>NC_088650.1:26503465-26810965 GCF_964019385.1 Sycon ciliatum | reverse complement strand
ATCTTGTTCAAGTAATAACTCTTGATAATAATAAGTAATTCTTGGAGGATCTAGACTACAACTGTAGTGGAGAGTCCCGGCGAGTAGAGTCTAGAGATAGAGCTAGAGGGCGTTTGTTTTATTGTTTTGTAGAACTATTATTACGCATCGATCAGTGTTGTTTCCAGAGAACAAGGCTTGTTTGTGCAGTGTTACCTTTACTTGAAGTGGATATTTGAAGCCATCCGAATTCTGTGGAAGAAGCCGAAGGCAATAGACATTGGTCACACGGAATCAGTGTGTTCGTACCGGGAGGTCAGTGAGCAGCTTACTGCCAAGCTAAGGGCAACACTGGCATAGCAGCTACTGCTGCTGTCCATGACTACATCTCGACTCCTGTCTTGGAACGGTGAGACGGGGAAGGAAATGAATGAGAATAATCCATGAGCGTCTATTTGTAGGTAATTCCGCCACTGCCAAACTTGGCACACTATAAAATTAATAGTAGTAGTCACTATTTTCTCATTGAGAGATTATTGATTTGATCGGAAGTTTTAGCACATCGCACGAGAATAGCAGTACTTTTATTACTACTTTGGACAAAGAGCGTTGTGATTCGACGTTGCTCGCTAACCAACCCAAAAAGTTCTTCGGTCGAGTGGTTGTGGCCTTACGTCCGAATCAGGTCCCCAGTCCGAGACCCATGTTCAGCCGTGGCAGGGAGTGTGTACCATGCCAACATGCATGGTGTTGTGGTGCAGCCAACACAACCACTTTATTTGCGCTGAACAGCCATCGGCACCCTCGGTCAACAAGGCACTGACTACTCGGAGTGAGGGTAATGTTGAATGCAGCTAGCAAACGTTTGCTCCTGCCACACCCTTTGTTGGATTTTCTCCCTCACTCTGGCCGTTACACGCTGCATTTACCATGAATACTGGGTGCAATCAGCGGATGCGAAGGCTAGTTTGTGTGCGTTCTGAACATTCAAGCGATGCCGACGCGGATCCCGCGAACATTATTATATTAAAAATCAGTTAAGTTCAGCTGGTTGTGTTTCTCAACACAATTGTTTAGAGGCTATGCGAATGATTTCATCGGGATTTTGACACGTGTATACGAGCGTGAGTCAGCAGTGTTTCGCCGGAATGGGTGCTAAATATGCAGCGTGAGTGCAAGCGCAGTGCTGACTGCTGAGCCGCGAGTCGAATTCGCCGAAGCATCTCAAAATTAATGATGATGTTATCACATAACTGATGATGTAATTGCATAACTGATGATGTAATTGCATAACTGATGATGTAATTGCATAACTGATGATGTAATCGCATAACTTCTATAGCCGGTGGTAACACGGATGTGTGAACTTCACTTTACTGTACAGTCAGGCATCTCGATGGCCCGGTATGAGTGAAACTTCCTAAGCTTATTGGGTTTCTAAACGCGATTGTACATATAGCTGGTTGCAATGCGGATAAACTAACTACTGTAAAAGCCATATAACGAAGTGCTAACTCTAACGAGTTACTGTAAAAGCAGAAATTTTCGGTGGTGTTTTATTTTCGGTAACTTCGGTGCCGAAATTTTTACCGAAAATAAAACGCACCGAAAATATCGGTATAGTACTAGTACACTTACCTGGAACGCGGGTTTACCGAAAATTTCCCTCCGCCGAACCGCCGATTTTGGAGAATACCGAAAATATTACACCACCGAAAATTTCTGCTTTTACAGTAACGAGGAGAAATCTGTCGTTAAAATAGAAATCGTTATACGGAAATCGATACATATACTGTCCTATTGAGCGTTGAGAATGAGTGAGAATCGTTACCTTTGGTACACGTAAACTAGTCAATTTTGGGAAATGGTTATATAAGCCAGGGTTCTAGCCAAAGGGGGGTAGGGGGGGGGGGGGGGCGCAGCGCCCCCCTACTCCATTTGCGCGCCCCCCTGTGAAAAAGTGCCGCCCCCCCCTACTAATTTTCCGATTTTTGTGTTTTTTCACGCCATTCAACGAAAATACAGTCGATAGTCACTACTAGAGGGTTCATAAAGGCACATTTGTGAGGGGTGAAGTCGGGGTTCACCCTGTATGTTGCATTTTGCATGGCAAGACAATTTTGGACAATGGAAAAAAATGGGTCATGAGGTAACTTTTTCCCATGCCCGCCCCCCTACTATATTGACCTGGCTAGAACCCTGATATGCGCCTCGTTAGAATAATGGCTTTTACAGTATACTGTAAGACATGTTATTATAACGAGTCGCAAATTTAACGATTGTCCAAAATTCATAGGTTAACGAGAAGATATGTTAACGATCTCGCACTATTCTGCCATATCCACACACAGCATACATGAAGCAGTACGGCCTCAACGGATCTTATTATAACGAAGAAATGTCATCCGTTAAAACGTTAGATTTGCTTCCTCGTTATATATACATGTCTTACAGTACTTTTTCGACCAACAAATACGCTAGAGGAGCTACAGGTGCTGCAGAGGGTAGTGCATGTATAGTCGAGTGGGGTGCACTTAGTTGACCTAAATCGTTCAGTTTAATAGCCGCTGAGACAGCTTCAGGATCAAACTGCATTGCATTGTGGGGTGGACAGTTGACTCCACACGTATAGTGCATGTGTACTGTACTACCACACATAGTAGTGTGGTGGTTTTATTCCCGTAGCTATGCAAAAGACGTTACTTCAGTAACGTCTGGCGCTAGCCAGGGTCCACACAGCTTTAATTCCGTGTGCGTTTGTGTGTTTGTGCCATCGGCATGCCTGGCGCTATCCCGTACCTGTCCCGTACCGTACCATCAAAGACAGCTGGCCACAATATTGAAATAGGGCTTTCAAATGGAAGATCATAACGTGAAGCAACTTGGAAGAATGAGTATGTATGTGTAATTTTTAGACCAACAGTACGTTCAAGTCTTTCCAATATAACCTACGTCTACTCAGTTGGGTCTCTATTGTTTTGTCACATGCAGATAATTTTAACTAATCACTCCGACATCACCTGCACCAATGGCAAGTGAGGGCCATGAAGCCCATCAGCCAATGGATGTCGTCGACTCTGCAGCAGCAGCAACAGCAGCGGTGACATTGGAAGAACAGCCTAAAAGGAAGCCCAGTGCTCTGGAAATGAAGTTTAGCCACTTACAGAGGCTGATCTACAGGAATATGAAGTACGTACCAGTACACGAAATATATTTTTTCTTGTACTCTCAGAACTGTTTTTTTCTATGTGGACTCATCAGCGCAGCGCAAAGAAAATGAGGCCGAAAACGATAGCAATGAAACAAATTCCAACGCCAGATTTTTAAACCAGACCGGAACTTTTGCACAAGAATAAGGAAGATTCGATGAATGTTGCTACAACTACTGAAGTTTGTATCTTGTTCCGCTGAGATGTTTTGCTCTCTAGAGAAGCGATGCTTTGTCATGGGTGCACAGTCTACTGCTCTCATCAGTGCCGCTTGCTAGCTGACTTTTTTCTTACCAATGACTTCTTCCATCCCGTCGTTCTCATCAGGTACCTGGAGGCCAAACTGGAGATTACCACTCCTCTGCTGGATCTTATCAAAGAGAAGAAGCTTTTCCCACCAGATGAGGTACAGACGAATGATTTGCTCAGGGTTTGTAACAGTCTTGGAATGTAACAAGTTCCGTGTATGAACCCTTGCATGTGCTAAATTTTTGTAAGAATATGCCGATAACCCTAAGGCAATGATGCCTGTGCCGGCCAAGGGGGTGGCTCCAGGCCAAACGTAGAGCAAAGAGTTCAGCCGTCTGAAGACGTCAGAAAACGATGCGTGTTATCCTTTGGGATGGTTGTGTAGGCAGTGGCAGCACATTCATCAGCTTACCTGTCAATATAAAGCATACACACCCAGTGATATCACATTGTCAGGTTTTATGAGCAGTTTGCAAATTTGATCACTGTCTGTGGTTCCTTCCGGAGTGCTGAGTTTCTGCCAACAAAGTACATGTACGTACAGCGAAGTACCGGTATCCTCTCTTCACACTAGCACTTGGCTTATTGTGTGTGATGATCACACAGTGCATGTGCCAAATTTTAGTTTAGAGGCTGTTGATCATATGCCCGTCACATATGGTATAGCACCCCTGCGTCCTGTGTGTGTGTGCATGTACATGTATGTGTGTATGTGTATATAGTTGGCAATGCTGTACAGTGTTTTAGACAGCCACCGTGACGACCCGACACCATGCAGAGCGGTCAACGAACAGCTCGTGACCACAGTGCTTCGCCACTGCCAGGACAAGCACGTCGACCCGTTTCTCCGCTGCCTGGAGTCTCACCAGAAGGAGGTATATCACAGTATGTAGTTCTACTTTCATTCTTGGGGCGTCTGGGCTTACTGGCTTACTGCGCCGGCTGTCTTCGAGACACTGACTGTGGGGTGACCATGCAAATTTCATGTTGTTTATTGAATGCGTGTACGCAAGTTTAATGGCCCCCGGATCCACACACTCAGCCATGTGTACACATAGCCTTGCGCAACTTGGATATGAAATACTCGTACTGTGGTATAGTGACTGATTCATGCTACTGTATTTTGACTTTGTGATGTCAGTTGTCATTCGTTTTATCATGTGTAGCCCTCTCTGCAACTCCGTGCAATTATGCCCGCTCATTCCGGCCTCCACTACTTTCACTCTATTCATCGTAATTATGTTAAGCAATGGACACCAATGCACACATGGCTATCCAACAATCGTGATATCAATTATTGCAGTTTCACGTGCCTGGAACATTTCCAGCAGCTTAGTGTGGGAGAATTGAGCTTGCAACGTGCATTTGTTCTCTACTATGCAGATTCCGCTCAGGATTCTTGGAGGGAAAACCTTGAAGGAGATCACATCAGGTATGCTACAGATACAGCATGATGAGGAGTAGATTGTATGAAGTTGGGGGCAGATTCAAGAGAGGAAATACCTCCCAGTGATAGCGTAATCATCTGCGGAACAAAAGCAGAGCACGTTTTGTTTTCTGTTTGAGCTACCGACAAGCGCCCAATCCTCTGGGTATGTTCTTTAAACCCGGCTTTGGGCGCTTGGGAAGAATTTGAAGTGCATCTATGTGCAGTACCAGTATAAAGCAAAGTTGGTGCATGCAGTTACCATGGTTACCTGCGATTCAAGTTATATACTTTTAGTGTTGACACTTCTAGCCGCGTAAACCATGAGTCCATGACTAAGGAGATCCGGTTCTAAAGCGACCACTGGACTGCAGTTGGCAGAACAATTTTTTGTTGGAATATTTTCTGGGGTAATGGATACTAATTATTATAATTGTTTGTCTTATTTCGAAACGCTTGTCTTCTGGTGGTGATAGGAGTTCTAAGTCAAGACGAATCATATCTTCAACACGTCTTGGTTATAATGTGGCATGTTGACATGATTTATCCATGTTCCAGGGTCCCTATCGGGTGGCATAGTACCTGGCACAATGTCGGAAACAATGGACGACCTTGACAGCAGTGGCGGCAGTGTAAGCCTGTCGCATTCTGGCTCGCTGTCCATCGGTAGTGCTGGTGCTGCTAAAGACGTTGGAGCAGCTGTGGATGCGTCACAGCCGTCCTCACCTATCGGTGTGGACTATGGTGAGCCGGCAGTCAGAATACAAAGCATGGTTACATTGAACTAAGGAAGTTAAACGAACAGCCAACTCTATGCATTCCGCGGTGATGAGGTAAAGGTTACAAGTTTCACCATCATCAGGTTGTGATGTGACAGGGATAGTATAGGTCTTGATGCTTATCAAACACTGTTAGATCTCTGTGACGGTTATCAGCTTGTGTGCCATTGAGCTGTGGGGTATACTTTTGGTAAGGCTGTGTGCCGTTCTAAACTGCTTTGATTGCTTTCCTCTAATTGTAGATGAGTTCCCGGAACCGGATATAGCATTTGAGGAATTATTCCCGGACTTGGAGGAGCCAATGCCGCCCGATGATGCTGAAGAAGGTAATGTGAACTGCTAAATCTGTATATTGGAGGCAGGTATATGGGTTGTGTGGATATTTGGCCACTTTGAGTTACAAATTTGTTTCCATGACATTCCTAGGCTGCATATCCTGCTTTTCCATGGACGACGTTTGATTTTGTTAGCTCTGTTTCCGTTCCTCTTGGTTCAGAGTGGCCCAAGAAGTACGACATCGGACCCGGTGGTGGAACATTTCGGGAATGTGATGGCGCCGTTAGTGTGTCTATCCCGCGCGATGCACTGGATACTGTCCACAAGGTCTCCGTCATGGAGGCTCCGATCGAGGAGCACCACAAGACACCTGATGGCGATGTGTATCTAGGAAAGGTTGGGAACCGTCGGCTCATGTTTCCCTTGGCCAACCTCTCCCTCTGTAGTGTAATATGTGTCCTCTCTTCCATCTTTTCATACTCTGCCTGTTGCTTAAATTATGCCAAGCACCCGCATTGCAAAAAATAAGTAGCTACCTCCCCTCACCCCCCCCCCCCCCCCCCCCCCCTCCAATATCGGTCTGACTAGACTATAATTGAGCCGTCAGATGCGAAAACCGACCTTATGGGAAACACTGCACAGTGCAGAAAAATGCACTTGAAAGTTGGCGAGTTTACGCACTGGTGCGCCTGGACAACCAAGCTACAAACCTTCGTATTTCAGTCAAATATCGGTCTTTCGGGACAATCCAAGTATGTAAATCGTAGAGAAAACTCCAAGGAATCCAATGCAGCAAGCGCGATCGCGGCACGATGCTGCGTTCCCCAGCTGCGAAGCCTGCAAGATACGTCACGGCACTTTGCAGTTCTACGTGCAAATCAAACAATCCAGTCCCGGGGTTTCCCCCTTTTCAAGCGACCTACGATCTCGGCAACAGGCTCAGACGTCTTGGAAGCTCTCAGTGCATCTTCACGAAAAAAAATGGGCGTCCTGGGATAATGGAGATGGAAATGGCGAACGATTTTCGTGTGACGGCGCAAGTCCAGCGCTGAAGCGATGTCTGCAGCTTGTTGCGCTGGTGCTGTGCTTTATTTGCTATCGGATTTGGGCCCAACGGGTTGCTCGTCGCCAGAGCTTTCCAGAAAGCCCACGTTTGTTGAAATCGGTCAAAGGAAACAGGAAATATTCTACAAAGTAGGTGAAACAATTGTTGGTATTGCACCCAAAATTGAGATGCAATTTGAAACGGTCTCCTATTGTAGAGGCTATAACTTTACTTCCCTTGGTCCAAATCAACTCTAGTTTTTTGCATACGACTCCTGATGCTCCTGGCTTTCAGATAGTATCACTAACACAAATATGATTTTTTTCCCATAAGGTCTGTTTTCGCATCTGACGGCTCAATTATGATACTTGAAGGACTGCTGCAGCACCTGGTGGAGTGCAGTGGAGTTGCAAAACAGGAACTTGGAATTTTTTATGCGATCAAACTGATGAAAATTTCCTATTCATCCATTTTTCGTGTCTCTGGTGTCCTTTTTGAATTTTCCTCATTCTGGGACAGATTCACACATGAGGCACCACTGCATTGCCTTTGGATAATGGATAATGTGTTTGCAAACATCGTGGATGGCAATACGGATCAATTGTTTTCCTTCTTCCTCTTTACTTTTTGATTCAATCAAATTGGATGATTACATGTTGTCATTTGACCGCTTCACTTGTCTAGGCTCTGTGGTTTGGCGAGCACGGCCTAACGTTCAAGCGTCCCGTGAGAGTGGAAGTACAGGATGCCAAACTCAAGCCCGGTGATAAGGTGAGAATAAAGAATTCAAACAAGTTCGAAAAGGTGAGACGAATGGGCACGATAATCCCGCCTGGGATTGCAAAAGGGCTGCCTTCTTCATACTGTTATCTTGTAAACAGTAAAGGAGAGAGAGAGGAGCAGTCGTATGCTCCTCAGGAGCAAGTGTGCATGCTCCAATGCGAAGTGCAGACAAGAGTCATAATAATTATTACCGTATGTTGATACACACAGAGCAACTGCATGCTTTCACAATTGCTTGGCAGCCAGTAGGTCTATACACGCAAACAGGTCTGAGCGTAAGGCGAGTGGGAGGTGAATGGAGGTGAGGAAAACACTGGAGTTACAGTTCTCTGTTAGGTCTTGCAGTTGAAAGGCGGTTGCTCACTCTCATGTATGGTTTATGTAGAGGCCGGGATTGCTCAATCCTAGCCATTCTCTGGTAATGGGTACAATTCTAATCGCTTTAGGGCACGTTCGAATTGTCACTCTTTGACTTTTCGAGGAGTTTCATTTTTCTGAAGAGGTGGCCTTATCTCTTCAGAAAAACGAAGCTCCTCGAAACTCCTCGAAACTCCACAACCTCACCCGATGGGAGAGGTGGATTAGTTTCGAAGAGTTTGGAATAGCTACGTCACGTAGTACGTGGAGATGGTTGATCTGATCGGACGTCATCATCGCCATGATAATTCCACTGAAAAACTCAAAATGATAGAAACCGTTCTAATGGGACACCTCAACTAATCTCTTTATAAAATTTATTTGAACAGTTGATGAAGACAATTCGAACGCGGCCTAAGTAAGGAGATAGCTTCCTCTTCCATCGTGTACCTACTGCCGGGACCAATGGTTCTGTATGAAAATACTGCACTAGCGAAGTCATCAACAGAGCATTTACTGCAGCTACGAAACACCCCTGCAAACTACGCCCGCATACCATCAACTCATTGAAGAGCAATATTTTGGAGTTTGGCTCAGCATGATATTGGCTGCAGATGGAAGCCTAATCAATTTTATAGATTTTAGCTTTAGGCAAATGGGCCTTATATTCGAAACACCGGTGCTTTCCTAGCTATTTTAGATGCAAAATGACTCACCCACTACGCCATGCCATAAAGTCAAAGTCCACACAGAAATTTCAGTCTAAATCCACTTGTTCACTCTTCCTGCTGGGCTGTAAGTTTGTTAGTATACCGTAGTACTTATTCCTTCTTTTTTTACCAAATACATACATCAAATGTCATTTCATTTATGAAGCCCATGGCTTTATAACTGAGACTGGCTTTATAATCGAGTATACCTCCATGGCTTTAAAGGTGCGGACATACAGTAAGAAAACTAGTATGTCAAAATGCTGCCTTTCTATCTGGTTTTCAGCTTCTTGCTTTCATCACTCCCCAATCACTCTCTTGTGTGTGCACATGCACTATGCCTCAGGTGCATCTCTTCGTGAGCGATAAGGACGAAGACCAGTTGCCAGAATTTCTGGACATAACCGAGTCCGGCAATATTTGTGTGGATTACGACAAGAAAACAATCTCATTTCAAGTGGACCACTTCAGCTACTTCTGTAAGTAACTACAGAACTTCTGGAGGAACTTTTGCAATCAGACGCAATCTTCGTTCTCAATTCGCCGCACATCCATACAGCTTCAAACAAAGCTCTCTAAAACGAAATAATTAGGTGATAAACTGTAGTGCAGAGCTGGCTCCGTTTCTCGCAGTTAGAGCGCTCTGAATTGGTCGCTTTCAGCTGACTTAAAAAAAACTCTTTGCGTTCACTAGCCTTCAGGTTCATTGTCATCAGTTCGGCCGGTCACTCTGAGCATTGCTGACGAGACCTAACTATGGAGTGTGGCTATGAAGCCCACGGCACCGCGTTTTATGAGCCACGTCGTCAATGAGTCTGGCTGCACACCAAGTCCCGGGTAGCAGCACAATGCATTCGGGACGTGCTCTTCTCTCATCATCCCCAGACCTCGTTTCTGACACTATACACGTTAATAATGTTAAGCTGAAATCGAGTCAGGTGAAATTATATTTTTAGTCTGGCACTTGGAGAGCGATCGACCTGCCCAGGTAGGGCACAATCAGCATTCTAGCAAAGGCACTCGGTGCACTAGACGATAGGCTCTCTCCAGCAAGAAGACAGTGGGCCATAGGTATGAATACTTCTCTATCTTATGCGGGTAGCAGCACAACTTCAATCTGGTCATGTTTAGCAACTGACAGCCGTAGCAAATGAAATCCAGGCCGACGTACACTTGCAGAGTCGCATGCCAGTACTGTTGACTTCGTATATGCAGTAGAAAGAGTGCACATGCTCGGAGAGGGAGGGGGGGGGGGGGGGGGCTGAGTGGCTCTTGACACATATCACTCGTGATATGCGTAGTTGGTGATGAACGTGTAGTTCCATGGTAGCACTTGAAGGGGTTGCAACACTACCACTACAACACTGTGTGAGCCTTTTAGTATTTACCCAAGGCTAAATAAGCTTCAGTCACACTGTGCATCTACTGCTTACACAGCTGCATATAAATGCCGTTTATTTTTATTTATTTATTTATTATTTTACTATTATTATTTTTTTCGGCAATGCAGATGATGATGATGATGATGAAATAAGCTTGGAGTTCATGCCTTTGCTATTAGTTCTTGCTTCAGAGGACCATTCGTCCTTGTGTATTTGTCTATCCGTTTCCCAATCACAGTGTGGGCAATCTCCGCTGCTCCTGTTACTGCAATGGCCGTGGGACTTCTGCTGCAGAGTCGAGAAGTTCGTGTTCAAGTCCTGGCAATGCCCGTCGCCAACCCAGAAACTGCAACTGAAGTCCGTCTTCAAATAATCCTCAGTACGTCTGTGGCTCATTGTGAGGGCGTCCTGTGTGACTTTCGTTCAGGTTCAATTTTATTGTGATGGGCTTGTGAAGTTTGGTGACCCGACTCCCTGCTGTAGTACATAGTCGGGACAGGGCATATGAGCAGTGGGCATATGGGCGGTGTTTATTTTTTATTACTATTTTTTTTACACAGTTTAGCCGTAACGTATGATAAGTTGATAACAGGCATTGGACTTGTCCAGTGTTGCTAGTAACGGGAGTTGTTCAATTCCTGTCTCATGTTCTATTGGTATCTTCTATCCAGAACCGCCTGGCTTTGAGAGCAAGGGAACCCGAGCGTCTGCTGATTATCATCCAGTGAGTGAGTCGCGGCTGCACAAGACCCTGCAGCTGGCGCCGTTTGAACGGTACGTCCACATGACACTTGTATCTGCCACTGATGAGCACGATGAACGGGAACTTGACTGGACGCTAACGCCGGATGCTGCTGAAAAGCTAGATGAGGGTCTCCAGTGTCCAGATAATGTCAGACCGGTTATTTTGCAGAAGAAATCGCCAGTGGCATCGGACCATGTCGCTTTTCCATTCGAAGCTGCACTGGAGTGCCACGGTACCTGGATTACCAAGAAAGTATATGTGTACTTCGTGATCGATCCAGCAGAGCTGCTCAAGGCGAAGAGTGGGCTCGACCGCTCCCAACTCGCTGCTGCTGAGCTGCCGAAGCCGCTGCCACCCCCACCACAGTGTCCTGCTGACCATTCCAAGGAAGCACGCAGTACGATGATGAGCAAAGCTCGCAAAACGGCATTGGTAAAAACGCTGGTGGCTCTGATGAATCACACCCATAGATCGAGTTTTGATGTTCTGGTTCCTCAGCTGCTCCGATGCCAGCTGTTTGCTCACCACTCCGATGATGATTCTATGTTGAGCGGTGCCAGCGGGGGTACTGCGCAGAACAAGATGAGGCACTTGGTCGACCTGGTCAGCAGAAAATGGAACTCGGCGTTTGATTGCTTTTGCCATGCCCTGGAGTGTGGGCTGCATCTCCCGCACCTTGCTTGCGCGCTGCGAAAGGAGGAAAAGGCAGCACTGGAGAGTTCGACAAGCAGTGGAGATTGACTCTAGCCGTGTGCACGGATAGCAAGTCAGCTTACTGGGACAGTGACTTCACTTTGTGACATCTGCCAATGACATACTTATAACAGAATCTGGACCACCACCTGTGGCTGTGATGCAGCCTTGTCTTTGTATTGGTGCTTTCCTTGATCCGCAATCCCTGCTCCTGGCGGTCACTTGATGATCCATATCAACTTGATAGATTCTTTGATGTACCACTGGAGGATTTTCTTACAGTAGTAGGCTCTATGCTGATGCTAATGCTATGTCAATCAGTAGGTACCTGCTGACTACAAACTCAAAGTGGTGTAAACCTGTCGACTCCATCGTAATAATTTTATAATAATATTACGTTGATTCTTGCGAGTGACATTGTCATTCTAATTTATTTAAAAAGTCAGTGATCAATACGGAATGCATACTTTGTTTAAAGGTATATAGATCCTTGTGTGCTAGTCACACATTTTCTTAACACTGCTGACGCCAGCCAGTGCTTTCCTATCATCTTCAGAGTCACCACCATCACGCTCAGTATTCTGAATTTTCGAGCACCTTCTGAGCAACTTCCAACGCCCGCCAGTGACAGAGTTGGCTGTGCTCTGAACAATGTGATTCCGTGCGTGACCGTATCAGTGTACATTAATTTTATAAAGGACAGGATCGATTACGTCGCATGCGGCCGGGCCTGTTTGCCAGAAGGGAAAGTTTGATCTTCGAAGACTTTCTTCAATAGTCGGAGGCTCAACGGCAGCCAATTAATCATCTCTCCAACATCTTAACAACCACGGTCTTCCACATGCACTGCAGTTGCAACTGCAAGACATTGGTTGCAAGACACAGACAGACATTGGTTATGAAGGTGTTGGACTATGCAGGGGAGATGATTGATCTTGAAGATTGAGAGTATGTACCGGTGCTAACTTAGTACTCAGCTATGCACTGCAGTCAATACAGAGGGTATGTACAGAGGGTATGTAGGGCACCATCCTGGACTATGCGGGCAATTGCGCAAGGGCCTAGATCTAGGGTACGTACAGCACTATTATTTTAAATATTACACTAAAAAAACCTTTTTTTAGTACTAGGTCTAGTACAGTAGCTGGCTATGCCTAGCGCCTATGCCATGCATACTCAACCATACTTTTTATGCCAGGCTATGGACTGTCGATGTCTGTCACTGTGGTCGATGCGCTAGGCCTATGGCTATGCTAGCCTACACTGGCTACAGCCAGTACAGGCTAACCGGTATGAGTACTACACTCAACAGCCGGCTAGGAAGTAGGGGTCTTACTATTATACTAAGTCTTGTTGCATGCAGTCACAACAAGAAGTGTTACTTGTTCGTGTGGCCATCGATCATCATGGTGTAAATATTCGTAGACTACGCGTAGATCTACAATCATGTCCGCCCCTCTAACAGTCCACTCTGGAGTGCCCCAGGGCTCTATCTTGGGGCCTCTATTGTTCATCGTATACGTTAATGATTTGGCAGGTTTGGATCATACCTCACTCTACGCGGACGATACAGCGCTCCATATAACCAAGCCAGGATTATTACAAGCCTGCGACTCGCTACAGTATCACATTAATCAAGTTGTGCGCTGGATGTCGAAGTGGAAACTCCGCCCCAATGTGTCGAAAACGGCAATCCTTTGTATCCCCCCACGACCCTCCAGTGACCTGACCCTCTTTACGACTCGGCTTTTTACTTTCCCTGATGATCCCATTGCTATCAACATTGTTAAAAATCACAAACACCTTGGTATATTTCTTGATGAACACTTGTCCTGGGATTCGCACGTAACCTATATTGAAAAGCGAGTTTGCTCCACGATAGGCTGCATTTCTCCTCACATCTCCCATCTACAACATGGTTGTCGAATACAAATTTATCACTCTTATGTTCTTCCTTTGTTTGATTACTGCTCTCTCGTTTGGTCCTCCGGTCTATCCTCCGCTCTTATGCATCGGTTAGAAGTCACCCACCGTAAATTACTTCGATTAATATTTCGCATGACCCCTCTGACCTCCTCTCAGACGCTATACATTTTGGCTTCCTCTTCCCCTCTCTCAGAACGCTTTCCCTACTCGGCATGCAAATTCATTCACCGTATTAAGCTTCAACTTGCTCCTCCTCATGCACTTGCGCATTTAAGCTGGTTCAATAATAGCTCGCGTACTAGATGTTCTCTCCGTTTCCCACTTGCCAGATCATCGATCCTTTTAAAATCCCCTCTGTTCAAGTCCTATTCTCATTGGTCTCGGCTTCCGCAGGAGGTAAAGTCTCGTGACACCTTCGCTGCATTTTGTTCCATTCTGCCCGCGCCTAAGTCGAATTGAATTGAGTTCGTTGTTTTCCATTGCTAGCCTAATCTTCATACTGCTCTCTCCAGGTTCCTATAGTACTTCTTTTGTTTTGTTTTCCTTTCTCTTTTTTTCTCCTTCTTTTTCTCAGTTAAAATCGCCCGCATCACATGCTTATTGGCACTATGTCATCGTGATTGTGGAATAATAATGTTACGAAGTCTGAAGAAAATGTTGAACGGCCTCTGCTGGGATGACGACTACACCATAGCTCAGTGGTTAGAGCATCGCTGGCTACAAGCGAGGGTCCCTGGTTCGAGTCCTGGTGGTGACAGTCAATTTTTTCTTCGGACTTTTCCCGTTTGTCTCTTTCCCTCAAACCAGTCAATAATAATAATAATATAATATTTTTCCTAACGATGTGAACGGTTGCACTTTCTGAGCTCTGATGAGCAGAGCTTCCTTAGCGTTGCTCAATGGCTCGTCCGCTCAGAAAATTGAACGTTTTGTTCATTGTAATACTTATTTCAATAATGGATGGAAATGGGGGCCAGGGGGCCCGGAGAAAGCGCTGGTCGGAGGAGGAAGTGAGAGTGTTGGCTGAGTGCTACGCAATTGCGACGCCTGGAGGTGTCCAGTCTCGTGGGTACATGCGACGGATGCACGATGCTTGGTGTGGCAGGGGCCTGGAGAGACAGGTAAGCGAGGTAAATTTGGCCAACCAGTTGCGAGAAATTCGGAAGAGCGGACGACTCTCCTCCGCCGATGTCGAGGCCATTCGTCAGCAGTGCACGGCAGAAGAACCAGCAAGGACGGAGACCAGTCCAGAGGCGTCTCGGGATGTGCTATGTGAGGAAGCCATGGTGACTGGAGCGCTAGGCGACCGTGGCCTGGTGGGGTGCTGCGGTGGTGCTGGTGCTACTAGTACTACTACTACTAGTACTAGTGCTACTAGTACTACAGCTAGTACAGTTGCTGCTGCTGCTGGTGGTGGTGCGACTACTGCTGCTGACATGACACCGCATGGCCAGGCTGTGTGCGCTTGTGCATGTGGAAGCAGTTCACCCCACGGTACGTGTACATGTGAGTTACCTAGTACTAGTGATGACAGTGATGATGTGGCGTGTGGTGTTGAACCCAATCTACCGACTGTAGAAAACGCCACCAACACTGATGCTGAGCAGCACAACCTGGAAGATGAGCTGCTGCCCAAGGAGATTAGTGATGTAACGGAGGAGTTAGAGAAGAGGTATCGTGCAGAGGTCGTGGCCGACATGGCACAGCGACAATGCCTCCCTAATCCAACAAAAAAGCATGTACAAAATAAATTATTATACAGTGTTACCGCCATGGTCAACTCTCAGCTCAGGCTTGTGTGTCGCCGGCTATTTCCTGATGGTGAGGCGTCGCTCCATGAGATCAATTGCCTCGTGTATGCTGGTGCTTGCGTTTGCATATCGACTATCCAAGGCAGTCAGAATCATCCGACTGGCAATGCCAAGCAAAACGGAAGTGACAAGGACCATCCGCCGCAGTGGCAGATCCGATTGACAAAGGAAATCGATCAACTCCGCTCGGATGTTTCCCGACTCACCAGCACAGTGGCGGATCCAGGGGGGGGCCCAGGGGGCCTGGGCCCCCCCTTTGAAAATTTCGACCTTGGTCTAGGATAACAGTAGACTGTAGAATGAGCGCTCGAAATGACTTGGCGTATCAAGTGGGTCACGCGTGCTGGGTATTTTTATACGTGTCCGGGGTCACGCACTAGCATTGTAGTCAGCGCGCTGTGTACAACTACTGTACGCACTGCGACCTGTAGACACGGCCGCACTTCAAACATGTGAAAAACGTGCCAAAAATGCAGGGCCTGGTACTTTTTTTTATTATGCATAGCGCAGTGATCGCGTTGGGCTGAAGTCCTGTATGGTGCACGGTGCTGTCGACTTCGTCCTTCCTTTTTTCTTTTCCACTTGTCAGAAACTAAACGCTCTCTAGCTAGCTCTCTACTTCGCTTGTAGCCAACGGGTTACCTTCAGATATGCGATGAAGAGGAAAGCGTCTGACATCAGGTCGTTCTTCAGTGGACCGGTACTGGCGGTAGATAAGAGAGCTCGCGTTGAAGAGCCGTCCAAAGGTCCGTCGCGGCCGCTGTCGATCGAGTGGAAATGTTCCAGTGCAGTTTGAAAATGTCGTGAGAATGGAATAAAACTAGGGACCGGCGGATTCTGCTCGAAAAGGTGGCATATTCTGCTCGAAAAGCAGTGAAATTGGCAGAACCATACAAACCTTATGGCGGGCAATTCCTCGAATTCTGCTCCATTTTTTTATCCACATACCAAACATGCATGAAACCAGAAAAAGTACCGAATTCTGCCAATTTTTCTGCCGGCAGAATCCGCCGGACCCTAAAATACAACAGCTCTTCACAACTTCAGGACTTTGTTGTTGTTGTATTAATTTTTGTTGTTTTGTTTTGGGGGGGGGGGGCGGCGGATACCTTGGGCCCCCTCTTCGGCCAAGTCCTGGATCCGCCACTGCAGCATGCTACGATATCCATCGGAGAAACATCATGACTTCTGGAGGAGATATGAAGTTGAAGTCGGAAACACAGACGAGTTGGAAATGAAGCTACAGGGAAAGAAAGATCGACTTCTTGCGCTAGCAGCCAGGATGCGTCGATATCGAGAAAATGAAAAGGCCAAAAAAGCCAACAAAATGTTCCAAATGAATGAGCGTGCTTTCTACCGGACGCTTCGGGAGCCTGCACACTCTGTTAGTGGTGCTTCAAATCGATTGGAGACGCCGCAATTTCCAGAGGCGGGTGAAGCCACCGAATTCTGGAGTGATCTTCTGTCTACACCTGCGCCGTTCACCGCTGGTGAGTGGTATGTAAGGCAAGCAGAATATTATGAAGAACACGTCCCTGTGCAGAGTAGCGCAGTTATCACCCAGGACATCCTGGCTGACTGCCTGCGCAAACTAGCCTTGTGGAGGGCTCCGGGCCATGACAAGTTGCATGGGTACTGGTGGAAGAGGCTGACAAGCCTGCACTCTTACCTTCGGAGAGCCTTCCAGAGGGTGATAGATGGCCACAGTGACATTCCGGGATGGTTGACGTCTGGCGCTACTACTCTCCTTCCTAAGACTTCTCCACCTTCGGCAATGCCCACAGATTATAGACCAATTACGTGTCTTCCGATACAGTACAAGCTCTTTACCGCCGCCATATCGAAGATTATGTGGCAGCACATCAATCAACATGAAATACTTGCAACGGAGCAGCGCGGTTGTGCAGCAGCTGGTCTTGGTTGCAAGGAGCACCTGATGGTGGATAAGATGATTCTGGAGGATGCCCATACGAAAGGGCGAAATCTGGTCATGGCATACCTGGACTTCAAAAAGGCATTTGATAGTGTGTCGCATGAATGGATTCTACATGCTTTGACGATGTATCGATTCCACCCGTCTTTGGTCACAACTATTGCTCGTAGCATGCAGAACTGGAGAACGACAATGCACATATGCGACCAGGGAAGATGCAGGGTCACTACCGGCAACATTTCAATAAGAAGAGGCATATTTCAAGGTGACACATTATCCCCGTTACTGTTTTGCCTGGCGCTAAACCCAATCAGTTTTGAGCTCAACCGATTGCCTTTGGGATACAGAGTCAGCTGCAGAGACGCCGAGTTGTCTATCAATCACTCTTGGTACATGGACGACATTAAACTCTATGGGAAAACTACAAAGGATGTGACTACCCTCGTGTCTACCGTGTGTGGCGTTGGTGATGACATCGGCATGAATCTCAACCCGGCTAAGTGTGCCGTGCTGCACGTCAGGAGAGGAAAACCAGATGAAGGATGCTCTATCCAGGTTGGCGATGAGACCATTGCAGAGTCGCTACGACTCAATGAAACATACAAGTACCTTGGAGTAGTGCAAGCAGCCATGATACCTCACCCGCAGCTCAAGACGCAACTCACTGCAGAATACAAAAAGAGATTGTATTTGCTTCTTAACAGTGGATTGAATGCGCGAAACATGATCAAGGCCATCAATACGTATGCTCTGCCGGTTATGACATATAGTTATGGAATCGTAAATTGGACCGAGGCTGAAATCAAGACCACAGATCGAGTGACAAGATCAGCCTTGACTGCGTCTGGATTTCACCACCCCAAAGCCTCAGTCAACAGGCTCTACATGAAGAGGGGAGATGGAGGCCGGGGCTTGGTCTCTTGTGAGGATATGCACGGCCGGAGCATGTGTGGCCTGGCCCGCTACATGAGTACCAGCCCAATAGACAGAATAAGCCTGCTTTATCAGTATCATCAACAAAAACCTACAACAAAAAGCCACTCAATAACTGCAAAGGCTGCTAAGTTCCTGTCGAGTTTGGATCTGCCAGCAGCTGGACCAGCTTTACCCAATAAGCATACCATTAAACAAGCGTGCGCTGAGCGAAAATCCAAAACACTTTCCACTATGCCGCTGCATGGGAGATATTGGAGCCGATTGGAGGAGAATCGCCTAGATAAGGAGCTTACCTTCATGTGGTTGAAATCAAGGACACTGAAACCTTCAACTGAAGGCATGATTATGGCAGCACAAGACCAATCCCTCAAAACGAAAAATTACCAATACGCCATAATGAAGTCAATTGCTCGAACTGATGCCAATTGCAGGCTTTGCAAGGGCAGCTTAGAAACAATTGACCACATTGTCAGTGCCTGCCCAGTTCTTGCTCGGACCAGTTACATTGAACGACATAACCGGATAGTAAAGTATGTGCACTTCGAAATGTGTAAAGCACGAGATCTACCTACTGGTGCTTCACGATTCGACCACCAGCTCAAGGCATTGGTCAAGAGTGATCAGTATCGCCTCTATTGGGAGTATTCGGTCCCAACTGACCTGAAACTATCAGCAAACAGGCCCGATCTGCTCCTTGTTGATGACAAGGAGCGCATCGCCTACATTATAGACATCAGCGTTCCTGGTGAGAACAACATCAATAAGAAAATGGCTGAAAAGCGCTCGAAATATTATGATTTGAAGCGGGAGATTTCGAGGATTTGGTCCCTCAACCAGGTTGACGTGGTCCCTGTGGTTGTCGGTGCCCTGGGAGGCTTGGTGGGGGAGACTCCTCAATGCCTTCGGACTGTGCAGGGAGGAGACCTGGCTATTGTGCAACAGGAGGCTATACAAGGTTCGATTAAAATACTGAGAACTATCCTTAACATGTAGATGCACCTCTGCTGCGTTTGCATGTTCAATAACTAAGAGACTTGAATAACGACTGATAAAGACTGATATTTCCTTTGTTACTACTCCCTTCATTGGTTGATGTATTTTGCCTGTCGCTGCAAATTCTTTATTATTGTTTTGATGTTGGAGTTCGGATTGAGTTTCTTTCCTTTCTTCCTCTTCCTTCAACTAGTTCTTGTCCCTTTGGTTTTTAGGTTTTATTTATTTATTTATTTTTGTTTTTGTTTTTTCACTTTCTTTTTTGCTGTCCCACCCATGGAAATATTTCCCGGTGGGTCTGGCTTATCGCCTTCGAAAGAAGTGAATAAAGGAGAAATAATAATAATAATTTTTTAAAAGAGGTCGGAGGCGGATAATACTTTAAAACGAAGGTAAGTTATGGGTCGCAAATATCCACGCAAACACACATCCAGTCATAATAAGGCTCAAGCTGGAAAGACTAAAACTTATATATGCTCACTATGTTGTTGTCACTATTATTATCTTCCTTCGAGTGTTGTGTCGTGCTAAACTTGATAATTTTCCACCTTGTCACGAGTGTTGTTATCTAATTATCTTTACGCTATATAAGTTTTAGTCTTTCCAGCTTGAGCCATTCCCTGTATAATCCTTGATGAGAAGGGACCGAAAACGTTCGGATACTTATGACAAGTGCCTTATTATGACTGGATGTGTGTTTGCGTGGATATTTGCGACCCATAACTTACCTTCGTTTTAAAATAATAATAATAATAATAATAATAAACAGGCCCTCAATGACAACCGCCGCTGTGAACTTCGAGCGATGCCTCTTCATGGTCGCTATTGGGCGCGTGTTGATGGCATCCTGGACATGCAGCTCTCGTTTTCCTGTTTCAGATCCCAGACAATGCGTCCTGAAACGGAAGGCTTTCTCATTGCTTGCCAGGATCAGGTGATTGCCACGAGAAACAATATGCGCCATATCCACAAGAGGCATGATGTCGTGGACCTCTGTCGTGTATGTGGTGCACCCGGAGAAAATATGGACCACATCATCGCCTGCTGTCCAGCCCTGGCACGGACTGCATACATTGCCCGGCATAACTTTGTGGTCCAGGCCCTGCATCGTGCGCTGTGTAAGCAGCATGGATTACCCAGCAGTAAGCAGCTGGTGCAGGTCACAAGTTCTGCCAGTTGCAAGCTGATGTGGGAGATTTCCATTCCCACAGATCGAGTAATAAAAGCGAACAGACCAGACCTGGTGCTGGTTCTGGATGATCGGGCACTGCTCTTGGACGTCAGTGTCCCATTGGACCACAGGGTCAATGAGAAGGTGCAGGAGAAGATCAGCAAATACCTGCCCTTGGCAGCAGAGCTGAGGAGGATCTGGAACAAAAAGATAACTATTGTTCCAGTTATCATTGGTGCTCTGGGTGGTGTGTCAGGAACGAGCCGCAGCCACATCTTAAGCCTTGGGCTCCACGCGTCCGTGATCCAGCGGCTGCAGCAATGTGCTATTCTGGGCACCCTGAGAATTGTGCGGTCGGTGACTGGTCATGGATGGGAGAGTGGCATGGTCGGAACGGTCGGTTGACCTTATGTTAGCCTGCCCGTAATGTCTCGATGTGTCTCGGTCTGTGTGTTTTATGATTGTGGTGCATCATGTGCTGTGTGACGAGCCGAGAGGCGTGAATTTCTGCCATATGCCCCCAGTCATGTATTGTCTTTCTCTGCATATGCCGTTTTATCTCGTCTGAGTTTGTCTTGCTTGGAGTGTCCCATGTGCAGCATGCTTGGTGTTTACTACTTGAGTAGTTCTGTTATACATGACTGTGATTTTATGTGAGTATCGAAGTTGGTATACTTGAATTTTTCTCTCATGAAGTTTATCAAAATTTTGTTCAGGATTTTCTTTTATCTTCATTGATTGGTGCAGGTGCTTCACCCTTGGGTCATATGGATCCCGGTGCTGTGCTTCATGCCTCCTTTCAAGCTTTCTTTTTCTGCTTTGGGAGTGAATAAAGTCGTCATAATAATAATAATAATGATAATAATGATTATCCACACGGAAACTGATTTTGATACGTGTGTAGTTTTATCAAGCTTTTCGGAACGCCATCACGGCTTTTTCACGTGCACGCTCCTTTAGAAAGAAAGCAGCAATGCAGGGCCATGCCAAACTCTACTCGAGTAGAGTTTCGACTTTCGTATGGCCGTGCATTGCGTGTAGTATCCGGTTCCATTATCAGTCTGAACTGGACTGGCCGAGGTTCTGGTCGTTGCAAATGCAAGGCCCCCGCATCACTCGCTAATGCCGGACTTGTAAAGAGTCACCCGCTCGCCTGTAGTCTACATTGAGGACCCCGGATCATTATCATAGTCGGACACTATTATTCACGTGCGGAGGTCAGTATACCTTTCATAATTGAAATAATTGTGGATAAAATTAAAAAGAGGATTGGCACTGCCCTACTTGCCTTGTTTGTTGCCGTCCCCGTAGATCGACGTCCCATTACGTATTGGCCTAACCCCGATCATTGGCAAATCTACTACAAATACCGGTACATGCAGTAGTAGAAAGCTAAGCGTCCTCGTGTGGCGTTACCCGGGCGAATATGTAGCTAAGTGCCCTCAAAGACAAGTACAACCTCCATTTGAAGTGTGCAGTGCAGTGCAGGCCTCAGCTGACGCATTTCTCGGTACATACACGTACCTGCTGTACAGGTGCGTGCACAACAGGTATTTGTCTATAGACTAGTGTGAGATAGTTTGCAATCTGCGGGAGAGACGGTCGTCGGGGATTGTTCTGGACAATAGCCTGAACATGTTCGTCCAAAGTTACATTGTATGTGCGATAGACCAAGACTGATGTGAGTGTTATCATATTATGATAAATTGATAATGGATATCCAATCGAACTGAAGCTGCACTTTGATGATCTACAGGAAGCACTCTACATAGCATTGTAATCTTGCTGTGACGCACAGTGCTGCTCTATGAAATACGATTGTGTGCGTCAAGTCAGCGCCCTGCACCGGAGCACAGCCCTGTGCTTTCAGGTCTTTGGCTCCGCAGAGCCCGGCGTTTACTTGGCGCACACGATCGGATTTATCACGGCAATCACAGTAGAGAATAAGCGAAGCGGATATTGAATGGACAATGACTACACCATAGCTTAGTGTAGAGAATCACTGGCAATAGGCGAAGGTCTCGGGTTTGAGTCCCGGTATATATTTATTGCCGTAGTACAGTTGCAGTCTCTGCGTCGCTTATTTGCGATCAGATCTAATTGAGCAGCACTGTACATGTATTTCAAGTAGGTCCAACCAAATTCCGAAGAAAGAAAGAAAATTCCAATGAAGTGAATAACTAGTTATTTAGATTTGGGAGTGTTTTATTTAGCGAGATTTTATTCCATTATACAAGTAGACGCACTCCGACAAATAAGCATGGTACGAGCATGTACAATACGTGATGTATGCTGCATGAATGATGTCATTGTGATGTCATCGGTACGCATACTATTCAGGATGAAATGCGGGGCTCTTTCAAGCAGGGTATTTTACTACTCCCTTCTTTCACTTCGGAGCGGTCAAGCCAATTTGGTGTTTTCGCAGATCTACAATGCAGAGGTTGTGCATAACTAGAATTCTTACGGTTTGGATGTACGGGCCTGAAGTAATGAAAGCTCATATGAACTTCAAATGAACAGATCTCTGTAGACCTTCCGCTGTTACCGGCTTTCTACGTCCAAAGCTACGTAACTTTGCTATGTTGGTTGCAATTAACTCTGAGTCTCATGCCGCTAGGCAATCATCAGACAACCTGAGCGTCCTCCGCTGACATTGAGCACTCTCTGCAGCTCGGGGATCAACGGATTTGTTTTTTTTAAACCTTTGCTATGTGCGACCTTTCTAATGCATCACCCATTTCGTCCCACAGGTCTGTACACTGACATCTTGAATTAACTTCACCATTGACTTTCTGCCGCTCTGGTCTGTTCTGGGAGTTCAGGCTTTATGTACATATACTTTACTGAATCACAGCCGAATATCCTTTCTTCCATGTTCTCTATTTTTCGCCTTCACATGCTTCAGCTTTGTGCCAGTTGACCGGGAAAAACACTGGCTCACTGGACCCGTCGCTATGGCGACAGGACCAGGTCAAGATGGCCGAAAGCCAGCTGCGCAGAGCATGAGGGATGTGGAGAGGCTTATCTACAGAAACAAGAGGTAGTAGCCTGAATTGATGTGTGATACCCCCCCCCCCCCCCCCCCCCCCTGAAGCATCATACGTGATACAGTATAGTCAGTCTGTAGGAATCCGGACAAAACCGTCTCATAATTGTTATACATGTAGAAAAGAAGAAGGACAGAGGAACTGCAAGTTACACTATTACCCACTAACACCACCAGTTACTACACAATCAGCTCATGCGATAACATTGCACGACACTGACCGACGCCGTACTGACGTTCTACAACTAACTGGCTATCAGCTCTAACACATCTTGGATGCGCACTCCAACAGCCTTCCAACTTGGAAGGTTCTAAGTTATATGATTGCATAGGAGGGGAAGGTGAGTGCAACCAAGACAAGCACGAGCTGAAAGTCTCAGCTGTGAAGGACGTTGGCGGATGTACATGCATGTCGATGATAATACTGGCAAAACCATTGGACAATGCGTCAAACCACGATTCAAGGATGCAAAACAACATTCCACACAACTTATGTGGCTCAATGATGCGAAGATCAATTAAAGGGGAAGCTATGCGAACAAGAATCATGCAAAACCGAACACCTCAGTAAAACAGCACTCTTCTTTGACGATGACAATTTAGATACGCAAAAAGCAGCGCTGCAGGAGTAACAAGCAGTAGATTCACACGACGATCATTTCGCCGTATAGATAAGGACGGGCCATCAGGTGTGCAAGAATGGACTCGGATGGAGAGCCAAGGATAAATAAATAGAAAAGAACCAGGTCAATGTCGTGCAATGTTATCGCACGAGCTGATTGTTTAGTTACTGGTGGTGTTAGTGGGTATTATAGCGTAACTTATAGTTCCTCTGTCCTTCTTCTTTTCTATAAATTTATCCTTGGCTCTCCATCCGAGTTCATATACATTTAACAACATGTAATAGTGGCCTGATGATTGCATTGAGCAAGAAACTCTGAGTTGCGACAAATCTGTAAACCTCCGTTGTGCCTTTTGTGTGTAACAACATTTTCCTGGTCCCCAAATACATGTACTTGCCTTTTAAAAGTGGGCTCCACTGCAGCAGTGACACTATTAATAGCCACATGCTTTTAAACATAATATTACTGTATAGTGAAAGTATGGATAGACTATGTACAGTATGATTACTAGTACACTCTTGGTAATAGTACTGAGAGAGAATGGTGAAGCTTCCTGCTGCCTCGTACGTAGAAAGTGGTGTAGATCGGATCTGCTCTTTTCCGATCACTCTGCAATCATCGAACACCTTTTCATCGTATGGTCAGTTGTTACGCTTCGGCTTCTAAAATTGACCTAAGCAGGTTTGCAATGGTGCCCAAGCTCGCAAAGGAGCAGTTATATAGTATAGTGCTATGCTACATGGCACACACTGTGACTTGCTAACACTCAGCTAACAGTTACTTTGAAGTACTATGGTGCAAAAGTATTGATAAGACCGATACCATCATCTTGTCGCCGAGGAAACATTTTTTTCACGAAATAGTAGTGTTTGGTTACATTTACTGTATTATATGTACTTCGAAATACTAACGGATATGATTGGTGTGGCATTGAGAATGCAACCCATACCGGCACACGTGCATTGCTGATGCGCTACTTCTGTTCGTTTTGACTGTGGCGTGGATGCGCATTGCTGGTTTTCTCGCCTGTAGGTTTTGGGAAGGCAATCTATGCGTTACAACGGACATGATCGATGATTTCCAGAGAATAGACCTATTCCCCAGCGACAAGGTTTGTATTTAGTTTGCATTTTTTTGTTGTTGAAATAATGATACTGTACTGTGATAATTTCATGAAGTACCAGATTTCAGCGGGTTTCAGCCTACAGATTTTGTGTGCAATTTTGATATTCACCCCGATGCCACGGCCTGACATTGTGAGCCGGCATTCCTGTAGACCAACACCATAAAGTCCCCGTCATTGTGCCGGGGTATAACTGTTAGAAGCGAATAGTCTTGCCGTGAGCTGGTGTCGTGGACACAATGTTTTATTTGAGGGCTTTTGATCTGGAAAGCAGTAGAACTCCTCAAGCATGGGATCATGCTGCTGGATAGTGCACCCAAGACCAGCATTCGAGCGTGTCCTGCAATGTGCGCATTGGCGGTCAGCATTCTGATTGCACCGTATTGTTCTGTTCTCAGCCACCAACTACTTTGCTGTTCTTTCGCATGCAACATGCACACATACACACACACACACACACACACACACACACACACACACACACACACACACACACACACAAACACACACACACACACACACACGTGCACACACACACACAGCTCGCTGAGCTTCAGGCTTTGCAGCACCAGCATGCGGCCGACCCATTGCCATGCCAGCCCGTGAATAAGCTACTGGTAAAAATGGTGTTGCAACTCTATCAAGACCAGCCCGTTACCGTATTCCTCGCGTGCATCCGACGCCATCAGAAAGAGGTCAGTTTCTTTGACCTACGATGTGAGGTAGAAGTGTCTAGTTAACACTTTAAAAAAAGGTTTGGTATAATGACTAGACCAATGGTCAGACAGGGATTGATAAAGCCGGCATGGCATTGCTAAATAGTAAATGCAATCACCACTCAATGTAGTCACGATAGTATACCTATTCGACTTGTTGAATGTGTTGTCAGACTTGCTGCAATGAACACTCTCTTCGGGGTGTGAGCAACACACGTACAGTACTCGCACTGTCATTCGTTTAGTTGATTCGTGCAGCACCGTACAGTACAGGTCGGGGAGAATTTGGTCTTCAGAGTTGCAGTAGTGTAAGTACAGTCAACTTTTTTTGCTAATAACGACTGCGGGTATAACGACAATTCGCGAATAACGACAGAATGTCCATGCCCAGAGCAAAGTCCCATCTACCTGTATACATATAATGAGACTGCGGGTATCAGGACACTTTGCGGGTATCAGGACACTTTGCGGGTATCAGGACACTTTGCGGGTATCAGGACACTTTGCGGGTATCAGGACACTTTGCGGGTATCAGGACACTTTGCGGGTATCAGGACACTTTGCGGGTATCAGGGCACTTTGCGGGTATCAGGGCACTTTTCGGGTATCAGGACACTTTGCGGGTATCAGGACACTTTGCGGGTATCAGGACACTTTGCGGGTATCAGGACACTTTGCGGGTATCAGGACACTTTGCGGGTATCAGGACACTTTGCGGGTATCAGGACACTTTGCGGGTATCAGGACACTTTGCGGGTATCAGGACACTTTGCGGGTATCAGGACACTTTGCGGGTATCAGGACACTTTGCGGGTATCAGGACACTTTGCGGGTATCAGGACACTTTGCGGGTATCAGGACACTTTGCGGGTATCAGGACACCTTGCGGGTATCAGGACACCTTGCGGGTATCAGGACACTTTGCGGGTATCAGGACACTTTGCGAATAAGGACACTGTCCTGTTATATGCAAAGTTGACTGTAGACCAGTTAGGAGTGTGTGTTGCGATACCTATCATGTTGAACCTTTCAACTTCCTTGAGTCGGAATTTGGATGCGAAAGATTTGCCGGGATACAAAGTTGATCAAACGAACTGCCCATACATTTTCCTCAACTGGATATGTAATGCACAGCTCTCACAAAATGGGACAGTTTGTCTGACACGCTCATTGAGGCAACGGAGTCAAAGCAGCGGACATTGAGAGACGACCTACCAAGACAGTTAGGACAACTACTTGCCAAGATAGTTGGGTGTAGAATTCGACTTGAAGGACTCTTGCGTAGTCTCGCTTCTCACTGCATTCCAGTGTGGTCTGTCATTGGAGGGTGGCACGACCAAAGAAGCCAAGAAACAAAGTATGTGCAGGCGTGTTTATCCTGGAACTATTGTTTCTTTCTTCCTCAGTTGTATGTGGCCGTTCATGGAGGACAGGACGTGGGAATGGAAGGTAAGAAGAAGTGACACTACGGCTACACCTAAGTAGTCAGTGTTTCACAACCCTTTTATCATTAGAGGTGGGCTCAGCGGCTGGCTCTGCTGCTGCTCCTGCTGCTGGCAGTGCTGCTAGCATTCCAGAACACCTATTCCTTTCTCACGTGCAGTCTACCATTATTCTTGTCAGCAGCACATGCATGCACATGTATCCGCAGGCTACCAGTGACCAAGCTTATGACGCACTACATATAACTTACACAACAGAGCTGCTTAGTGAAAGCCGGTTGCATGGATATGTTAAGTTAGTGTCAATGTCCTGTTGCATAAGCGCACCGCCCAGAGCATTCCCAGCTAGTGTAACACGGCTTTATGTTATATGGCTCACATGTTGCTGTGCTTGTGGTGTTATCATGTGCCATGGTACATTGTTGTTTGAAGGTACGCTATCAATCAGTGCCGGTAGCAGTACTAGTGGACCAGTGCCAAGACAAGCTCACGGACAGCAGGAGTGCCGCATTGATCGCAGTACGTTGTGACAAGAAAACTACTAGGCCCGGCCATTTCTTTAGCAGCTTTAACCTCCTCTTTCATGCCGCTTTGAAGTATTGTCCATCGCACTGTGTAACATCATGACTATGAAATCACAGTGCAATCACGTGAATCTCCACACGTATTAGAGGTGAAACTGTGGTATTAATTAAAGCATCCAAACTACCCCGAAACCACAGTGACAATGTGATTGCTGTGTAAACCGCTGGTGTAGGTTTGTATCCTGAGGAGGTTGTCCACTTTGAAGACAGCGAGGTCTACCGGGAACGACAAGCGGCTATGGAGGCTGAATCTGACGAGGACATGGATGTTGATGGTGAGCGACTGACTGGTGTACATGCAAGTTTGACCTCGCTGCTAGTCCCTTAGCCAAAACGGTAGATGTTAAAAGTTGTCGAGGAGGGGGGGGGGGGGCTCCACAGCCATCGACCGCAGTGATCACGTTGGCGGCACACACACTAACGCACATTTACCCATATGTGCGAGTTTGAGTGACCCAACTGGACTTCACTGAGCAACACTGTAAAAAGCCTCTTGTATGGGCGAAATCAAGAGTAGATAAACAAGAGTGTGCAGCTCGCGGATGGGTTGGCCCACGGCGGAATTTTTTGTTGACGTAATCTTTTCGACGACGCACGCGCTGCGAGCCTTTTGGAGAGTTTCCCTGGTGCACTTGGCTGGGCTTTATACTACAAGGTCGGTGCCCAGCACGTGCTCTCACACTGCTCTGCGGCAGAATCCGCGTTTCTCTGAAAAAAGGTGACGTCAACAAAAAATTCCGCCGTGGGCGCGGGGTATCTGCAGATTGTGCAGGAGAGATCCGGAGTTGCACACTCTTGTTTATCTACTCTTGGCGAAATGAATTGCACATATCATCAAACAAATTCAAATTCAGTAGACTACTTTGAAGTACAGCAATCAATTTAAATGCTAGTAAATCAATTGGAACACAAAATAAAAAAGTAAAAATCAATTGGAACACAAAAAGAAAAGAAAAAAACACCCTACAGGATAGTGATAAGATCTTCTGCACCTCAGTTCACGCCACAGTGCGTCCTCTCGCTTAGCAAGTTTGCAGCGCCGGCTCTGCGCTCAGCGCACCGAGTGCTAGTCTGGCGCCTGCTGCTGTTGATGTAACTCCGTCTTAGTGATTGTGTTACGTGTGTGGGTTATGCTCGTATGTACACTGATACCTCGGTAACTTCGAAATGTCCGTAACTCCGAATCACATACAATTTCATGGGAAAAGGCCATATAACGGTACATGGCATATGGCGTCGCAATTTCCACACAGAGTGACAAAAGTGTAATAATATATCCACTCGGAAACTCGCCCAAAGGGTGTCCAGTAGGCCGAAGTCAGGTCCGTAACTTCGGAGTCCGGACACCCGACGTATCAGTGCATTGCCTTGTTTAAGAGAACTGTTCCACGGCGCAGTCCACTCTCTGCATTTAATTCAGTGAGCTGTTTGTGTTGATTGCATCCAGGTGGTAGCCAGAGTATTGGAGCGGAAGGTGGCTCGTTCCCTGCAGACGACGAGAGTTTGAACGTCATCATACCGCCAGGTGCCCTGGATCACCCCACAGAGGTGTTTGCATGCGCGGCAGACATGCAGAAGACGGTAGACACGGAGCATGGGCCAGTCTACATTGGCAGGGTGAGTAAGGTGTTCCAGCCCGGATTGTATCGCGGTAGAAACTTGAAACCAAGACTACTATGAACCAAACTAATTGGTGAAATGGGTGAAAATTCAGCTAAATTGATCATTTTAGCACTTGAAACCCAACCTAATAGGTGAGATGGGTAAAAATTCAGTTAAACTGTGATTGTTTAGCCCTATAGGCCTGTGGACTTGTGCGTGGAATCACAGTACACTCGGACGTCTCTTATCCGGGCACCTTGGGACCGGGCACTGCCCGTATCTCAGATTGGCCGTATCTCAGAATAACTCATCTACCATGTATCATATCACTTTTTGAAGAAGTTTATTTGGAACGTATTGCACATGTTCAGGATACAAAAGGAACCCATTGCTAAAAATGTGTGGATTACACAGGTTGGCAGTGAAAAATAAGCACTTCCGAATACGGAAAAAGTTCAAAACCCCCAAATTCGAAGTATTTGTGCTATAGGAACTCAAGCTAAAGGTGCCCGGTAAAGAGACGTGCCCGTATCTGAGGCGTCCGGATAAGAGGCGTTTGGGTGTAGTATTTCTGACTGTACCAAGCTCAAACCTGGCTAGAACTTGAAGTGGCGACCTTCTGCTTTGGATTTGATCAGTTAACTGTTTTCTGTGTGCCCTGCACCTGGGATGTCTACTAAAGACAGGTTGGCCGTGAACTGCATGCTGTGTTCATGCTGTGTTCATGCTGTGTTCATGCTGTGTGTGCATGCTGTGTTCATGTGTGTGTTCATGTGTGTGTTCATGTGTGTGTTCATGTGTGTGTTCATGTGTGTGTTCATGTGTGTGTTCATGTGTGTGTTCATGTGTGTGTTCATGTGTGTGTTCATGTGTGTGTTCATGTGTGTGTTCATGTGTGTGTTCATGTGTGTGTTCATGTGTGTGTTCATGTGTGTGTTCATGTGTGTGTTCATGTGTGTGTTCATGTGTGTGTTCATGTGTGTGTTCATGTGTGTGTTCATGTGTGTGTTCATGTGTGTGTTCATGTGTGTGTTCATGTGTGTGTTCATGTGTGTGTTGCAGAGCATGCACACATAGTATATTGTACTGCCGTGGACATGGAAATCCAGTCGAATGACCGGCGCCGGCGCCCTCAGTGCGTACGGAACGTTGCCATGCAGTGCCCATGTCCATCCTATGCGACCAGCGAGCTGCATGCAGCACATAAATGAATGTGTGTACCATAAGTATGCGTATTCACGGCGGCATGGCCAGCGCCCTGGGGCCGCTAGACGTGCGACCGGATTTCCATGTCCACCACAGTACAGTACTGGTTGTGTCATTGTAACGACGGTCTTAAAAAAAGGGCTTTGCAATGCTTTAAAGTCTTGACCTCTCCGTCTACTGCTGTATGCATTGCAAACTCTCATACTCTCAGGTGCTGTTTTTCGGCGAGCACGGTACAACGTTCAGAAGGCCAGCCACTGTCACGGTAACGGATCATAACACCATGCCGGGTAACAAGGTGAGACGATGTGAAAGTGCAGCATAGCGTGTTACCGCACTACACCGTGTTGGTTTCATTGCACACAACATAGTACAGCGAAACCTGTCTAAGACGACCGCTCAAGAGACCTTCAAAATGTGGTCCCGGTAACAAGGTGGTCTCCTTATCCAGGGTCATTTGACTGAAAACAGCATCCCTTGGTCCTGATTGCAGTGGTCTTCTTGGACAGGTGGTCGCCTTATCCGAGTGGTCGCCTTGAGAGGCTTTACTGTACTATCAAGGGGTCCACTAGTATGAATGATGCCGATGGCTGTTGTCCAGGGAGTCGTAGCTCACAGGGAAACGACACGAGACCATAGTGCACGTACCCGGAATTATGTGCATTTCGACCCTGGGTTTATAAGTTCTACGGGACCTATGGTTTACGGACCGCGATGTTGACCTGCTGTCCCCAAGCGTGGCCCAGACAAGATATGTCATACGCGAGTGTGTGTAGATCGGCCTTGCTCTAAGGGCGACTGTAGCAGGCAGCCTGGGAGGTAAGCTTAAGTGATACCATTGCCAAAGTTGTTTTCCTGTATGCTACACATCCTTGCTTTAGTCTGGGTGATGATGGCTTTGTGCTCTATGGAAAGACGAGCTAAAACGGGTTTCCTTTGGGTACCATGGAGTGGCCGATACAGACCAGCTTTACTGTGTGTGTGTGTGTGTGTGTGTGTGTGTGTGCGTGCGCGCGCGCATAGCACAAGTTGCTATGGCTTCTGCTGTAGCATCACTATCATCGCCTCCGGTGATGGGCGTCAAATGGTCAAATGGTGTGCGCGCGTGTGTGAAGTATGTGCTTAGGAAAGGTCACTGTGGCATGGTTACTCCATACATACATGCATGTGTACAGTGCTGGCCACAGAAATCCAACCGCTGATATAATCATGTCTTGTGCTCGGAGTGACGCAGTCCCTGTGCCCTGTAGCCGGGCAGCCAAGCTCCCGTCCCTATGTGCAACGTGCAAGTCGCGGCGCAGTTCTCAAACTAGAAGTCAGATACCACTGACCAGCACTCCACTTGTGTCGCTACACGTACGTTCATGATCCGATGCGTCTCTACTCTCCGCTGTAGAAAGCTTCCTCAGAGATACACCAGCTATAACATGACTTTAGTAGGAGCACACACTTCAAGTTCTGCAACAAATTTCTGAATTGTTCACTCTCTGCTGTAGGTGTACATATTTGGTAGTGACACAGCTATCGACGAGCTGCCACACTTCACAGATGTAACCGAGACCTGCAGGCCAAGGCTTGACACGGAACAACACACCATCACGTTCCAGATTGATCACTTCAGCTTCTACGGTAAGCCACTTGGTGTGCGCTATCACAGAACCAGGCAACCAGTCTTTCCACGAGTCTTTGCTAGGAATTACCTGTATGCACCTGGTGTGTGCAGTATTGTGTTTTAGACTTGCGTATTATGAGTGAGAACCTGCAGGGTTCCCCAGTGGAGGGAAGGGATTTCCCCTTCTACCTCTTCTTGCGGATTGGCATTGTAACTGCTGTAAAAAAAAAGGAGGGGGGTTGGCGAGGTACACGCAAAAAATATCCGCACACACTGCACATCATGAACGGTGATGCAAACCGGTTTCAATTTCTAACACAGAGGCATTTCTTATCGGGCTTGAACGTAATTGCATCAGGAGTGAACAAGTGCTGACAAATAGTCCGATCCGGTGGTGTGTCTACCGTGACTGTAATTGCAGTTTGTTTGAATAATCGGGTAACATTCAGTACTGCATGTCCCTACTGATGTCCTGCAGTTTATGCCATCGTGGCTGTTTCGGTACCGATTGCGACCATTGCATACCTACTACAGAACTGCGAGGTGCGTGTTTACGTTTACGCCAAGCATCCCATCGAATCCGACTCATTCAAGCTGCAGGTGATCGTAGGTAAGTACATGCCTAAATACTAGTGACTTTGTAGCAGTGATGGCATAAAGCTTTTAAAGCTTTTTTCTTCACTTTCATGCGCATGCATATAACTAGAGAGAGAGAGCTGACGTCGTGCAGCGAGGTCGCTACACACGTACCCAAATGGGGAATAGCAAATTGTACTTCAGTGCTTGGTATCCAAATATACTTTATTATAGAAAATAAAAAGGACCAAGGAACTACAAGTTATGCTATAATGTCCACTAACACCACCAGGTACTAAACAATCAGCTCATGCGACATTATAGCGTAACTTGTAGTTCCTTGGTACCCTTTTCTATAAATTAATCCTCGGCTCTCCATCCGAGTCCAAATATACTTAATAATATGGAAAAACGTGCCCGTGCCCCGAATAATGTCCATGTTAGGCAAGTGTACATCTTCTCAGAGTACATACTAGAAGTAGGTGAGTCCCGATGTAACCTGTAATTCTCTGCAGTACCGTTGGGGCTGCACGAGTTGGGAAAGAGACGTTTTGAAAGCACCTGTGTCTGAGTGGACGACGGGCTTCTCGTGTGCTCCAGACGCAGTCGCTAGTCAGTCAAGTGTCAAGTCGTTCGGCAGGAAGCGCAAGTGTCGTCTCGGAAGGTTGAGAACGAACTGCCTCTTCTATCCTCGCCACGCCACACCTCAAAACGAACTAGTCAGTGGTTTTTCTCTAGAGCTAGAGAGAGAGCTTTTCATAGTTTACTTCAAGCGGCGACGGAAGAACTCATAATGGAGAACTAACACTGACAACGAATGACTGACGACTGTCAACAAACGTCTGACTCTGACAACGAACGACTGACAACTGACGACGAACGTCGGACAACTGACTCTGACAACGAACGTCTGACAACTCACGACGACCGTCGGACAACTGACGACGACATGGCAAAAGGAAAACATGATATCAGAAATTGGTGCCCTCGTCAGCACAAAAGGTGGTGTACTCAGCACAAAAAGGTGCACGTGTCAACAACAAAGCAGCGCAGCAGCATGTACGGGTCAGCAACAAAGCAGCGCAGCAGCATGTACGGGTCAGCAGCACAGAGACACAAATACAGCAGCAGCTACGACGAAGAGATAACACGTGCAGGCGCAGGTACAACACAAGCTTTGACGTTCGGAGCAGACACTTTCTTTTACCAATTTCCGCCGGAGTCGCAACATCTTCGTTCGTATTGTATTCCGATGTAGTCTACATTCAAGCATGACTTAGTGCCATCACCATCTGTATGCTCAAGCATGGTCTTGGTAGGGCCATCTGCTTCAGTTGCTTGCACGCTCGCGTGGCAAAGAAAGTACATGATTGTATTCTAATTCACTCAGCCGCTGATCATTCTTGTTTGAATCTTCTTGTTCAGAACGGCCCGGACCCAGCCCAACACCGCCAAAGCAGGGATACTATGAAGTGGGAGATGACCATGATAAAGTGTTGATGGCGTGCTTTGACAACTCGATCGACATTATGCTGGAGTCAACCGCGGCGGGAGGTAGTGCAATTGCAGGCAGCGGTCACATCCAACCGTGGAAACTGGAGAAGGGGTCAGAGAGACGGCTGGAACAGGGAATGGAATGCCCGGATAGTCTGAGTCCGGTGTTGGTGCGCAACGAGGAGAGTGACATGCAGCCGTATCCGTTCTCGGCGGCGTTTGTGTGCGAGACATGCCGCGTTGGCACCAAGTTCCTCGTGAATTTTAGAATTGACAAAGCAAAGGTGGATGAACAGCACTCGAAATCTTCACCTGTAGCGCCGGCGCCACGGAAACCTCCGCCACCATGTCCGCACCATACGAGTGGCACGCCAGTCCCACCGATACGCATGATGAGCATCCGGAAACGGGCTCTGGAGTTGATAAAGGACTACCTAGCACGCGACACTGGCCCGGGAGATATCGGTGTTATGCTGGAGCAGATTGCCGATTGCCGTGTTTTGTCACCCGGATGTAACGATTATCGGTGCGTAGTGGAGCTGAATGACAGAAATCTTCACCAGGAGGCCATGAGACATCTAGTGGCTGTTGTGGTGAGGCGGCAGAATGCCGCATTTGACTGCTTTGTGCACGCTGTGTGGCAATTCCGGCATCATTTGGCCGATCAACTCCTGGACTCTGCGCAAGAAGATCGCCGCCAGTATGCTAAGCCGAAGTAATGCAGTGCTGCCATTGCATGTTGGTATGTGTGCACATACATGTACACATGCATACACCCACACGCACACAAACCATGGTTTGCTGGACATGCAGCATGTACGTGTCGGGAAAGACCTGAAGCAACTTGAGACGGCACGGGCCATGCGAATATCTTCTGGGGAAAGGTCTTCATCAACAAGGTGTGAGAAGATCACTGCTCCTGTGGATCACGGTACATGTGAGAAAGCACTTGAACTATCTCATAACACCATCGCTGTGCATGGCAGCCCGGCAGCCTTGGATGAGTACGGTGCAAGCACAGCAAAGCATGGTCTTGAGCAGAGAGTAGTAAAATACCTACTCCCTGGTCTTGAGATTGCCGCAGGCCGGTACTCTACAGTCCTAGCGGAGACCAGGGAGTAGTAAAATACTGGTATTTTACTACTCCCTAGCAGAGACCATAGAGCGGCGGCCATGTGTGTTGCGCTTCTGCGGAAGTAGCGGCTTGATCTGTGAAGGCATTATCTTAAACTATTTCTCTAACTTTACGTCCCCTCCCCTGCATGAAGCTGCTGATGTACCTGATGAGTTTTGCGTACAATACCGACTGGTTCGGTGGATAATACATGCAACAATTTATCGGTACCTTTTTAGATTCAGATACTGGTAATTATCAAGACTGACTGTATCTCTAAGAACTTGTGTGCATACTTAAATTTTGTATTTATTCAACATTTCCTGGCTTGTCAAACGACTGCCAATGACAAAAATTAATAATGAATGTGAAATGAAGGGTGATAGCCAACCACGACAACTATCCGAAACAGGACAAACAGTAAAAGGCATGAAAAAATCGAAAGTCGAAAATGACCAGAGGCTAAGGGAGTACTTGTAATTAAATTGTGTAATACCACGTATAATGGCATGCACTGTACAGTGCTGCTCAAGGCAATCTGATCGAGTGAGTCAGCGTTGCACCCCCGGCCCCGGCACCAGTGAACAATCCCAGTGTTTGTAGGTATAGGGCTGCACAGCACTCAGCGTGTACTGGACTCACACAATCGCATTTCTTTGAGCAGCAGTGTGCATCCGTTGGCAGTCGTGTGCATGCTGCGCGTAGGTGATAAGAGTATTAGTTCTACCGCTGTTCGTTTAGGGGGGGGGGGGGGAGAGGAGGCTAACAAGAGAATATAGTCAATACCCACCCAATGCTGTATACACAGTATTTTCAAGCTAACACCCAATTCTCTTTTGCATAAAAGTATTCACTGCACTTGTTACAAATCTCGCCTCGAGTACGACATCCACTCGTCAGCGTAAATGAAGAATGGCGCCCAAGCCAAGTGTTCATCCCTACCTGGTCGTTTCACAATCCGGACATTACGACTGGGCAATAGACCAAACTTGAAAAGCTTCAATTCAAGATAATATACGGGTATGTAGGTAAAAAAATTCAAATGCTTCCACGACCAGAACTACTATGTATTTCCCAGAAGAAGAAAAAATATATCGAAAGAAGAATAAGTAGATGTCCACTGTCCAGTGACGTAATCCAGTGGTTAGGTGTTCAGTTGAACTATGGTGCATGTGAGTGCTTCTTCACTCACTGAAATGACTCAGGACCGGGATGTGTGCAAGGGAGAGTCGCCTGCTCCACACTCGGGATTGTGACGCGGGGCGGGTGGAAGCAGATGTCGGCGCATGTCGTATACCAACTCTCCCGAGGACATGTAGAGGTTGGAGCATGGCGTATACCAGCTCTACCGAGGACATGTAACATAGAGTAGATACACAGTGACCTGGCTCGCGAGCTGAGCAGCTTCCACGACAGGACACACCAGTAGTCTGCTTACCGCCGGCAGCTGTGCAAGGGAGAGTCTTCCTGTCAGCACACTCAGGATCGTGACGCAAGACAGATGGCAGCAGCAGCAGAGCTTGGCGTACGGCATGGTCAACTCGCCGAGGAGAGCATGTCGAGTAGATGTACACCGGCTTGACTCGCCAGCTGAGCAGCTTCCATGGCCGCACAAACTCTGCTTACACCGGAGCAGCAGCGCCAGAGTTGATATTCAGTTAGTAGGAGGCCCAACACGAATCCAGGTAGTCTTGTCTTCCACCTCTGTTTTCTTTGTAGTTCTAGAGCCTTCGTTGTTGGTACACGGACCACTGATCATAAGTCCGTACGGCAGTGTATCTTTACTCCCATGTGACTTCTTGTGAAAGCAGTGGAGTACTAGTGCCTCCACTCAAGAGTGCAGCAGTAGTAGCGGCAGCAGGGCGTTGTTATTAGCTTTCATGCGGCGACCGAGAGAAGCGGAATTCAGCACAAGCGACATGCAGAGAGTGGCGGTGGACAGCCAGTGTTCCTACTCACACCTTCACTCTCACGTCCGGTCGCCATCAACATCAAGATGAGCAGTGGTTCGGCAAGGCGCTGCGAGAGGATTGGGCACACCTGCCGGATCTGACGTACACCATAGCGCTTGCGATAGGGGGAAAGACGGGCGACACTCACAGCAGCTTCAAGTGACCGGTGACCGCGTCGACCTGCGACGACGGGCCGAAAACAACCATGACGGTGGTTGAGCCAGCTGGCACCTTCACACACAACCAACAAAAACACACGCACACACACACACACAACCAACAAACATACACACACTCAACAAAAACAAACACACACACCGTCGTGTTGATATTGCAATGAGTGCGTGCGGCTTTCAGCGCGGCATGTATGTAACCAAGCACCACCTATGGTCGATCACCTTTCCTTCGATGCATATCCCGGTCTATTATTCATGAGGTTGAAGTACTAGTACGCAGTCAGATGGTCTCTAGGTCTGAAGAGAGTGTTGTCATTCAAGAGTTGTCGCTACATTCCAGGTTGTTATTCACGAGATTGATTGTATACAGAGTAGAGTCCATATCAAGAGGTGAAACCAACAGACCTATCGGGCAGGGTCCGGCCATTATCACGCCCGTAGGGCAGAGTTGGTCGGCAGCTGCACAGGGCAGCCATTATTTTACACAAGACACAAGCACAAGCAGCATACACACACATACCTGTGTCCTGCCCGCATCCGAGATCAGCAGTGAGGGCAGCAGTAGCGCGTGTGCCTTGGCCAACAAGGCCTGCAGTGCAGCAGTGTCCTGTGCCCGGACGGCAATCTTCTTGCTCCTGGACAGCCAAGCAACATAGCCCAGCAAAAAAGGTCATAGCATCAGGGCCATACAAGCAACACAACAAGAGCTAGGCGAGTGCTAGTAGATTGTGGACGCGAAAGAAGCACACTGATTTTACCACGCAGCGTAACGTACTGTAAAGCCTGTCTAAGACGACCGCTCAAGGGACCTTCAAAACGTGGTCTCCGTATCCAGGGTCATTTGACTGGAAGTAGCATCTCTTGGTCCTGTTTTCAGTGGTCCTCTAGGACAGGTGGTCGCCTTATCCGAGTGGTCGCCTTGACAGGTTCCACTGTACATGCATTTGCTGGACAAGTGTGCCCGCCAACCCCCCGGGGGCGCTACCTTTTCACCACCGACATTAATTCAAGAGAAGGCACTATCTCTCTAATCTGACTACACACACTGGAGCACAGCTACACAAGGACGGAGTTTATAGTGCCGAAATATCAGAAATGAGAAAAGAAACTGCCAGGCAGAAGAAGATTTCTTGCAGTAGGGCTCCATCCCGAGCAGAGCTGTATTCTTCATCATTCATCTCCAGGAGATACGGATGGCACCTTTCAACATAGTGTTCTGATCAAGTGAGTGCGACATTACACCGTACAGCAGTGACATGAGTGTAAACACACACACACACACACACACACACACACACACACACACCATGTACCATGTACCATGTACACACACACACACACACACACGCCAAGAAGCGTACCCACGTGACTCCCAGGCGGCCAGCCAGTTATCAATAGGCGAGCCCATGTCGCGCATAGCACTGTAAAGTGCTAGCACAGCGTGTCCAGCCTGGCTGACAATCTTGCCGGTGCCCATCTTCAAGGACATGTTAACCACAAGCACCATCTTGTAGGTATCCACTTCCATAGGCATGACCGGCGCCACTGCTGCTTCAGGGAAATAGCCGGCAATCTGGTGCACAACCAATACAGAAGAACATGTACAGTGGATTGCTGTGCACCGCGTAATGTATGCGTACAAGCATTTCAATTGCTTGCGCTGCTTGATGGCTTCAGTGCGGCAGGGTGGAGCAAGCAGACCTTCTTTTTGAGACCTTCTCCACAATCAAACCGATGTAGTGCAACTTGCCTTTAGAAAATAGTCTCTCATGCCGTTAGAATTAGACTATGCTGTATGTTGCACTGCCAGCATGACTAGACCGGGTACCCGGGTTTCTTTCTGTCCACCGTGCAGGGGGTCAACAAACACAGTACTGACAGTACATGCACTCAGCTTGAATCGCAAATGCCCCCCCCCCCCCCCCCCCCACACCTCAGCTTTGGCAAAGACATAATGTGTGTTATCATAGTAAAATAACGATTTTCAAGGTGATCCACTTCCGTGCGGGTGTGGAAATGTCTTACATTGGGTTCGTCGTTGAGGTCGGGATCATCCACGTGCTCAATAACCCAGGACAAGGCTTCATCAGCAACAGCATTGCCTGTTGCGTACAATGCCTTTGGCACAACACAAACACACACACACAAGCACACACACACACACACACACACACACAAGCACACGCAAGCACATCCAAGCTGCTCAATCGAGTCATGTCGTTAAGAAAACAATTTGAATGCGAAAGAGCATGCGTACCAAACACCAAAAAATGCCATACCAAAGGTGTGTGTGTGTGTGTGTGTGTGTGTGTGTGTGTATGTGTGTATGCGTGTGTGTAAGTGTGTTCTCCAGAGTACAATCGTGTTGAGGACCATGTTGACCTGAACAAGTGCAGCGCAGTGCAGAGGTCTAGACTGCATGGTAAATCGAGGCACCTGCAAAGCTCATCACCACTCATGCTCAGCAGATCCCTCAAAGTTGATGCTTATCGAGAAAGTCTATTATAAATGCAGGGAACACAGAACATGCATGGGTTTTCCAAAGGAAGGCACACACACAGTGCAAAAAGAAAAGAAGAAAAAAACTTCCAGTACCTTAACGGCGGCATTTCGCGAAACGCCCATGTTCACAAGGCCCTCAAGGTGTACACCATTGGGTTCCCAGGCTACTGGCGGCGCAATTGAAGCAATGGCTCTTACTGCAGATATCGTTTCAGCAAGTGACACTTCTGCAAAGACCAGAAAAACAACACGGCAGTCAGTGGTTGTAAACTTCCCCGCCAGAATTTCACACACGGCTGCAGCGGTGAAGAAAATGGCTAAACCAGCTTGCAATGATGACCGGCATGTACTATGGCAGCTGACAGCATGTTGAATACTCTTAATTTCAGAAATTTTAGGTGCTCAATATTTTCAGTATGAGGGCAAAAGGCCAGGTTAGGTGAACAGAAATTTTAGGTACAGAGAAGCAGTTTCCTATTGGATTCTGTGCATTAGTGTTTGTTCGATTTACTGAATTTTTTTGGTATGAAACAGATGCACCGAAAGTACCGAAAATAAAAGTACACCGAAAATGTGTGAAGTTATAGTAATTAAATCTTTTCCTCCAAGGCAGAGAACGAGGTTAGTCAAACATTGATGTCATGGGATCCAAGTGCAACAGTAATCCCTGATACTGATACTGTGATGTGAATCGACCCCCAATGCACCAGGTGTGCATTGGGGGTCGATTCACATCACACACACACACACACACACACACACACACACACACACACACACACACACACATACACACACACACACACACACACACACACACACACACATACCATGCACACACACACACATACCATGCACACACACACACACACACACACACACACACACACACACACACACACACACACACACGGCTTTGCCAGCTGTGTGGATTGGGCAGTTATCTGGCGCTAGTCTTGATCTGGTTCATTCAGATCCAGTCTGCTACCGTTGATATAAGAGAAAAAACTGTGGGTGCACATGTACATCGAATGCATTTCCAGATTAGCGTACTGCTCTTGCGACGGGCGCACATAGTACATGATGTGTATGTGTGCGTGCGCGTGTGTTGTATGCGTGTGTGTGTTGTATGCATGTGTGTGTTGTATGCGTGTGTGTGTGTAGACCATAGACACCATGAGTAGAGAATAGACAGCACGCAGGATTCAGGATCAAGCCAGGACGGGATGCACCTTATGCTCTACAACCACCGTCCTACTATCTCCGGGTATCATACTCGCTGAGAAACTGATGGCAAGCTTGCACAGTGCATACACATCTTCTCGAGACAGCTACTGCATGCAGCTAGACATACAGTGCTGCGTAGTGAAAAGGAAACCTGTGACTGCAAGTTAAGTCAGCACTGCACTTACCTGTACAACGCCCGGCCATGGGAGAAAATGGCCGACGGGGTTGGGCGGCATGTACGGAAACACCATTGCTGTATACATCTTGCGATGCAGCCGACACCGGCGGTACTTCAGAGGCACTGTGTACCGCCGCCAGACTAGACTCTCCTTCTGCTTCAGTTGGCATTGCCGCTCCATTGCTGCCGCTCTCATCCTGGAAACTCATGGTGCTGGTCAAGAGAAAGAAACCTGTTCAAACACAGCAAAGAGGATACTACTAGAAGAGATGCACCTCCATTGCTGGTAATGCATTCAAGCTGAGCTACTTCACCGTGTGCGTTTGTGTGTGTGTGTGTGTGTGTGTGTGTGTGTGTGCTGAAGACACCGGGAGAACAATAATCAAGTGCGCACAAACTGTGTGTAAAATTCAGGACGCTATGGGTGCAACCGTTACACATAATTTAGACCTCTTAGACCTCCATAGCACTCTATTCGTGTCACGAGGACAGGTAAATTTGCGGTGATTGAGTAGCACCCTTTTTTTCCGCAGCAAATGTGTACACCATCAGGACTCGAACCAGGGGCCTTCGCTTGAGGCCAGCGATGCTCTAACCACCGAGCGACAAATCAATAAAACTAATTTTATCAAAAAGTATTCTTTCTAGACCAAAGAGTGGTATATTTGATAACATTTAATAACGATAGAAATTTTTATGATACTTCTCCAGAAGTATCGTAAAAATTTCTATCGTTATTAAATGTTATCAAATATACCACTCTTTGGTCTAGAAAGAATACTTTTTGATATTACAATGAGAGTGAATAATCAACGGCTTGTCCACCAACTCTAAAACTAATTTTTCTCTCAACTATTGAGAACTCAACGCAGTGAGTGGGCAGCAACTGAATAGAGCAGTGGCTGTCAGTTAACAAACCCCCTTTTTCTCTGTAGCTCATGACAAATGAATTGCTGCACTATTTATACAGCATATTGGGGGAAAAATTGTGATGAAACGTACACAGGCTGAATGCACTGATTTGAGAAGTAATGGGTGGTTAAATAGTATACTGTAAATATACAAAATTTCGGCGCTGCAAAATTTCGGCACTTCACGATTTTTGACATTTCGGCGGCGATTTATTTTCGGCGTGGGGTAGAGGGCATGGTATAGTGCGACATATGCTGTGAAAAATTTCATCGGCGTTTTAATTTAGTCGTTTTGGGTCGGTGCCGAATATAGCCGAAATTAAATAGCTGCCGAAAATTTGTATATTTACAGTACTGCGACATTGATCCATACCATGATACATGTACATTTGTTTGTACAGTCATGTATATTGCTCTTGTCCATCAATAAAACAACAATTCATGAACCAAAACAAATATCCAAAAAAGTTTTATTCCGGCAGACCGAGTCTCCTTTTTGAGGGGTTGCCGGCCCGAAACAAGCCTATTTCTTTTGTTTTGGCTAATAGCTATAAACCCTTGGTCTCAAGTCAACCTTTATTACCCTGTCCATTATTTAAAACCGACTAAAGAGGTCAATATATGACATACTAGTACAGAACAAGTAAAAGTTTGGGTTCAATTCGCAGCATTTAGATTTTTCTTCTTTCACTTCTGATCTGTTGAAAGTTGAGGAAAAAGTTCCAAGTCGTAGATCCTACAAGTGGTCAATAAAGTGGTAAAATATGTGTAAGTAGTCAATATAATTATGATGATACTTGCAATTACCGGGTAATTAAATTATTTGACCGCTTGGTCAAAAAGTCATTGGTCTTCCTACCAATAAAATAATATCCACATTTTTACCAAAATATCGGGCACGATGCATGGGGTGGATCTACCGGGTAGCGACTTCATATCAGGGAACAGTCACAAAACGGATGGTAGCTTACCTGCGCACAGAGGATTCGAACTGCCGAGAGATTAGAATTTTGCTTCCACTTTCAGCAGCTTTTATTACGCTCGAGCTTGACAGACTTTTTGACTTGACTTTTTGTTGCGACAAAAAATCTCTCCACTCACACATCGTACAGACTCGAACTCGCTCTGATCCACAGCCGTGTGAACCGCATGCGCACTACGTACAGTAGTGCGCATGCGGTTCACACGGCTGTGGATCAGAGCGAGTTCGAGTCTGTACTGTACGATCGTACTTCAGGCGTGGGCCATCCCCTGATGTCATTTTGTGTGTCGTTGTGGTGCTATGTCACTGCGTGGCTCAAGGATCTAGGAGCATGTTTGCTCCTGCCATGCCTGAGTCCCCTGCTGTGCTATAGTGGCGGCGGAGGCACGCATCCAGTGAACCTGCACAGACAGTGCAGTGATCCTACTGAGTCCCTGAGTCCCCTGCTGTGCTAGTGGCGGCGGAGGCACGCATCCAGTGAACCTGCACAGTGCAGTGATCCTACTGAGTGACAGACTCTGTAAATACTGTATCTGATGATTCGTTTTATGTGTTGATTCTTCACAAAATGTGTTATTTTGCCCGTACAAGAGGCTCAGTGATAAAAAAAATAAAAAAAATCCCCTGATGTCATAGCTGCCAACTGTACTGTGTGTACGACTAAAAAAAAAAAAACATAAAAAAAAAGCATGCTGTGTACGACATGTGAGTAGGTCTACGAGTGGAGAGATTTTTTGTACGCGTAGATCTGCTCTGCCTCGGATCGCGATATCGGTCGCATACCGCGAGTAGATCTACCGGGCCATTACCAGCGCGGTATTCATGGTATTCGCGTACATGTAGCGATGCTATGCTGGCTAGCTTCTGGCTGTATTTCGTGTGGCCATCCCGGCTTCTTCCCAGTCAACCCCGATCCAAAGGACGCGGGCCGCGAGCATTCCCAAACTCCGAAGACTTTACACACGCTTCGTCTTTGGCTTTATCTTTGGTTTGGTTTGTAGTTCAAGTGCATCTGGAGGTGTGACCAGGCCTTATCTGGCTTTGCTGTATGCGTTGCCATTGTAGTGAGCGATTCTTGCCACTCTTAGTGCTGTAGAAAGAGCGAAACTTTTTTTTCGCCAGTGGAGCTCGTGTTCCCTTCAAGGCTTCATGGTGAGTGTCTGATTTCTTTCATTCGAAAGGTCGGATGTTTCTTGCCACTCGTTGTACGTCAATCATAGCACCACGGCTTAGACTTTAGCCTAGTTTAGGTCATCAGCAGATTCTGTCATCTGCTGTCATCTGATGTCCGTCAGCTGATATTCTGTCATACCTGCTCTTTGTCGGTCCTTTCGATCTAGACTCGAGCACTCAGCAGGGTGATTGTACAGTACTCACTTCACTATTAATTTTTCAAAGTATTTTGTGTAGACCTACACATTGTGTGTAAATCTGACGGAGGATTCGACCTCATGAGCTCAAGCCAAGGCCTTTCTGAGTAGAATACGATCATGTAGATCTACATGAGTGATTTGCGAAGTAACATGCTTGAAATAACATAATATTAGTATTTGCAGTTCATACGATTCTTGCTGCTGGATCTGCCTTGCAAGAAGGTAAAAATCAGAAATGTCCTTTTGATTTCACTCCCGCTACGGTTTGACATTTGACAGTTGTACGCGTTTGTTGCTGTTTTTGTAGAGTCTGTCGTAGCTAGAAAGCTGTTCTTGTTTGAACCTGGCACGTGTTGTTTTCGTTTTTGTTGCTGCTGTGCTGGTTGCTGGTGCTGTACTCGGCGGAATGTGCAGGCAAGCCACTGGTGACTACAGTATCTGGACCTGCCAGGTGTGGGGCCACCATGAATTACGTTGGTCGGTTCCTCACCACCTGCAAGGACTTGTACAATGACATCAACGCCGCCACACTAACCGGAGCCATCGATGTGATCGTCGTCGAGCAAGAGGATGGGACACTGTTGTCCTCACCGTTCCATGTGCGCTTCGGAAAGCTTGGAGTACTCCGGTACAAGGGCAAAACGGTGAGATGCCCCTTCTTCAGGAATGTAAATTGGTGAAAAATTGACTGAAAATTTCAAAATCCTTTTGTCCTGTTCAACTCTACCACTTCGTGTAAGATTCTAAGGCTAGAACTGAAGAACAGAATATTGCGCGAAGCGGTTAACGTTACCCTGAATTGCATGATCACCCGTATCTAAGCTTTACCGTAGTATTGCTATGGACGTTTCCTAGCTCAGCTGCTCCATTCCAGCCAACTGTACAATGACGATGTTCTGCTCTACGTTACGAGAACGTGCGACCCCAAGAATCCCATGAGCACTCTTCGTGTTCCCGTAGCGCAGAAGACAGCTTTCTCTGTAATTTGAATGATATACGCCAGATCCGTACGCATTTCCTTTGCGTTTGCCGCAACGTAGAGAAGCTCACCTCTGCATAGAAATCTGGACCCAAAACACGCGAAGCCGTTGATTGAGACTCCAACCCAAATACCTGTTCTCCACATGGTTTCACGTAGAGCAGAACCTCATTAGTATCTAGCCGGGCCAGGTGTAATTATGGTAGCACACAGGTGTGTGCGGTATGCCCGCGCTATGAACTGTGTTCGGCTCTGCACTGCTCCGCCGCACGCGCACTGTGAACACGATGCGTACATTCGGTTAAACGCAATGATTCCTTTGATACCAGGCCGGTGGAAGACGAAGCTTACGCGTGGACGAAAGTGAAAAACTGAAAACATCACATGTTCTTCGATCACCATTGTAACAATCTACTAGCAGTACACGATGATATAAATTATGGCCATTCGATCTTGAGGGGCAAGTCCACTAAAACGGTACACGCCGTGATACCAGTCCTCCATTATCAATGAACTGTGTACGATCATACCCACAAATGTACGACAACTGGCTGTACCTGCCAAATATGGGACAAGTTGCCCCTCAGGAAGGTGGCGGCCATGTTTTATGCATAAACCCCATTTGAACGAGCAGCCCAGGAACGAGATCCTTGGTAGTCCCTTGGTAGTTCGCGCTCCACCTACCCGTATTGACGACTCCATGATGTGTATGAACTCAAGAGTCGTAACTAAACAGACTGAATTGTTGATTCACTGTTGTCGTGTCTCCGGCTCTGCCCTTGATTGCATTCAGTGCTATCCACGCCATTTGGTGATTAGTGTGTAGATTTCTGCACTTCGATATTATTAAAGCCAGCCTAAAATGGTTGCCTGTTATATTACGGTCTGTATCTATGTCCTAATAGGTGGATATTCGTGTGAATGGAGACGAAGTATTGGACCTGCCCATGCGACTGGGCGATTCTGGGGTCGCATACTTTGTTGATGAGCTGGATCCCGGTGAAGATGGGGATACCGATACTGAGGTGCTGGATGATGAGGTGAGTGGCCAAGCGCATTCCTGGTTTCCAGCTCACTCTTACTAAGTCTTAGCTACTAGCATTGCAATTGAATAGCGGGGGGGGGGGGGGGGGGGTACCCGGGATCCCTGATCCTGAGAAAGTGCAATGCACGCCACAATACTGGAGTGAGTTGTTGTTTTTGATTCTGGCAGTGCTGCTGGTGCTGGCATTTGAGCCCAGCAATGACAGTTGTATCGGTCGTCACAATGTGTATTGATTGTAATGTGTGTGTGTGTGTGTGTGTGTGTGTGTGTGTGTGTGTGTGTGTGTGTGTGTGCGCGTGTGTGCGCGCGTGTGTGCGTGTGCGTGTATACATGTGTGTCTGTGTGTGCGCGCCTGTGTGCACAGGCCACCCCTGGCAGGGGCCGGTCTCATTCCTGCAACAGCATAGACCCCACTGGTGACAAATCTGCGGCTGGTGATGGATCAGGTACTATTCGCTTGCTTCCCTATCTTGGTATTTGTATACTTGATCTATGCAGTGCAGTTCCCTACAAGTACAGTACTGGTCAATGAAAACCAGCCGCGTCACTCAAGTACGCGCCGGGCGTTGCACAGCCCTAGACCTGCGAACACTGGGCTGCGAAATAATGCAAGGCGCAAACTTGACTGACACGACTGGATTTCATTGAGCGGGACTGTACTTGTCACATTACCTGCACCCAGTTGGTCATTGCTGATGAAAAGAGGGCGCAGAGGGAGGGAGTGATGCGGGATTATTTAGACCCTGCACGTATTATGTTGGGCTGCCACCTATTGTTCTAACAGTATGTGGTAGCAAATAATGTGAATTTCTTTGCAGTCCAGCGGATTATTGTCAATGAGTGCCAAGTTCCAGGGGGGAGCTAGCAAAGCTGTAGCTTTTGATTTAGCCCAGACCTCTTTGGACTGACCCCGCGGAAAATCGCAATCCCACTGCCGTGCTAACAATGAGTTACATCCGCTTTTTTTTTTGCATGTTTCGTTTGAACACTGCTTTTTTGACAAAATAACTCACTGCGATTTGGAGCACTGCAACTGTACATGTACCAGTAGTGTGCATGTGTATGAGTATCGTGTAGACTGTAGACTGGTATGGTTGCTATGGTGCAAGAGCCCCTACGTACATCTCTGTAGTCTGGTGGAGGGCTCCCTGCCGGACGTGAAGTGCGAGAAAACGTCACAGGTTTGCCCTAGCGGCGGGGAATCATCATGCCTACTCAGAGAGCCCTACACTACAGCGCCTGCGCATACACCGCGTTTGTTTTCTGTATGTTGAGTGTCGCGTGTCACCGCAATTTGCTGCATTTCCCTTGATTTCACCCTGCGTTTATGACATTCTAGTCTGCATTTTTGGAGAAATTCCTCCATGTTTTCCACGGGGACGGTTTGGAGGAAGAGATGAAAAGTAATAATCCGACAAGTGCTTCTGCTTATTGAGCAGTTGAATGCAAGTGCTTTGAAGTAGGCACTCTCCTAGCAACTCAACAGGCTTTTAGGCTTCTCTTGTCAGCTGTATACTCTGACTCTTGGTGTTTCCGTAGGACAATTCTTGAGAGGACATCAGCGGACTGCCAGCACTGATAGTGACGTCAGCTTCAAATCGTTCCAGCCGATCGGAAACTTGCTTGGCGAAGAGAAGCTGTTAACACCTGGAGAGGTTTGTTGCTACTTAAAAGTACAATTGTGTATGTGTCTACTCTCCGCCGTGGTCCTTCTTTCATACATATTCTGCTTATGTCTTTCTTCCTCCCTCCCTCCTTCATGATTTTTCTGTGGGTGGTGTCTTTCATCCTGGGCAGCCGGGGAGGAGGATCGGGACATGCAGGTTTGCCAAAGTCGTGTGAGAATCCTGTCAGAATATGGATGTGTGCGCCGTCTTGTACCGAGCGAGAAGATAGCATACTCCATAGGCATTTCTGCATGTATACTTTTTTTTTTGTACACAACTCGGAGAAGAGTACTAGAAGAGATTCTCTCACGGCCAAATCCTGTTGGGCACAGGGCTTGTGTTGCGTTGGTCGTAACTGCTCAATATTAATCTTAATTAAAAGAACTCTTGTGTGTGTGTGTAGAATTAGGTGACCCGCTTTCCCACCACATACAGTGCATACTCTAGAGACTTTTAGGTGGAATTTAAATTTAGGTGCCTGGTTTTTTCTACCGAAATCACCGAAATTAAAGTTACACCGAAAATAACATGATTTACAGTATTTGGCGAATTTTGCTTGTCTGTGTAGGGTTCGTCCTTGACGGATCTGGCCGACAGACGCTCCACCGGCAGCGGCGAAGGGCCCGTTGTTGTGAGGAGACGACACTCTCTGTCTGGCAGGAGAGCCGTGGACCGCAACGCGAGACAAGCATTGTCCGTGAGTTGGCGTGCTGGTGTCATTGTTTTGTTTTTTTGTTTTTTTTACATATAAGCCGCTTACTCTCAAGGATGATGATGTTCATGTGGTGGTAATGTCCTGCGGCTTCTTTACAAGCAGGATACACCACCATATGGGCGTAGCATTGTATGTGCCAGGGAGTAGTAACGTTAAAATTCAAAGGATCAGTGAGGGAAGTAGTAAAATACCGGTACTTTACTGCTTCCTGGTATACAAGTATGGTTTAAAGTGCATGTACAGTGCTGGTCACTAAGGTAGGAAATCTGCTCTGGATGCAGAAGTATGCTTTTCCGTGCAACAGCAGGATACCTGGCACCATTTCCCTAATGGGCCCGGATTCCGGTGTCCACCGCTGTAGTATATTAGTAAGTTATAGAGAGATGGCGCATAACGGAGTTTTGTAGTGTTCGACGGATCAGCCAACAACGGAAAAATGCTACGAAAATCGGTTGATTCAGAGCTTGCGCAAAAGTAGGAATGTTTTCCGAGTACAATCTGTATCGGCTATAGAGTGACCGGATATAAGAATATATCGGCTACAGTGATATTGGTACGAAATATCAAAAGCAAAACGTATTTTGTCCAGTACAAATATCACTATAACCAATATTATCGGATGTAATGATATATTGGATATTATGATGGCAACAAAGAATCAAAACATGCATAACACACTATATTATTATCGGCTATAGTGATAACATTAAAATACATGTAGCAATAATATCAAAGGCCCTATTTTTTTTACTTTCTTCACGCTGCTTATTTTTATAGTGATACATGTACATGTACATAACAGAATTTTTTATGGAAATGCGGGCACTGTCAACTATGCAGCATGCTGATTTGTCAAAACGCCATGCTAGCTGGAAGTATTTCCTTGCCTTTCATGTGTCGATCGAAAAAAGAAAAAAATCGATCGTCTCGCATATAGTGATGCATCGGTTGTAGTGATAAAATCACGGAAATCAAAAGGGTACGCTATAGTCGATACAGACTGTACGGGGGACAGTCAGGCAGGCATGTGCCCCGTGCACGACAGTATGCGGGTGTCGGTGATTGCACCGGAATAGTTTTCGCTGTTCAGCTCTTTTTTCCGTTGAATGGACGTTGATACGACTCTCGTTACTCCAGGCCGATACAGTCGAATCTTACGAGTTTCGCTGTGCACAACCTCTCTGTCTTTGTGCGTTTAGACCCTTCTAGGCTCTACATTGCTGCACTGTCCGTATTGCTCGTCACACGCATGCATTGTCTAGTGCAGTTCACTTGGTTGACTGCCGCTGGGCAGACCTGGCAAGGGTTTCTTTATAGTGGTGCCCCTGTTGTCTTGTAGCTTCTGTTTTTGCCTGATCTCCCTCCCTACTACCAGTACATTGTATATGTATTTCATTTCTTTTCTTTCAGAAATCAATGTGTGGCCTGCCTTACGTGTCCCGGTCCGCTCATCCAGTGCCCAAATTGTTCCGCACGCACTCCAATCCTGACATCCGCATTCCAGCCTACCTCCGTCAACAAGCAGAGGTTGAGGAGAGTCGACGGGCAGCCGACAATGCTGGGCAGGTAATGTGCACGAATACTATCTCTATCTACGTGTATCTCTCTGTTTCTCTCTCCCTCTCTCTCTCTCTCTCTCTCTCTCTCATCTCTCTCTCTCTCTCTCTCTCTCTCTCTCTCTCTCTCTCTCTCTCTCTCTCTCTCTCTCTCTTCATGGCTTATCTGTCATCACTCCCCCCCCCCCACACCCTTTCCATAGTGTACTTGTGCATCCTGCCAGATATATTCTTTGTGCTTTTAGTAACCTTTTAGTACTCCCAAGGCCCACTCACACCGAGTATGTGGTGATAGTTGGCACCTTCCCCCTGCCTTGTGACTTTAGAGCTAAGGCTGCTAGAGCTCTCACCACCTTAGAAGCAGGCATACACTTTATTTGCTGTTCCAGACACTGACGTGATACCCGAGATCGCACACTGCTGTCAGGTCACCATAATATGACCCATAGCAGTCCAGCCAACTAGTCATTGTTATCCTTCCGATAGTGTGTCGGTATCGGGTATGACATAACAGTGGTAAGCTTAGTGTGTACTTGTTCAGTATCATTCTTCCTCTAGTAGTGGTATATCTATCCTTGGACCAATGGAAAGCACTTTGTGAGAAGCTGCTAGCGTTTAGTTATAATGTGTCGTAAATTGTATTGCCTGTATTCAGTCCAGGTTACTGTACTAGTATGTCACGTCTAACGGTCTTGCTCTTGTACTGTACAGGGAGCAACTGCTTTTGGCGGTCTTCGGTTTGGTGATGCCGGCTTTCTTGGTGGTTCAGGGTAAGCTACGTAGTGGACTGGAGCTGCGTATTGGCTTGATCTCCATCTTCTAACCTCTGGGATTCTCTAGAAGCATTGATCAGTGTCTTGTTCTATTGCTCCTTGCACCCGCTGTTCTTTTTATTTTAGCCTATCCATCCATCCCTCTCTCTCTCCTCTTTCATGCCTTTCGTATTCCTCATCCTAAGCATTGACCGTGTGACCTACTCTGTATCATTTCTGCTCGTGTGTCTGTTGTGATATTCGGCTCCCTGTTCACTGATCACCAGGCCACTGGACCCTGCAATTCTGGAAGGGCTTCACTCGCTGAGCGATTCCGAGCTCATGCACGAGGGCCTGAGCAAGGCTGACGAAGGCGAGATGTCCTGGCCATGGGGTGGTCTACCCACCACCCAGCATGACTCTAGCATCAAGACAAAGGTTAGTGCAGCATAGCACGTTGCCTGCCATTGCTCGGAACCCGGCAGTAGAGTGATGTATGTACTGCTGGGCACCTATTTGGCTGACTTGGCTCTTTGTTAACTTACTTGTGATGTGTGTGTATACCATACCTTGCAGAGCAGGAGCTAATAATAATAATAATATTAATAATATTTAAACCATGTCATTATCTGGGTCATGTGTTTAGTGAATGTACAATCTGCTCTGAATTGGCAGGACTGCTGGAAATACATGCCCTGCTTTCTTAGAAGATCTGCATAATTATAGGCCATGTGTCCAATGTCGATGTGATGACAATATCAGTGCGCTTTTTCGGAACGAAATGGGTGCTTTGCAGGTCTCAAAACAGACCAACACCTACTTTGTTCTATGGGTTTGTACACACATTGTGCTCTTCTCTTCTTTTTGATGATAACAGTATTCTGTTGTTGCTGTTCAGGGTGAAAGCACGCCTGCCAATGCCAGCAGCACGATGGAGGACATCTCGAGTGACTCGCTCACCTTGAATGCCGCTGCTGCCAAATGCGGCGATGAGTTGCAGCAGGACCAACGCAACCCAGCCGTGCTCCCGTCGAGTATGTTGCTGTGTGCTTACTGTGTTTCTGTAGCTTGTCCATTCAGCGTGATGCCGTGTAGTACATTTAGCTCTTGTGGAAGCCATCGCTGTTACCAACATGAAATGCCTCCCCAGAGTCTGCAGCTTCGCGTAAAACCTCCGTCACGATTCCTGTTCAGAATTACGTCATTTTGTAATGCAGTATAGCTGACTGTTCACAAAACTGTGTGACTCACGGTCAACCTTGCATCTGGAATGCATGCATAGACATGGTTACATCATGAACAATGGCGTAATTCTGAAAGCAAGTCGTGGCAGCTAGCCAACTCTGCTGAAGTAGTTGCACACTGTGAGGAGTATGGTATCATTGATCTGCCGTTGCTTCTCTTGTGCTGCTGCTGCTGCTTTCTACTCTATTGTTTGTGTTGCAAGCTTGAAGCGGGGGCAATTTATAAAATATGAGGTGAAAAGGCGAAGTTCGTGTTGGTCTAAACATCGTATCATACATACTGTTCGTGTTATTTCTGATCGGCAGGATCATCTTCTATTGTGGTTTCCATGATGTCACGTCTGTGGGGCTCAAGCAGTGAAGCAAAGACCGATGTAGCCAAGGAGAAGGTAGGTGTAACTTGGTGCCGGTAGCGCTCTCGCCATCCCAGTGTGTCTCACGACGCTCTCGACTCCAGCCTAGAAAACAGGGCGTCTCGTCTTGCTTGCCCGGTGTGATACTGAGTGCGTGTGTTATACCAGTGAATGCCGGTTTTGTGATGCATGTGATTGTGTTACTTGTAGTGACTCATCACTGGAGTGCATTGGACGATTTCTGCTTTACTATGCATGTTGGGATACGGGGGACTAGTACTTCTCTATCAGCCTTGACCCATTCATCAGCTGTGTATCCACTGTTTATGCTCAACAATGCCATGGCATCTTTCCCCAGACACTCCAGAGGAGATTCCTGAGCATTCCTGTGTGGAGACCAATGTCCGGAGTGATTCAATAAAAGATCAGCCATTCGGGAATGGATAATAAGCTTGTAGCAATCTTTTCGGTTTCTCCAGGTCAGTGCATGCCGCAAGACTGACTTGGTGATGTTGATGTGCCTGTTTTAATTTCAGGGTGGTGTTTACCTTTCCGAGCTGAATACCGCTGACATGGACCCAACTACTGAAAGTCTTTACTTCCAGTGAGTCACCCAGGGTTGCGCTACTGCTTCTATGATTTTTTGTTTGTTGGATATGGGCCTGTGTGTGTGTGTGTGTGCGTGTGCGTGTGTGTGTGTCCACCAGAAGCTCTGTACGTCAGTCTCCTTTCACCTCAATCATCCCCCTAAGCCTTGCTCTTTTTTCTTTTCTTTTTTTTTTCGTTTCTCACCGTGGTCTCCCGCTTCTGGGAGCGACTTCGGCCATTCTGTGGCAGTTGTACATAGTAATATGTTTGTATGTGTGTGCGTGTGTGTGTGTGTTGTACTGCTTGTGCATAGGCGTAAGCACGCCGATCACACGCGTACATCCAGCTTACCAACGCCGGTGCCAATGGCGGCGGGGTCGCGTAGCGACGTCAAGAGTGATTCGGACACCATAGATTACCTCCAGCACATGCCGTCATCATCATCCGTGGAGAGTCAGCCTCCGTTCAGCTCGTCAGCTCCCCCAGCTGAACAGCACTGCGTGCCACCACCCAGCCACGTGGCCAGAGATGCATACAGCGATTCAGGTACGCTTCCTCATGTTTTGGCCGTCTGCGCTCTATTGTGATCTTGTAGTGCACGTTCCGCACCCAGGTTCGAAGATTCTGGAACCAGAATAGGTTGAATCCGTTGCAATGTTTTTCAATCCACTCCAGAAACCTGTGGAAAGAGATTACGTGTGCGACTCTTTGTACAAATTAGTCATACTGCACTTCAAAAAGAAGTATACACACGGCAGACAAATCTGTCGCGCTTTTCTAGAAGGGTGGGAGTGTAAACCAAAACTTACATTCTGGCGGAAGATTTTGAAATTCTGCCTTCACTTAACCCTTTAGGGCCCAAGATTATTTCAAGGAATGCACTGCCTACGTGGGGCCCAGTTACTTATCTGGTCGTAACTTTGGTGTCCTTTGGCCGAGTTTGGTGATCTTTGGCTTTCTGGAATGCTCTAGGCCAGAGGAACACAGCGATAGCCAGCAATCCATCAGTGGATCCACAGGACCAGCGCCGCAGCGCGATTTGGCGCTCCAAAGCCAGCACTGCGTGCGCCCAACTCAAATTCTCTGCCGTTTCAACAAATTGTGTCGCAGATTACCCAAAAACTTTTACATGAGAGCTGAGAAATGTACCTTTGCGATGACATGAACTATCTGTGTCTGCGTGGGCCGAGGGTCAAGGAAACCCCGAAACTGTGAGTTCAAAATGCACGCGCCCGGTTTGACTCCGCTGAGCAAATTTAGTTCGAGGCTGATAGGGGGCCATCCGGCATTATCGATAATTTTCACGAAACGTAAAAAAAATTAGTTAGGACCCCACCCATCTTTTGTACAGTCAGACCTCGCTTATCCGGTCCTCTTTTATCCGGATCCCTCGCCATCCGGAAGAAAATAGCTGGTTACATATCTGCAGCATACGTGATGCATCCAACATAAACGGTGTTCGGTTATCCGGTTCCCTCGCCTATCCGGATATTTTTTGTGGAAAACAGATGTGTGCGGTTAAGCGAGGTTCGACTGTACGGCTAGAGGAATGGAATGGCTGTGGGATGATACACCATCATCAAGACTGTCCCCCTTGCATCGCTGGGTGCATGGAAGTTGTTCAAGCGCTGACCTACTACTGGAGGCAGTCCATTAACCTTGCGCACTGCTTCGTCGTCGTTTGGAAAATCAACTGTTACTCTGTGAGGGTTCTCCTGTCTGCAATACATCAGCAGTATATCCCTCATCAAGGAATATTGGATGCTCAAAATGCCAGTTATGCCCTTGATCCCACTAATATCCAAGCTTTGCAAAGCGGTGAAGCGACATGGTCGATGTTCTGTTACGATAATACCCCAAGCACTACTGAGACATGAACAACCTGCAGCATACATGTTATGCATGAAGGCGGACATCCACCAATTTGTATCGTCAACATGTCTGCTATGGGGCTCCAGGAAACGACTAGCTGGGTGATGATACGCCGTCCCAAATTCCGGCCTGGCACGACATCTGCAAGGGAAAGTGTTCATGTTCCCGTCAAGCTCCTTAAGGTCGACTCCCCCTTTCATGGGCAATTTGTATCATCAACGTGTCTACTATAGGGCTCCTGGATACGACTAGCTGGGAGAGGCTACGCCATCATCTATTATTTCAGCATGGCATGGGGGCATGCAAGTGCAGTTGTTCATGTCTACGTCAGACTCCTGAAGAATTGGCGAAATTGGACTCGGAAGTATGTATAGTCAAGGGCGCCCATCGGATAAATATTGGGAATTAATAACATGCTGCTTCTAGGCCAGTAGCGCCAAGGCCATCCAGCCCCAAATAAGGCAAAATAAGGCCACACGCTCCGAACATCATTCAAAAACGTGTGCAGGAAATGAGAACGCAATCTGACACTTCACGAGTGAGCCAGCCTAAGGTCGCTGACGTAATGTCCTTGGAACTCCAAGCTTACACACGCATACCCACACACACACGCACACACGTCCACGTGTATGCATGTATGTGTGCCGTTGCCTGACTTGCATTAAGCTGATCATGCCAGTCTTTTTGGTACGTGTGCGTGTGTGTGTGTTTTAGGTGCTTCTTCAATGGCTGGATCGCCACCACCCCGAGAGTCTCATCTAGCTCTGAGTGAACCAGGCTCTGGAGCAGTAACGCCCCAGCCACAAGACGAACCCACCAAACACTTTCTAGAGTGAGTTGTGCTGTTTCGAGAGTCAGGTTGATGCTTCCATTAAAAGCTAGCAAAGTATAAGATTGGAGCTCGTCCATTACATGCCAAGGACTTGTGGCCTGGCATGAGTGCCTATACAGGGCTATGGCAAATCTTGGCACTTGCGCTGATACGTGTGAGAGTCTAATACTACATTGTAGCCCCATATCACTACTGTTGAGATATTGCATTGACCACTTAGACAATATCACATTGCTGGCAGCAGCCTAGTACTAGCCTCTCGTCAATACTGTTGAGATATTGAAATCGACCATTTGCAAGATATCACATGGCTGGCGTGTGTGTGGTGTATCATGTAAACGCCTTGCTCTACAGTATAACAATTTCGTTTGCTCATTCTCATATTTACCTGTTTCTCATGACCGGTTCGTACTTCCTCACGGTGCACTTTTTTGCCTCACTTACAGGTTACTAGCACCCGGCAGTGTGGAGTTCTCCAACTGTGGCGGCTTGAAGGACTCGGAGAAGGAACCAGGTATGTACCTGTGGTGCCTGTACTGTGCGTCTTGGCACGTAGATGTCTTTGTGCCGATGGTATGTTGGAACTAGTGGCGTACACAGGCATTGTGTAGCATTGTGGTTGGCTAGAGACCAGTGGCAATGCGCTTACCGTCGCTGATGTTACCCAAGCCGCCGTAAGCACCTCTTCAGCAAATTCTACTTGCCATGAAACTGTGAGGGTCTGCTCAGCACTGAAATTGTATACAGTCAGGCTTCGCTTATCCGGCCCTCCTTTGTCCGGATCCCTCACCATCCGGAAGAAAATTGTTGGTCACCGATTTACAGCATATGTCATGCATTCATACAGTATGTGTGTTTGAGTATCCGGTTCCCTCGCCTATCCGGGTATTTCTGTGGGAAACGGATGTGTGCGGTTAAGCGAGGTCTGACTGTACATGGCTGATGTTTGGAGGAACATGACTATACAGTGTCACCTTGTTTGGGGGATATATGGCTGTGTTCCTATAGTCCTGTATACTGCTAACGTCACATGTGTATTGTTGTCTCCCTCCGTCTTAAGTCCCTGTGCTCTCTTTGTGTCCATCTGTGCCTGTGTTTGTGCATGTGTAGATCAGTTTGCTGAGCATCGGATATCCTTTGAGGAGTTTGCTGACAAGCCGGAATTGCTCAGCCACTCAGGCTTCGTCGTCCGCATCAAGAACAGGTACGAGTGCTGTACTGGGACAAGTTTTATTGGGGAGGGTCTCTTAAGTTTAAGCAAGAGTAGATAAACAAGAGTGTGCAACTCGCGGATGGGTTGGCCCACGGCGGAAATTTTTGTTGGCGTAATCTTTTCTACGACGCACACGCTGCGAGTCTTTTGGGAAGTTTTGCCTCGTGCACTTGGTCGGGCTTTACATTACAAGGTCGGTGCCCAGCACGTGCTCTCACACTCTGTAAAAAGGTGACGTCAATAAAAAAATTCCGCCGTGGGCCGGGGTACCTGCAGATTGTGCAGGAGAGATGCGGAGTCACACACTCTTGTTTATCTACACTTGGTTTAAGCCATGCTCTGAACAGGTAGTGTAGATTTTTGTGAGATGAAACTGTTCAAACAGCATTTTAATATCGTTGGGTATACTCAAAGTAGAATGAAGTTGAAGACACCACTGCCGCTGTACTTATGGTTGAATATGGTGGTAAAGACACACCTGGCAATGTCGGATACCGCCAACCATGCATCGACTAGGCGCAAACTGATGATGGTGGTGGTGAGAAGGAGAGCTCTGTGCCAGAACTTTGCAGCCTAGAGAGCGTGTGTGGGCAGGCGTGTATTTACCGCCAAATTGCCAGGTGTGTCTTTCCCACCATATTCAACCATACTCAAGGTAATGTATTGAAATAATGTAGCTTGTGACGATTTCGGCGGGTAGGCATATTGTGTGCATGGGCGGTGGGGCTCTACAGATTGCCTGTAGTGGTCAGTGTGTTGGGTACAAGCATGTTTTAGAATTCCACGTTGTTTAACCCAGCGATCTGTGTCTGTTGTTCTTACGGCTGCTGTTGCTGGTGTAGGTACTATACGTGGCAAGCAGCTGCACCCATAATCATGTCGATGGTCGTCTATGGAAGGCCTTTGCCCGAGGTATGTCCTTTCGCAGGCGCTCTCTCTCTCTCTCTCTCTCTCTCTCTCTCTCTCTCTCTCTCTCTCTCTCTCTCTCTCCTATGTATCACTTCTCTCCTCTTTCCTGTTCTATCACTCATCCTCTGTGCTCTGCTCTCTTGTGGTCAGATGTTGCTTGCAAAAGCTCTTTGCTTCTGTACGCAGTTGTTTGTGTAGCTTTTTTACTTTACCATAGGCACAGGCAAAACCTGCCCTCTCACTGGGCGTATTGCCACAGTTATCGCGAAATGATGAAGATAAAAAAAGTGCTGAGGCAGGGTCCCACAGTTGCTGAAGTACTACGGTGGCACTTCAGTAGAACTGTCCCCCAAGGGCACATGGCGGAGTACTTTATTTCTGACATCCAACTGTACACATGTATGTGGACATACATGCGGGCCAAAAATCCCAACACGTCATTTCTGCACGTGGCCCTGCACTCTTGTTGACCCCATTTCACATTGAACGCAGCATCAGTTTGTCAGGATTTTCTGGTACTGACTGTATGTGCATGATGTACCAGCCAAAAGGCTTGTTTTTTCCACCTCAGTGTATATGTTCTGCGCATTTTCGCAATCTGTCCAATTTCGAAATTGTGCTGCACATTCTTCCAACTGTGAGATTGCGCAGCCAGTTTCGAAATTGTGCTGCTAGCTCGGGAGGTTGCGCAATTTCGAAATTGTGCTGCTCGTTCATAAATCATTGCACTGCACGGATTTTTGTTTGTGTTGGTGCATGCTGTTGTTTGACTGTTGTGTGTGTGTGTGCGTGCTTGCGTGTGCGTGTGTGTGTGTGTGTGGATGTTTGTTTGTTTGTGTTGGTGCACGCTTGTTTGACTGCTGACAGAGAGCTCACCACCACCTTATGAAACAGCATATGCCCCGAAAGGTAAGCGGTGTGAATCCAGTCTGAATCCAGTCTGAATTTCCTGTGGTCACTGTATGGTGTGTGCTAGCCCAAACGGTGCAGCACAGAGAGCCTGCCTTTCTTCCTTGGCCATGTCTCTGTAACGCTGTGTCTAATATCATGCACTCACTGTACCATGCTGTGGCTCTATGCATGTTGTGTGCAGCGTCGTTTCATGTGGTTCTGGCGAGGTGAGGACGCTCCGCTAACCAGCGGTGCCAGAAGTCAATCAGAGGTAGGTGCCTCGAAGGCCAGATGGATCTCTCTCTTTCTTTCTCTCTCTCTCTCTTTCTCTCTCTCTCTCTCTCTCTCTCTCTCTCTCTCTCTCTCTCTCTCTCTCTCTCTCTCTCTCTCTGTGCCCCACTCTTGACTTCCCTTGTTACCACAATGCATGGTGTACAATGAGTGACTGGGAATAATAGCCGTGCAAGGTTTATGCCATTATCGTAGAACCTATATCAGCGGTGTGTGTGTATGTGTGTCTGTCTGGCTGCATTTGTGTGCGTGTGTGTGTGTGCTCGTGTGTCCAGACTAATATCCTGCACACAAGCAACCCCGCTTCAGCAGCCATTGCTGTGCCGAGTGAGCGCAAGGCGTACCACCACGGCTTTAGCAGCGACGACGAAGACATCGGTGCCACCGATGAGGTTCATCAGGCCAGCGACTATGAAACCACCACACCATCCACGGCGGTCCAGTCGCCAATGGCACGGGGCAGCGCGTTAGCTAGGGAGACCTCTCTACTGGACGCTCGTGACGAGAACGACTCTGCTCATGTGCTCCAGCATTCCATGTCTTTACCTGTCGAAAGCACCTCTCCTTCACCGCTAGACGTTAAGAGCCCGTCGGATCCGTGGCGCGCAACGATCAAGGGTGATTCTGGCTCCTACCTGCGCCTGCCCTCTGAGAAGCTGAAGGGCTTGCGGCTGAAGGACGGCGCCAACACGTTCACCTTCTCCGTGACGACAAAGTACCAGGGCACGGTGTCGTGTGAGGCCACCGTCTATCTCTGGCATCATACGGATCAAGTGGTCGTGTCGGATGTAGACGGTACTATCACCAGGTAATTCGTAAATACCACTCTCCCACTGCCAGCAGCAATGGGGTGCTTCCATTACTGTGTAAAGTAAGAAATTTTCGCTATCTTCGCGACCACCTCACATTCGCGAATATAAATGATCGCCGCAAACCTCTCCTTACATTCATTGTAGACAATACAAGATCCGACTGAAGAGATTTAGAATCGCAAAAGTTTCTCATCGTGAACCGGCCCAATCTATGAAAACGCTGAATTTGCACGCCGAGAACGTTTGTCGCTTTACAATGCCTGTTGCTGTGATGCCTTGTAAGAGGTTACTACGTGTACATGTACATGTATACGGGTGATGGCAGGTGAAGCCGGACCCTCGTGAATAAAGCACAGCCATGTTCACAGCACAACCCAGTGTTCATATTGCTTGCGTCGCACCGTCCCGAGGCTGTCATATTCATGAGAGGTCGCACTTCATTTGCCACCACCACTGCACATGTACTTTGGGCTGGTACTTCAATTTTCTAATAACTCTTTTAGTGATGTGGTGCAAAATTATAATATGATGGTGTAACTGAGTCAAATGGAGTGTGCTAACTTGCACAGTTCTGGCCAAAGAAATCCAGCCTCATGAATAAAGTAGCGCCGCGTTAGAGTGCACAGACCAGTGTGTGTAGTGCTAGGGCTGCGTAGTGCCCGGCAACGCTATTTTATTCATGAGGTTGGATTTCTTTGGCCATCACAGTACTTCTCAAGGTTAAATATAGCCCATTCTCAACTGTGCCCAGCTATATTGCTTGGACGTATGCTTTTCCGGTGCGTGTGTTGGACCTTGTTCGTGTTTTCTGACCACCGCCTTTCGTTGGTTTCTCTGCTGTGTGTTGTGTATTCCAGGTCAGATGTGTACGGTCAAGTTCTGCCGTTGTTTGGTCAGGACTGGTCGCACTTTGGTGTGGTGAGTTGCGGGGTGCTACTTAGTTGTGTGTATGTTTTGGATCAAGCAAGGCTGGTGCTCTGTCTTCTTGTACTCTCAGATCTCCCGACAGTATACATTGTAATGCAGTGTTCTGGTGCCTTGCAGTGCCCTGCTTTGGCCTTTAGAGTGTGATCTGAACGTGTGCTTGCCTGTGCCTCCGCTCTGCTTCTTCCAGGCTCAATTGTTCTCTGGTATCGAGAATAATGGATATCGCTTCATCTACTTGTCAGCACGTGCCATTGGCCAGGTATGTACTGCTGGATTGTGGTGGACAATTTGTTTAGTTGCACTGTGGCCCGCCCTCTCTGGTGTGTGTGTGTGTGTGTGTGTGTGTGTGTGTGGCTTTGTGACTCTGTGGCTGTCTCTCCCAGTTTTCGGCATTCTTGCACTCAAACTGTGGTATTTAGTATTTTCTGCTTTCTTTAATGATTCAACCTAACCTCTCTGTGTGTGTGTGTGTGTGTGTGTGTGTGTTGTGTTTGGCTGCGCTGTGCTGCAGTCCAAGCTAACTCGTGACTACTTGCGTAACATCCGGCAGGGCCAGCTGTCGCTTCCTGACGGGCCTCTACTGTTGAACCCCTCCTCGCTAGTTCGCGCCTTCCACCGGTATGTCCCGACGTGTGTTTAAGTACAGTACTGTCGATCGCCGAAGAACTGGGGGGTCGGCCTCTTACCCTAGACCGCTCTTATTTTCATGTACTACAGTCTATGCACCGTGTATACATTGGTATGCTGTGCTTGGTGGAATTCTAGCCTGTTCGTTCTGCGGCGCTCCGTTCTCCGGCGCCCGACAGGACTGTAGTCTGTAGCTTAGCTTGCCCTTTCCAGATGTAAAGATATGTACATGTATGGTCGTAACTTTACTTAGTTTTCCACTGCTCTGTGTGTGTGTGTGTTTGTGTTTGTGTTTTCTCTTCTCTTAGTGAGGTGATTATGAAGAACCCGCAAGAGTTTAAGATCGCCGCGCTGAAGGATATCGGCTTCCTGTTCTGCCGCAAGCTCACGGATGGGCCGTACTATGCCGGCTTTGGCAATCGCATGTCGGTAAGTCCTGGTGCTCTGTGTCAAAGGTGACCGGTTTCTGGTGTGCTGGAGAAGACGTGGGTGTGCATGGGTGTGTGGGTGGGTGTGTCCATGGGTGGGTGGGTGTGTGGGGGTGGGGTGGGGGTCTGGTGCAGAGACTAATGATGGATGTGCGTGAACAGCACAGCTCACCGACGACAAGTCTCAGGTCGTGAAGAGACCAGCATCTGAATGCTCTCTGACCCTTTTACTGATATACGTTTTCCTGTCCGTGATCTCCATATCCTATCTTGTTGTAGTGGGTGGGTGATGTTGAATTATGGTTTGTCTCTACTCTGGCCTTGTCAGGATGTGATCACATACCTCGAGGTTGGTGTGCCCAAGGCACGCATTTTCACCATCAACCCGAATGGTGAGCTGCGTCACGAGTTCATCCGCACTTTCAAGTCAACGTAAGTCCTGCTGTTTTTTTGGTTTTTTTCGTGCTCTTGCTGATTTTCTTGCTGTTTGTGCGTGTGTGGACTGGCAAGGTTGCGGCTGCTGCTGAGGCGGTGTGTGTCACTGTGTTTGCATGTCTGTGCTTTACACTGCTAATGGTTCTACAAAACCACTAGGACCAGGGCCTGTGATTTCTCGCCTATGCCTGTATGCGTATTTTGGTACTATGGTCTTGGCACTTTGCTGTCATCCGACTTGAGTTTCGTCTTGTGTTGTCTTTGTTTGTTTCCGCTCGTGTCCCTATCTCATCTCTGCAGATATGCAGATCTTACGGATCTGCTCGATCAATTCTTTCCGCCGCGTGATGAAGTGGATGCGTCCTCACCTGTAGCATACAACCAGTTTAACTACTGGCGCACGCCCATGCCCGTGCTAGACCTTGACAAGGTCCAGAAATAGAATCTGATATTGGCACGTCCGCTCTGGGACTGGAGAAGTGCCGAGATGAGTAGTTTTGTATTCGAAATCATTATTTTGGGGGAAATTTATAATATTCTTGCTTCAGAGATGTGCGTGAAAATGCGCCCTAGTGATACAGTGATTTCTTTTGACAAATCTTGAGAAAGCAGCACATTACAATTAATACCTCAGAACTCACTGGTGTTCATTCTTTTTCTAGGTTAGTGACAGTTTGTAATCGCTTGCTTTGCATGCTGTCGAGCTGCTCTGCGGCTTAGATTTGTATTTTTATGACTGCCTTTTGGGGGAGTCGTTCGTGTGTGTGTGTGTGTGTGTGTGTGTGTGTTTGCAAATATTGGAAAGACGATGCGCTGCAGGCTAGCACAATACCGGTCTTCTTGGCTGCATGCCACGCACAGCTTGGTTTTTGTCCAGTGTGTGTGTGTGCGTGCGCGCGTGTGTGTGTGTGTGTGACGTGCTGTAAGAATTAAGAATTATTTCACTCTTTGCTGCAGTCGTCCTTGCTCTTCTTGTACGTACATGTATGCAGTAACTGACGCCAACGTTTATCTACCCTGGAAGTCGCTTTCTACTGGGTGGTGCTTCCTGGAATATCTGCTGCTGCTGCTCTTTGATATTATTTCTATTCTTCCCCTAATTCAACTAGGAATTTCAAGCTAGCACTATTTCTATCAAATACTTTCTAAGTTCGTACTTTCGGTTTTTTAATTATTGATTGTTGATGCCTTGTACCGACCTTGCCTTACTGTGATTCAGCCCATGTGGATGTGCATGTAGCCACGTCGCTACATGTAGATCAAGCTCACGGTGGCGTCAGACTTCCTGATTGGAGGACTTTCATCATGTAGTTTCGTGTTTGAATAATTATTTATACGTGTGCTCTCTCTAGACCTCTGTGCGATGTCGTGCGAATGCTCCGCCGCCTGTGTGGCATGCAGGGGGCAACATCGTGATTATCCAGGCAACCAACGCCACAGGTCCTGCGGCCAGGCTGTGTGGCAGTATGCATAGGATATGTATGTGACTGCATGCGTAGCTATGGGACTACGTTGGCCGGGTCTACACAGCAACCAGCATTTCCATTTCCAGTAAGTGGGTTTATCACTACAGTAACATTGCAATTGTAAGTGTTCAGCGAGCTGAGTTGAGTTGAAAGAAAAGTGGCTATATAGAGAGTTGCTTATGTGTAGCTTTATATGCAGGCATGGGTGTTGACAACAAGGATGAAATTTGTAGGACATGTACATGACTGGATTATGACTGTTACCGTGCATGTGGATTGTGCACTTGTAATTATCATGAACTGCAGGCAGCAAGTGCTTTGCCCGGCATACTACAACAGTATTCACTATCCCCAATACAATCATATGTGCGATCATGTACGGTTCTATTGGTTTCTTCAAGCTCAAATGGGGGTCACTCCTGTTTTCTACATGACATGTAGTTTCTGTGATGATACCAAGAGTACATAACTCCCCCCCCCCCCCCCCCCCAGAGTGTGCAACTCCCACATACCCTGCTGTCCCGACAGAATTTCAAGTTGACGTCGTTATTTATGACGCAATGCTCCTTGCACCAGTGATTTACAACATGTGTACGGGTGTCAACGCATCACACGTTTTTCTTTGCAATAATTTGTACAGGATCGATCAGCTTCGGTCAACCACAGGTTCCGGATTCGTCTGATAATCCGTGTACAGTGCGCATTGCATCATCAAAATGACGTCAACTTGAAATTCTGTCGGGACAGCACCCATAGTCGAGTTGCACACTCTGGGGGGTTAGGCCACCCTTTGTTAATTCATTGTTTAACGTCCTTTTTTTCGCGAAAAGGTACGCGGGAGGGCGAAAAAAAAACAAAAGCCCATTCCAAAAACTGGAAACCCCAATCAAACATTTTGACCAGTAAAGCATGTGATATCTACAATATTTCTGGGTCTAACGGTACTTGCAGGCATAGAACAACACTCTTTGATGGTACATTGGAGCACATGCCTGATGAATCCAACAAAACAGGTACATAGCATGGAGTTAGCATGTCATGAATTCATTACATCTGGATTTTTACTAGGACACACACCGTACGATATTTAAAAGCCAACAAAAAAAGAAAAAGAACACAAGACAAAGGCATGCCCGGGAGGCAAGATTTTAAGTTTAAGGTCATGATCGGCACACTGTGAAACTACACAATCATGTATTTACAACTTCGCATATTATTGGTACTACTACTTTCTTGTTTTTTTTCCGGTCGGAGGCAAAAAGGTACGCGGGCGCGGACGTTAAACAACGAAAAAAGAAAGGATGGCCTTATGTACTCTTGATGATACTCAACCAGGATATGACTGTCCTACAGTAGTAGCATAGAAAGACACAAAGATGATAAAATAAGGGGCCATCCGTAAATACCGATATTTATTTAGAAACGAAGCTAGTCATTTCTCAATTTTCTCTTCAACCCCTCCCTGAGAAATGAACACATGCAAACGGTTCATAGTATCGATATTTTGTTTTTAATTTTTTCTGGACATGCCCACACATACACACTGTGCATCGATATATTTTGAGAAACGAACAGGGGGCTCGACCCCCTCCCCCTAAACGGCTAGTTTTTGTTTCTAAATAAAATATCTATATTTTACGGATAGCCCCTAAAACGGGTAGAGAGAAAAGAAAGAGAGTAGACCTAAGTACCTGTAGCCCAGTAATGGCTGCAACCCCGATCTAGAATGTGCATCTATTAGCGAGGTGTCTTTTTAGATTTAAATTTGTTTAGCAACATTCAACATGACTGCTATGCATGTACGACTACGACTACTTGAGGCATGTAGTTTGAAGTATCTTTATTGCGGGAAATACAATACAGTATTAACGTTTGTGTGCAGCAATATCATGCACTGAAGTGCATGTATGCACATGTTTACTAGGTCTCTTGTGTAATAATATTGAGCGGTTCCTTACAGCAAACGTAAATGTTCATTGAAAGAGGCGCGAGGCTCTGGCCAGGTCAAATGAGATTATAGAATGATTTGAAGGTTTGAAGGCGCCTGCGAGAAATACTTCAGCTGCATTGTAGATCTACATGACACTTTCAATGATGAGCCATGCACGGAGGGGGACAGCGTAGAATTACGATGATCTCAAGCGATACACTTCACAATTGCATAGGCCATATAGTGGTAACAAATTGAATACACTGGGACAAGCATTAAAAAAATCATCTAAGCAGAGATTGCGTAAATGCTAAATAGGCACAGCTAATTACTACTATCAATTGGAAGCTAATTATTTGATTAGTTCATCATCTCAAGCCTGTAGTCCGAGTAGTCGATCTCGAGCTATGGGTCAAGGTACCGTTACCGTAGGCTGTGTCTTTGAAGAGCAGATAGCAAAGTAAGAGTAGGCATTCGGCCAGTGTGGATGCAGTCCAAGTCGGGAGATGGTGAGCTCAGAATCCCTCGTCCCAGCCGCTCAGGTCGGTCTGCGTCTTGTGCGGGTCCTTCTTCGCCTCCGTCTGGTCAAAGTTGGTCAGGTCGGTGGGCCCCTTGAGCTGCGGCACGATGGGCGGCTCCAGCGACTTCTCGCGCAGTCCGACCCAGTTGAAGTTTGAGAACCACTTGTGACTGCGGATGGCCGCCACGCCGCTCTGTCCACGACCAGCGCCAAGCCGGTCGGCTGGCCTCAGCTGGCACAGGCGTAACACAAGGGCCTTGGCAATTGGCGGGAACTCGTCGCGGGGAAACGCGACAGCTTGTCAAAGCCGCCGAGGACCTTGTTATACGTGACCATGTGGTCATTGGACGCGAATGGAGGCCAGCCGCTGAGCAGCTCGAACAGCAGGATCCCCAGTGCCCACAGGTCAACGCTGAACGAGTGTCCTTTGTTGAGAATGACCTCCGGGGCCATGTATTCCGGCGTGCCACAGAACGTCCAGGTCTTGTGAGCAGGCGGTGAGAGTCTCTTGGCGAAACCGAAGTCGATCAGTTTGCAATACCCGCGCGCGTCCAGCATCAGATTCTCCGGCTTTAAGTCCCTGTCAGGGTAGAGCAAACAGAACAGAAGCAGCAAAGGCACACATGAAGTATTGCTCCATGTTTATGCCGATGCTGTGGGCCTGCAGATAGCCACATCATCACCAGTCGCGAGCAATTTGCCTCCAGCTGGCACAACAGTATCCGTTCGCTTACCGGCCATTACTCTCTCTGTGTCTCTCACTTACTCACGTACTCTCTCTCTGTGTCTCTCTCTGTCTGTCTGTCTCTCTCTCTCTCTCTCTCTCTCTCTCTCTCTCTCTCTCTCTCTCTCTCTCTCTCTCTCTCTCTCTCTCTCTCTCTCTCTCTCTCTCTCTCTCTTTGAATTTCATGCTTGTCATATTATCATCAAACAGCAATTTATTTTTATAATGTCATTGATGGTTTGCACCATGTAAGCGACTTATGAACATTACTCACCTGTAAACAATGTGTCGGCGATGCAGATACGCCATCGCTTCCACAGCACAGCCAACGATGAACCTGGACTCCTTCTCAGTCAGCCGTCCACACTGTCTGAGCACGCACCACATCTCACCACCAAGGCACGGTTCCAGCAACATGTACAGGTAACTGCAGGAAAGTTGGAAATCAGCAAAAAAAATACAAGAAATTGCACTCAAAACAACACACTGCATTCAGTAATAATTATCGACTTACGTAAGTGAAACGACCTGTGACAGCTCACAATTATCGGCGGCGGACTGTCAGAAAGTGCAATTAACTGAGCAATTCACAACATGCTTCCTGTGCCCCCGGCAACAACCACCAGGTATCCCCTCAGGAACTAAACCAGAAAGCATACATGGTATTCATGTTTACAAGATACCTACTAACTGTGACAGTGGAGCAGTTCACTGTGACCGCTGAAGAACTTGACCCAGCGCGGACATCGCTGAACAGCTCATCAAGCTCGGGCGCCTATTGCTGACAATGTCCAGCAATCTTTTCTTGATTTACTGACGGTTGTGTACAGGTTCTGACCTTTACTATCAGCTGTTTCAGTGACTACTGCCTTCCTGCATACAGTAATGTGACGGTCTGTCTACATGGCTAAAGGAAGAGTTGAAGCCTTAAACATACTACCCAGATCATGTCACACAATTTCGGCCGTAGCAATTTTAGATAAAACTATGTAGCAGGTCGGCTTGAATCAAAACCTTCTGTATGACTTACCAAGGGTCGCGGAACGTGGCATACAGGCGCGTGATGAACGGGTGTCGAACTGTCTTCTGGATGTCGCGCTCGCCGAAGACGTGCGCCTGCTGCTTTCGCTGCACAATGTGTTTCTTGGAGAGGCACTTCAGCGCGTATGTGTTGAAGTCACCGTCCCGCTGCACCAGATCAACGCGTCCAAATCCACCTGAGAGTCGACATTTCGCGAACACACACATACACACAAACACACGAAAAACACATTGAACCAATACGGTACAAGGGGTTTGCCTGGCTTGTGAGGACGTGTTGTGACCACTCAAATGGTTCATTGGGTGAAGCTGTCCCTATCAGCTCATGCAGACATAAGAAGCTAAGAAATGCATGCACATGTACTGATTGTGACCACCCCACTGATATCCCTCACTGGGTTGCTGCGTGTTGCTGTAGCAGCAGGAGTGCGACAACGTACATTCAGGGTGGGGACTCATGTCACTATTGCCATCAAAACTGGGTCTTTATAGCTAGTGACTATACTGGTCTGTACGCTGAGGATTGATTTGGACCATTGCACTGTTTCAGCCGAGTGTTGAGGTACTGATACGCGCCTATGGAGATGATTGCTGACTGCCAGCAAGTGTTCACAACACAAGGATGATCTGTGACAGTTTGGTATGGCATCATGCACTGTATGGACTGGGTGCTGGGGACGTTTAGGCTGTTCCCGGACCACGTCACTTTTCTTTTTCCGCAATCAATACCAACAGGTTTAATATGCCATTGTTTGCACACTCAATTAGACAATAATAGTTTCGGAATGACCCCAAGTGTCATGTGCAAGTTTTGTGCAAGGGATAGGTTGAGTTTTTTAGCTTTAGTTATAGCAATCAACTTTAAAATGGTGGTCACGAGGCAACACATGGCAGTAACAGGTAGTATAACTTTGGTGGGGGAAATGCGGGGAAACACAGACAGTGGAATAGTTATCCGGGATGCCATACGTGTCCTGGATGCCATACGTGTCCTGGATGGTTGTGGAAATGTAACGTGTAATAATCAGCTATAGGTGCATGTGATTCTGACAGTTGGGGACAGGGCCCTGGGCTGAGGTGTTAGAGGCGTCTTTCTCCAATCAAGTCGACGCTGTGAAAGCAATGCTCATCTCCTCTCCCTTGTTGTCTTTGCCCCCCCCCCCCCCCCCCCGCGTCCCCCCCCCCCCCGCACCCCCCATCCTCCAAACTGAAGCTATGTACCCAACCCATCCCATGGATGTGTCTCAGTTCTGGGGGTGGAGTTTTCTTTCCACAAACTGGAAATCAAACAAGCAATCTAGTGTTTGGATGTTATGTGCAGCGATCTAGTGTTTGGATGTGTGGATGGGTGCATGGGGGAGGGGGGTAGATTTTGAATGTGTCAACACCCTGGAATAATGTTGCTCAAAGGTGCACAAGGCTCTCCTAATAGCTGCAGACCTCTACTGATTGAGATCAGGGTTACGTTAGTGTGCTAGTAAGTTGTCACACTTCCAGACACATGCACTCACTTGTATACGTGTATTCTAACATCTTACTTTGGACGCGGCTATTACCAGAGGCAGTGATAGCTATTGCTGGCCGAAATCATAACAACTTGTGCTGGTATTGCACCACTCAACAGATTGCAAGCCTGAAGATTTGACTGCCATGACGTAGTTCGCCTGGTCTGCACCAAACAACTTCAGGGTTCGGGGTTTTTCCTGGCCCAGGTCCTATATGCGTATATGTGCACGAACACACATACGCGCGCACGCACGCACGCGCGCGCGCACACACACACACACACACACACCGTGACACGTACACACACACACACAATAAGCACTGCCTTCCCTTCCATACATACCGGAGCCAAGCCGTCCCAGGACATTGAAGTCTTCGGCGAGGAGATTCTCGTAGCTGGTATCGGACTCGGTCGGCTCGGCATCCACCTCGGTGAATGTTCCGTTGTCTTCATCGTAGATTCTAGCTGGTGGCACGGAGGGTACACTGCCCGTGTCATGCTGTCCGGCCAGACCGATCGTGCGTTGGAACATGCGTCGACCGATGGCCAACAACACCACCTCGGTGACGGCCACGATGCTGGCCGTGCGAACGTCGTCGTTCTGCAGGGCCTTCTCGCCAAACGTGTCGCCTTCCTTCAGCGTCCGCAGGAGAACGGTGCCTGCACTGCTGCTGCCCGTCTTGCTGCCATTGCCGGTGGTAGTGACAGTGGATTCATCCTTGAGCACGTTCAGCTCGCCCTCCTGCACAATGTAGAACGTCTCGCCGATGGCGCCCTGCTTGAAGACGTACTCGCCCGGCAGGTAGCGCTCCTCGCTCAGCGCGTCCACAAGCCGCAGCAGCTCCTCTTCCTTGTCCTGCAGGTGCGAGAAGAAGGAGATGCTGCGGACGAAGCGCAGGTTCTGCTGTTGCCGCAGCATGCCCGTTTTCATCATGATCATCTGGAACGTGCGCCGGTCGGTGCACCAGAGCGCTGCCTCGTTTGCTTTGCCGTCGCCTTCGATGTTGGTCACGCTGGCCGTGCGCTGACATCCGTACAGCAATGCCAGTTCGCCAAACACCACCCAGCTACCGAAGCTGGTCAGATGCTGGCCGTTGGTGGACACTTCAAATTTGCCCTCAGAACTAATGTAAAGCTCATTGCCTTCCTTGCCCTCGTCAATGATCTTCTCTCCAGCTTTGACATGTCGTAGTTTCATGCTGTTGACAATGTCTCTGATTTGCCGGATGTCCAGTCTTCCAAGCATTGGGTTCTTGCGAATGGCATTCTCCAGGTTCTTCTTCGTGTCTGGATCCTTCGGTACGTACTCCACTTTGAATGTCATCAATGCTTCGGGGTCCACCGCCTCCGCCGAGATGGCAGTTTTCTGCGACTTGCCCTTCGTCCATGCCTTGATGTCTCGTGCCGCCGAGCCATTCTGGAGTGCGTCCGTGTTGCGTTCGTTCATTCGCTCCGTACGTGTGCTGCATTCTTCTCCGGCTGCAGCTCCGTGTCCGTTTTCCGTGACCACAACACGAAGTCCGTTCGGCGACGGTGACGGCGCAGGCGGAGAAAGAGTGGAGCCAGTACGTAGCTTAGCCACTTCCTCGCGCAGCTGACTGATCTCCTCGAACAGCTTCACGCGACTAGAGCGCTCCTCGCGCAGCTCATCTTCGAGCTGGCCGATGCGCACGTCCTTCCACGAGTCGGCCATGTTGTTCTCAACGCCCAGCTTATTCTTAGACTTCAAGCTAATCACATCGTCCATGGCACACTATGCAGCCGACGAACACACCTTCGCAACCTTCTCCACAAAAGCCGGCGAGTCGCGGACTAGCTCGGGGGACTTAGATCCTCTTCCCCAGTAGCAGGGTCAGAGAAGACGTTATGCGCTACAGCTCTGACACTCCACCGTGTTGCCCAGCTGATTTCTTAGTTCTGGACAGCTAAATACTGTGTAGATCTATGGACAGGGGATACAGACAGCAGGGAAGAACAGTTGCCGAGTTCCTGTTACCTCCGATCGCGTTCAGTGCTTTCAGCTGCGAGATCTGCTGTCGTTCACTGCTACATGTAGCTGCGACTGGTGCTCTTTGCCACACGCTGGAGAGGTTTTCTTCAAGCCCTCGCCGAGCTGAACGACCTGGTTGTCCAGTAAGCCTTGTGTAGCCCACTAGTGCTGCGTGAGCCAGGCCAAGGTTAGGACAAGGGCTTCCGGGTGGCGGAGAAAGGAACGGCCGAGCTGTCGCAACATCGAAAGTATTCCGACATGCGGCGAGCTGGCTTTGCACCACGCTGCGATTGACAAGTGCTCTCCACTGTCACTGCCAGGTGGTCATGCACTCACTCAGCGTAGTGTTGCGTAGAATGCAGCCTATGCCAACGGGAGACAGCTCGCGCAGCAACCGCACTCAGTCAAGCCAAGGTTTTATTTGCAGAGCAAGGGAAGTCTGGGCAGCGTTCGCTCAGTGTTTGTCAAAAACTGCGCGACCGAAAGTTGAAGTCGAGTGTCGGATGGTTTTTGTACTGACAGCGGCTTCAACAGCACGGAGGAAGAGGTCATCGTAACTGTCGTGGTGACTTGAGACAGTTCAGGGTGTCTGATGGTCGCCTCTCACAGGAAATAAAGCCACGGATCGCACGAGTGTCGAGTGGGTCCTCTTCAGATTCTTGATCGTCTGAAGTGGCAGAAAGCTAGCGATCCGGATTTTGCACGAAGTCCGGGAAGTAAGGGTTGATCCACAAAGTAGATAGTGTACGGTTCGTCAGCAAACAAATCAATAAAATGCAATCAAGCCAAGACAAGCAACAATGTTACATCACGCAGGAACTGAGGGAGCAACGATTTTGTTCATGGCTTTCCAGTGTGTCCAGCAACCAATCAGCGGTGAAGGCGCTGGGTTGGCCTTTCTGGTAGTGTAGCTGCGCGACACCACCATCCAGCACTGAGCCACAACTTGCCTCAGCCGAAACTCGTGCCTTCCTTTCCCAGCTGGTTTCAGAGTCTCAACGAAGGTAGATGTCCCAGCGGCGGATACCTATGTCACAGTATGTGAGTACGCGCGCCTGCGACCTGCTAACGTTAGCTCCAGGCTGTAGAGTTCCGAAGAACACCTACTCCAAACTGTGGAACGACGAGACAGAAGGTGTCACATTCACAAGGATGTGTTGAACGCCTTGCCAGGGGGCGAGAAAGACAAGCTAGTTCTCCGACCACACTCCAGCCTTCGCTCTTCTCAGTTCTCTTATCTGTGGCTTGTTGCAGTAGCAGTGGCTGTGGTCCAGTGTGGACTGTCTGTGCTTTACTAGCACTCAATTTTACTGTCCATACGCGTAACCGGTGTGGTTGTTATGTGTTCCTAGCAGATCAACGAAAGACGGACAGGCTTCGGTGCTAGTAGTGGTAGTAGAATGCAGGTATTTGTGGAACTCAGACAGTAGGGAGTGTATGTGTTACATGTACATGACTAGAAGTGTGACTCTTAGTCGGTGAGTGACTGAGTGTGACTTAGACACCTGGCTTCAAGTCATGACATGACAGTCGACCTACATACAATGATTAATTATGTAGTATGATCAAACATAGGTCTCAGCCTCACTCGCACAGTCTGCATCATCTGTAGTCACAGGCCAAGCACAACCGTCTTATCGTCCTGTAATGGCTGCGTTATCCAGTTATCGTCAGGTGCAGGGCTCACCACGACGTGGTCGGTCAAGCATTGAAGGAAAAAATCTAAAACACTTGCAGCCGGAAGTGCTGCTGGCTCGCTGTTCACAGTTCTGTTGGCTGGTCGTTCAGCGGCTGAACGAGTAGATTCCAGCATGGGTTTTAGGGTCCACCTTGATCCCAAGTCACGGTTAGTGTCCCCTTTCGCCAATCCAGTACCGCGCGGGACCTGAAGCAGTCGCTGGAACGGTGACTCGGATGAAGGTATTTCGATCGGAGAGGTCCCCTTCGGCTCTGCGTGGAAGCAGTAACGATTAATTCGTCTCGATGTTCAGCGTCGGTGCGTTTGTTCAACTGCCGCCAGAGAAGCAGCGGGTTGTGATTGTTGACAAATACACATATTGAAGCCGAACTTCAATCCTTAGCACAAGAACAGGCAGCCTGTCTCCTTACAAAACGCGACAAGGAAGAAGGAAGAGAGCTGTGAACAGTGTGGAAGGTACAAGGCACTACTAGTAGTTGTCAATAAACGCGTTGACTTGTACAAATCCTCGCGGGAAGCGGAATCACCACGGGGCAAATCGGGGAGAAGTAGGTTTTCTGTACTACAGCTAGTACAGCAAACCATCGATTCAAGACTGCAAGATCGGCAGGCTTTGTCAGTTTTAAAATAGCATTTTGTGTTCTTTTTTTAAAACACATTCGGTGTGGTGAATGGCCTTGCAACGACTGTAACACGTAGTGCTTGGGCTCGAGTGTCACCACTCTCCTGTGAGATGGAAAGAGTCCTACTCTGCCCTACACGTACACCCGAAGCTCACTTTTGTATTTATACTAATACTACTCAAGACGGCGATGATCACGCCGTCAACTCACCTCGATAGAGATTACTGATGATGTAGAAACATGAATGTTCGACTGTTCGTGTTTCTCTGTCAGGTAACCGCCCGACAGAGCGTCCAACAATCAGTCAATATGCTCGCATGGCTTGGTACAAGACGGCCACAGAGTCACAGACTACACACCAGACGGAGGCTAACTAACTACATGTACATGTAATTACTTAGTCAAGGTGACGGAATAGTTTTGTCACTGTGACTACATGACTGTATACATGTACTGTACTGACTTGGGAACATGACATTCTACAACGGTTTGGGAAAAATAGATACACGCAGGTGATCATTTTGGTTAATACATGTCATGTAAATCCTGAACTCGTGTACATGTATTATTTTCTACTATTTTGTGTTTGTTTTGTGATACATGTACATGTCATGTAACGTTGCAATGACTTGTGTACACACGTACCACCTAGACATGTCCATTGTTAGTATTTTGTTACCCCTGTTTCGCCTGTATTACTAGCAGGTGACGTCCATGTTTTTAAAACGTTTACCTATTTTACCTATTTTACCTATGCAGCTCTACCACATACCAGGTTTTAAACACACAACCCAAAAACCGTGACAAGACTTGGGGACAATGGAACACACATCGGACAAGACTCAAGAGTCCAGCAAAGACTTGACAACATGGAACTCACATCGGACAAGACTCAAGAGTCCAGCAAAGACTTGACAACATGGAACTCACATCGGACAAGACTCAAGCGTCCAGCAAAGACTTGACAACATGGAACTCACATCGGACAAGACTCAAGAGTCAAGCAAAGACTTGACAACAATGGAACACACATCGGAATGCACACCCACGTGTGCGAAACAAACAGCTAGCTACCGTATTAATATAAAACACGGAGGGGAGTCATACGAGCTGCAGCGTGGCAGCAGTTTCTCTGACCGTGCCGAAAACTAAAAATGATCACAATCATTCCTGTGGTGTTATGAAGCGTTACATGACTGTGTACGTCACGTGTACATGTACTAGCAAGAGTAGATAAACTACTCTTGGTACTAGTAGTAGTACTTCCAAACTAATGCAGTAAATCACGTGACACCCTGTACAGTCTTTGCATGCATTGTAGGCTCTCACCACACGAGACTCTAGAAGGAATTTTCACATCGTGGAGAGACGGTAACGTTAGTACCTCGCTGATAACTCTTAAGGTGGGACACCACCTTCCAGGGGTCAAAAAATCAACTTTCGATTTGTCACCTTTTTGCTATTGGAAATCAAAGCATATGCCCTGAAGTGTCAGTATTCCAAATTTGAAGCGATTCGGACCAACCGTTGCAGTCTTATGACCGTTTGAAATTTGAAAATATTTGAAAAATTTGTACACATCGATGTTCGTACACTAAAAAGTTGAAAATTTTTGTACACATCGCGATGCTCGATCGTGCACAAAAAGAGCTGTCAAGATTGTGGCCGTGGAGTTTGGGAGTTTTGAAGCGCTTTTACTTCCAAATTTTGTTGCCATGGCAGCAGTGACCCGTGCCACGTGCAAAAAAAGTGCAAAAATTCTTTCCCAAAGGACTTCTTTGCTCTTGCAGTTTCGAGCGCGATGCACCATGCATGTGCACAATGGGGAACAAGAAGAGCAGGTCGTGCAAGCGTCCTGCAAAGAGAAGATTCTCACTGCACCTGTCCAGGAAGCTGCTGAGGGAGTTTATGAAGCTGAAGCAGTGCCAGAGTCCGCCTCGAAGCGCAAGTTGTACGATGGCGTTCCAAAAATAAGAATACAGTGATCATAATAAAAATTAATGGATTCAACTGAGCGATAGTGAGTCGGATTCGGAGGAGAGCTTTGATGGATGTGCGCTGGCCTCGAACTCAGACAGTTGCTCCCTCGAGTGATTCCTCGTTCTCTGAGGACTTTCATGGCCCAATCGCTGAAAGTTGTGATTCAGACGCCACTGGACTTGAATTGTTTACGAAATTTGATTTTCTCTGCTTGCTCGTATAAATACTGTGGAGGTGAGCTGACCATTGCTGAAACTGCACGTTCTGGCCTTGCATCCACTGTCAGAATCACATGCTGCAATGAAGAGCCAGTGTTCAGCAGGCACCAGCCTGCCAGTGGTGGAGAAGTCAGGACGGTTTTATGAGTGCAATCGCCGCAGTGTTCTGGCATCGCGCACTCTGGGAATTGGCCATGTTGGCTGGCAAATTTTTGCGGCCTCATGAATTTGCCCCACCTGTTCAGCTATCTGCATTCCAGCGGCACCAGCGAGCATTGTGCAAGGCAGCAAGGTCAGTTGCGCAAATCAGCATGAACGAAGCAGCAGATGAACAAGACAATGGACAAGCCTAAGCATATAACTGCTGTCACCTATGATGGTACGTGAATGAAGCGCGGGTTTTCCTCCCTACACGGTGCGTTTACGGCAATTGACTGGCAAGTCGGGAAGGTCCTTGACGTGCATCTAGCTTCCAAGTACTGCCATGGCTTCAGCTTGTGGTAAGCTCGCCAGGCGCATAGTTAAGTCACAGCTGACGAGTATGAGAAGTGGAAGTCGGGCCATATCCCTCTCTGCAACCGCACCTGGCTTTTTTGCAGAACGCCAGCTCATGTTGGAGGATAGTATTAGAGTGGCCAAGGCTGAGAAGAAGATGAAGCAGGAGGAAAAACAGCGAAGGAAACAAAGGAGGAGGTGCAGGAAGGGAATTGAGGAGCAGATTGTGGAAGCTGAGGGTGTCACATACGAGGCTGGTGGGTTTTAGTTGGAACAATAGTCTTAGAATCTATGAAAAAGACACCTAAATGTTTGTGCTTTTTGGCCTTTTTCTGCCTTCTTGGACATGATTGCGGCTAGTGTGTTTATTTTAGACCTATCAACCCATACATTTTTGGAATCAGTGACTTGTTGCGCAGGGATTGAACTACAATGGTGATCATAGGACCTTTTACATTGGATTTTGAGCTCCCACAGTGCCTTCTATTTTACGCGTTTTGCGCTCGTCCTGTTTTGTCTCTGCATTTGGGGTAGTAATACCTGTCAGATAGAGCTCATTGTAGTTCATTCCCTGCATAGGCATATGGACTGGGTTTTGCTGCATTTTGGAACTGTCTGTGTTGGTACATCTTGCTGCAAAGTTGTCCAAAAAAATTGCTGTTTGCGCGCACCCGTAAAGAAATTGTGTAGCCCATCAATCATTACTTGGATGACCTGTAAATTCTCTCTTTGGTGCCTACATTGTGGAGCAGTATATAGTGATTGAACATAGAAAATTTGAAGGCAATCTGCCAATCCGTTTTCATGATATGCCTATTTCAATTGTATGCGGTCTGATATGGGCCGCGAATGGTGGTGTCCCACCTTAAGCGGGATTCACAGAAGCTTTTTTGCGATGCGACACGCGATGCGACAGACGCGAAACCGGGAAAACCCCAAATCGCAGCCATGTCGCACCCCACGCAACTGCCGCAACTGGGCCATCGCAGGCCATCGCAGAAGTTGAGCTTGGCTCAACTTTTGCGATGCGATGCGATGCGACAAGCGATTTGGTGTACGATTTTGACCTTTTCTACAGCAAAGTTGTACAAAGGTGCAAGAGTTGCCTATAAATTTTTTCAAGTTGTGTCAAACCGCGCGAATATCATGGTGGCGTACCCAAATCAGCAAAACTTTGTCGCATCGTTGACTTCTTCTGTGAATGGTATTTCGCGAGTTCGCATCGCACGCGTCCGTCGCAGATCGCGTCGCATCGCGTGTCGCATCGCAAAAAAGCTTCTGTGAATCCCGCTTTACTGTTACCGCTAGTATCAGAGGTTCTGTGGCGGGATGTTGGGTTGGGTGTCGCCCAGGCTAGACTCTCTCTCTCCATACCAGCCTACTGATCTTGGTCAGGGACCCGGTGAAAGACTCCCTGCACTTTGCTCGAGTCCCTACCAGTAATCTGGTAATACCAGTACTACAATAATGTAGACCCCGGCGGCCCGGCGGCCCGGCCCCTTGCTATCTGCCTGACGCTACGCGAGTACCGGTCGACTTGACTGCCGACCGTAAACGACTACATCATGTACTTGACGAATCGACGAATCGACAGTCACACTCATATATCGAGCGCGTGGCAGTAACCATGGTAACAGTTGGTGGCATAGCTTGTGGGGCGTTGCAGGGGGTGTTTTGGGGGTATGTCAGTACAGTACTGCGGTAGCTGCTCTGTTTTTTGTTTGTTTTTTTTTAATTTCGGCCAGTCGCTCTGTCTTCGTCTTGTTAGTCTTGATCTTACCAAGAGTGCAGGCTCGTGTACTCTTGATCTTTAAAACTCTTACTAATCTCAGTCTTACTCTTAGGGGACGAGAGTCATGTCCTTGTGTTTGTCAGCAGTATCCGGTGGCAACAGTATCATGCCCGTGAGAAGCCTCACTTGCTATGAGTATGATGTATGATGTATGAAATACTTTTTTTATGTTAGTGAGACTTGAAACCGTAAGAAACGTGACATTTTCACGTTTCACTTCCAAAATAATTAGAACGTCCAAAATTACTTTCAAAGTGAGCGACATCACCTGACACAGCGACAGAGGAGTGAGATTTGCGGCAAGTTATGTGTCCCCACGTGCATCCATTATAGCTCAGTTTACAGCTAACTAATACTTACAAAAGTTACAATGTACAATGTAGCTAGCACAAACTGTGACGCTGACAGAGACGAAGTAACACCGCCAATCCTTTCATAGGCCTAGAGCCTAGGCTAGACTGATAAAAGTTTACGCGCACAAATGCAAGCCTTGAAAGCATCCGCCAGAGCCTTCTAGTTCTTACGTTCGCACTTCTAGTTCTATAGTGTACAATGTGTGGACGATGTGTTCGCAGCTCTAAGTCTAAGGCCTGGTTTTCCAAGAAACTATAAAGTATTAGTTAGTTGATATCTCTTCATTCGTCGGCTTCCCTGAGTGACGTTCATCTGGTAGATCTATGGCATTCGTCTCGGAATGCGAAAAAATCTCGCTAGCGCACCGGGGCTAAGTCACCTTGTTACTTTCAGAGCTACATCGTGTCTGTACTCTAGTAGATCTACATGACTGCACAACACTGAGACTGAGTGTTGGTTATCTGCTGGGTTAGCGGGCGCGTGCGTGCTGCCTACAAAATAATGATAATATTGTTGTGTTTGCTTTGCCGGCCCATCACCACAATGCCAAACACCTGCTCAGCTTTGCGGCAGCGGCAGCAGATGTGTGGCCGTCCTGCCGTCGAAAGACTTGGATGGACTGGCCGTGAACCTATTGAAGTTCAAACACAGTGTAGTTGTGTCGCGGTACGCGGATGTCCAGATTCCGAGTCGCTAGCAGGAGCACACGGCCGGCGCACCCAGGACTTGGTATTCGGTGGCATCTCCCACTGCCCACTCCCAGGGGACGGCAAAACAGTACCGGTAAGTGAACGTGGATGAAGAGAACTCAAATGCTTGTCGTTCGTGCCCTTCACCTTTGTCGTGACAATACGTGCATGTACAATCCACACTGCACATAAACAGACACCCTGTGCCAGGGCTTCGGAGATGTCCACCCGTTCCCGGGGCCCATCCATGCCCACCCCCATCCATGCCCACCCCCACCCATGCCCACCCCCACCCCAGGTACCTCCACCCCAGGTACCCCCACCCCAGGTACCCCCACACATAATAATTATTACAAGTACATGATTGTATACAGCCATGTACAATCATGTACTCCGCTATAATGTACGCGTGACTGGTCACAGGTGCCACCGAGTGATACAAGGATGGACCAAAATGACTGTGGCCCCCACTGGTGGAGATGCAATGTAACTGCCCTCACCTCCACCATTACGGAAAGCCATCCCAAAAGGGTAATGTTTGTTTTCTACAAAGGCAAAACTAGGTGTCATCATATCGAAACGAGCGGAAGCCACAGCAACTGCGGCTTGTGAACAGTGTGGAATGTGCAGCAGGATGCGCAATTGCCAGAGGCTGCTGCCCGATGTGAAGCTCTCAGGTCACAAATATAAACTTAGAAAGGCATCCATACAACGTGCATTTGTGGAGCAACTGGTGCAACTCACGCCTGCCTGTAGGAAGGCATCGTTGCTAGTATGACTTTGTGCTGATAGCCACCTAAACCAGGGGGATAGAGATCATTGCAGTGATGACTGTGTGGAAGTGTTGCAGTATAGCTATGTCAGCAATTACGCAATAATTGGCAATTGCACTCAGTGTAGCCGTGTTCACAAAACCAAGTCTTATACACCCCAAAGTGCATCACCTTTAGGGCCTGGGGGCAGGGTAGTACAGGTACAAAGTGATTATGTACCGGCAAACACTGTCGTTGAGCAGAAGAGTGAAGACTACCACTTAAACTGCTATAGTGTTGGTCAGTGCCACACCATTGGAATGTCCGCTGTTTGTTCCGCAATGGCGGCTGCCTCCCATCCTGTTGAGCTTCTGCATGTGCATGTACATGTGCTGCGGCATACCATGCATGAACTAGTGTTCCTGCTGACATTGCAATTCAGTGTACTTCAGAAGCTGGGGACAGTCACGAGATGACTGTTTATCATCAGTACAAGTGCACAGTTATCATGGTTATGAGTTCTAGCAAAGCTTGAGACTATGTAGATGTACAGTGTACAGCTCCAGTTCTGTGCTATGCATACTAGTACTAGTACTAGTACTAGTACTAGTACTAGCACACCACTGCACCAATCATCCCCTGCCAGTGAATTCTCCTGAATCAGTTTCGCGAGTACATGTGGCACACTTGACACTGTGAAAATTTAATGACGCATTGTTTTATTTATGTAGCTTATCAGTCTATCACATGCCATGTGCATAGTGCCCTACAGCGTGGCGGCGTGTGGTGGTCCTGAATGATGTACACAAAGGAGTGCGGGACAACCCTTTCTTATCCGGGATACATGAATTGCGAGAGTCTGTGATCTCTGGCCAGAAATAGTCAGATAAGTGATGAACTGTATAGAAAACAGGAGGGCATGCTGGTGGCCTAGTGTCTTTAATGAAAGTTCATCAGCCTTGCCCAGGGGTGAGGCTCCAGAGTATCTCTGCATCATCCGGGGGGAATGATCTGAGAGGGAGATGACTCCTGCGGGTATATGTATATGTACGGGATGGTCTTTTGTTACGTGTGCAGTGCACATGCATGTCTAGTAGATATTGCTTGTGTGAAACCTGTGCATGTACGCATACAATGTAGAGGAGACGGCTCGATACCGGGACGTTTTGACAGCCAAATTTGTATAGACCCAAACCGATCATCAGCGTTGATTTTTCACTCGAAATATGTTTGTGGAAGGAAACTGGCATGTTGAAGTTTGCTCTGGGGCCAGAGTCAATCGAACTGAGCCACTCCTTTGCGTTGACCCATTGCCTCCAAGTTGCCCAATTTTTCGCTTCAAAAAAGTTCAAATCAGAGGTGGCTCCAAACCGGACACGTTTTAGAGTGCACGTCAAATTCACTCTGGGTCTGAAATTAGGTAATTGCTATCGCTCCACGGCGGCCAGTACAGAGTAACAATAAGCCTTGTGTGTGCTTCCATTAGTTTTGATTGGTATGCGGTGCTTTATTGGCGAGAGGCGAGCCGCTGTTTACGTGCGACAAGAAGTTGATTTTTCGAAAGTCGTAAAACTCAAGTCGCAGTGCGAAGCAACACGTCAAAAACTCACCTGCTTGATATGGCGCTTCTGGTCATCGCAGAGCCATGAAATTTTGGCTCGGAGTAGAACACATCGTAGTCTCACTGTGACATATGTTTTCTAATCAAAATACCAAGAGAGAAAGTGAATATTGAGTCCGTTCCGGTTTGCAACCTATGTCCTATTTGAAACCGTCCCCTCTACATGTGTGGCTGGGTCTGGGAGTATGGTATGGTATGGTTACTATGGTATCCACTATTGACCAATGAACTAAAAGGGCAGGGCATTGTGCAGTTGGAGTAGGGCATTTCGTCGCCTTTCAGCTGTATACGGAGTAGTACTAGTGAGCTTCTGTGCACTGGCTGTAATCTGTATGCTAGAGGCCTAGGCTTGGAAGGGGTTCCTGTTCAGTAGACATGCACTTAGGCGGTGCCTCCTCGCGACAGTTGGTGCATACTTCGAAGTAAAATCATCAGATTCAGATTCTATCACAGGGAAAACTGGGCCCCTGGCTTGGCAATGCTGTATGCGCCGATACACACTGTCAGTTTCGCTTTGCTAATTCATGCTGAGCAATCACGAGGAATCTGGGACAGTCCCAGGAACAAAATGTGCATCAGTACAGGCGATAGCTGCATTGGGTGCATCCTTCCTTTTCTTGTCCCTCCTCGTGCAAGTAACAAGTTCAGGGCTCACAGTCGGTATGCAGGATCGACAAAAGCGTCGTGCGAGGGCGGGTTTGGTGCACGTGAGTCGCGTGACCCCACGAGAGCACGATCGTGTACATCCTACGCATCCCAACAGAACAAAGAAGAGAAAGAACCTTGGCTTGAGTAGCCTGTTCTTGTCTTGCAGAGCCGATGTTCGCGATATTTTGGTCGGACCTGTCCTTTCCTCGCCTTCTCTTGGCATGCAGTGTCAAACCATTCTCGTTTCCGTTCGTCTCGATCTTGTGCTTTTACGATCGTGCATACTCCAGTGGAAATAGTTTGCTTTATTATTTGCACTGGGAATTGCACTGCAACACTGAACAGTTACTGCCAGCCCTCGGCAACGACTTGCCTTTCACTGTGCCTTGTAGAATTGGTCCACCGAAGGAGAAGGCGACAGGCAACCTGTGCTAGTCCCAGGAAATTCATGTCATGTAGCCGCTGTTCGACCAAATGCTGATGCTACAATGAGCGATCGCGATGTTCCACAGGTAAGAAGACAAACAAACGAGTCAGAGCTCGCCAGGCAGGTAACGCCGAGAACATACCACACAGAGCTGCTGATCGGATGGAGGCGAACGGGACCAGCAAATCCGCCAGGCGTTAGTTGAGGGCCACTGAAGGCCAGGTTTCCAGAGGTACCAGTTCCTCCATGATGGCGAAATGCGCTGCCACAAGAACTCCAGCGAGAACGAAAGCACAGCAACCAACTCCGCGGGCGAACTGAGGAGAGAACACTGAAAAATCTGTGCGCAATGATTTTCTGTTGGACGGCGCGCGCGTTGCTGTTCCGCTGCATGCATGCGTTTTTCTTGTTGTTTGATCTGGTGCTGCTTTTGCACTTTTGGCGTTCTGCGCGCTGAGTGGCACTCACTCAAAAATGTCCACTACATCTCATTCTTGGCGGATTTTGATCATCTATGGCTTATTTTTTTCAGCGTGGAATTCTCCAGACATTTACCGATCACTTTTCCGATTGCTGTGCCGAAATCGAAGCCAAAACGACCAGACTTTGGCTAATCCGTGCCGGAAAACTGGAGGGAAAATGGTGAAACGCTGCGGTAGATCACTGAGTTTGGGGGTTTTGAATCAGCATAGCGAATCCCAGCTTCGTGGACATCAGGGCCGATGTAGTGGACTAGATCAAAGATTTGAGAATAGAGGAGAATAGAGGCCTGTGATTGGTCAGTTGTCATCACGTGACATCCGCGCAAAGCCGTGCGCGACTCGACGCTTTTGTATTGGACTGTGAGCCCTGAAGTTAGTTCTTCAAGTCAAGTGCGGCAGATCAGGGCAGTGCAGTGAACGTAGTTTGGCACCCTTCCTGTTTGGCACATCTCACAGCATAGCCACGTGACAGCATGTCCTCTGACAGGGAGCATTCTAGAAACCATTTCACCGTCGAGGCTCTTTAAAAAGATACTTGTGCTTCTAGTACTGCCCAAATGTGTGACCCTGACGTGCCGGTGGCAGAGGCGAAGACGTGTTTTATACGTGAATACTAAACACACTGCTTGGCCATTGTGTGGCGTTGTATCTTGTAACGTACCCTGGCGGCTTGCTGCTGGCAACAACAAGTGAAACATGTACATTGACATTGTAGCTGTGAGTGTGTTTCGAATTTTCCATTTGGGAGTTTTGTCACAGTGCCTTTTCACAAATGGTAATATGGACCATGCATCCATTCCACCCCCCCCCCCCCCCACACACACACACATACATTGTACACAGTGCCAGAAAAGGTTGCCATGATATCTATATGAGTGCATGTTTACTAGTATCTGGTAGTCGTAGGCATGAGTGACAGTCCATGGTCATAGCTAGGGTCTGTGAATTGTCCCCAGCAAGTGACATCACTCTAGAGTACAATGCAGTAATGAAATTGTTATGAAATTCCTGTCGATCTACTCCCGGTGCAGACAAGATTGTGCTCTACTGGCATTTACTGATGTAGTTAGGTGTGTGTGTGTGTGTGTGTGTGTGTGTGTGTGTGTGTGTGTGTGTGTGTGTGTGTGTGTGTGTGTGTGTGTGTGTGTGTGTGTGTGTGTGTGTGTGTGTGTGTGTGTGTGTGTGCAGGAAACAAACATCCTGATCAAAGGCACCCCTTCTTCAGTTCTTGTACTATAGTACATCATACATGACATAGACTAGTACATGTACACATATTATATGATATACATACCTCATTGATTTGGTTTCCCAATACAGTATTACGGACAAGGGTTATGTCAGCAGCCTGCACAGTACAGTGCATGTTACAGTGTAATTGTACGGTGTCATGTGGTGTGTGATTCAAATGTAATTGAGGCTCTACGGCTGCATACCATTGTACAATTGCAATCGTACATGGGCATGTACAGTCACTGAGTCAGCCTTACCACCAATGGCTCCGCCCAGACTGCCCCCCCCCCCCATTCCTTTTTGCTTCAAGTGTGCCAGTGGTGACGTATGTATTTTTGTGTAATTACCAAACCAAGTGCTGGAGGGTAGAGTTTGGCCTCGTAGAGCCGAGGACATCACTGGGCATTTCACAGTTCTTGCACCAAGAGCAACATTCTGTGCGCTAAATCATTAGTAAATGGGCCGCTGCTCTAGTCCTGAGGTTGAACTAACTGTCATGTACATGCACCTGCATAGCCAGTACTTACATGTACTTTGTACTTTGCCTTACTACTCCTACAGGCTGAGGTGCATGCATACATGTATCTATGTAATACCCAATATTAATTCTAGTACATGTATTGTCCATGTCATAATGATGTCATTTTCTTATTATTGTTACATTGTATAAAAGTGCAGTATATGATATCCTCATGTGCATGTACTTGCTTCTGAATGAATCTGCAGCCTGTCCAGGTGCATGCAGCTGATATCATGATGCCTGGCACCATGCACTAACTAAGCACGAGGTCACTACAGTGTACTACTGTATGCTAATTCTGTGATACAACATGACTGTTTGTGCTACTATGCATCACCCGGACATGTGGCGACCAGGAAGTGCACTGCCTCCAGTTGACAGCCGCCACTTGCCTCAAATCAAGGACCATGATTGTAAGTATTTACTATTACGTGTAATTAATTTAGTAGGTAAAAGCTACTTCAGTAGTATTTCCGAGTTGCGTAATAAACCAACAATACCGGTACTGGAAAAGGAAAACGGTATCCATCCATCAAAAACACAAAAGAAAGGCGACAGACTATTCATTGACACTCAGTTCCAGCACAAGGACAAAAGGACAAAGTCATAATGATGCCACATTGGAGTCTTCACATGAAGGACAAAGCCAGTTGTATACATAATCAATCACGTGACAAAAACAGTCACAGTTGTGTCCGTTTTGTCTCCAGTCCCGTTTCCTCATGCCGTCCTGGGTTGTTGTGTGCTCTGCTGTGGTGTACATGAGCATACTTTGAAGTACACCAACTTACTTGGCAAGCCAGCAACTGAGATTCCCTGTTGGCGGATATAAAATTGCTGCATAGTCATCATGCACTGATGTGTGAAAAGTGGCCACTTGTTGTCGATAGGTAACACTGCCGAGAGCATTCCATTCACTGCTAATTGAGAAAGAGAGAGAGGTGTCTTGACTCTTCTCCCTATAGCTATGCCCTGTTGATTTGACCCAGAAGGGTATACAATAGTAGTACACTATACATGTACATATTATTAGGTAAGGTAGATCTGGCAGTCGGCTGGGTGATGACAGCATGGCTAAGGTCGGACCTAGTCCCTGTCTCGTCTGCACTACACAATACCTTGGTAACAGTGGACCAAAAGATCACCAATCAAACATGCAAATACAATGTTGTGTAGCTGTAGTGGCTTCACCTTTTCTGCAGTACAAGCTGTGATACTGATAGGGATTTTTAACTTAACAACCAAGAGTCACAAGTTATATTGTACCGATTTGCCAAACGAACAAGGGTTCGCAGCAACAACAAAATGAAGAAATAATATCATCATAGAAAGATGCCGATAAGGTGAAATATCCATGCAAAACCAGTACAAGGAGCGCATTCAAAGCTGATAAAATCACGGTTCTAATGGATGTGGTAGCTGGACACAGCGAACACTGCTGATTACTGATAGCGATAGGCTGCCAGGACATGCATGTCGGACTTCTTGTATGTATGTCACCTTCTGCCTTGGCACAGGCCCAAGGGAGGTTCAGCCCTATTCGACCCACGTTCGGCCCTGCTTACCGGTATGTACATACATGTAGCCAGTCCAGGGGAAGAGAAATTTTATCCATTACTACAGTATTAACTTCACATGGAGTGTTGCATACAAGCCTTGCTTGGTAGGGTGACAGCATATCACAACACATATGATTGAGAAACAGAGGGTACCAGGTTCAAGTCCTGCTTAGAAGCGGAAGGATTTCTTACAGCCGTGCTGCGACCCACAGTTAATTGGGAACTCGTGGCCTGGCGCGAGGAAAACATGGATGCAGTGAATGGGATTTTCGGTCTTTGACCACTTGCTGGTGAGCTGATCTACCCACCTCCCACCGCTTTAGGAGCTGCATCTGTGCCTTGATCCATAGAGGGTGGTGGCGTTTCTACGGATACGGAAAACTCCGCCTCTAGCCGAGTCTCACATGAACCGTGAAAAAAAATGCTAGGGAGTGGAGAATCACTATCATCCCATAATTATAAGATAGAGCTTATGCGATCGCACCATCAGTTGAGGCAAGAGTCCATAACCCAAGAGTATGCAACTGTGATAATGGGTGCATGCGTGGCGCGCTGCCTTCATTACGTAACTTGCCTTCATCACGCTCTGAAAGCATGCATTCAAACTCTCAATTTCTCGCACGAGCCCATCCGTTTTTGCTCGATTCGTTCCAGTACCTACACAATCTCTGAATTCTGGCGCGTGAACTCCAGTTCCGTACGAAAGTTCATTTCAAACTAGAGGGAAAGTGTGGTGTTTGATTTTCCGCAGTGCGCGGACTGCAGCTGAATGATGTAATGAAGGCAGCGCGCTGCGCGGTTGGCCCATAAGAGATCACAGTTGCATACTCTTGGGTTATGGACTCTTGGTTGAGGTGCTTTGGCAACGTCGTGGCACTGCGATGCGCTAGCGACTCGCGCTGCATACTTAGCACCCATAAGCGGTTCCGCTGATTCACCCCATGAAATCATTCGCATAACCTCTAGGCTCTATTGTTGGGTATGCCGGATGGCAATCAGAGTCTGCCCTGATTGTAGTCACGAGAAGCCATGAAAATACCCGCGTAGTTTCACTACTCTCTGAAGGTCATGGCGCCACACTGATGACAGCATGCCACAGCCCGCCCTCCGGTCCGGTCCCGTGGCAGGTCACCACCAGACCAACTTCTTTGCCACCAAATCGCGGCATGTTTACTGCTGAGGAGGTCATGTATACTCGCTACATCCTACTCAAAGTATGAAAGGCTATGGTTTGGCCGGACCAATAAAAAACTGCATCCGGCGCCGGGTCCTGCGTCATGGCAGCCACCATGATCAGTGTGTCTTTTTGGCCAGGGAGCCGCGCCATACTATACCACATGTAAGAGATGGTGCTCTGCTCCATCATTCTTGTCCAATGAGGATTCTCTTCCAGCATTTGATTTGTGCCACACGCAAGAGGTTCAGCAACACTTGCACGTGGCAGCCTCTCAGATTGCTTCCTTCAATTAATATTTCCTTGAAGCAGACTGAAGTCACGCCATACGATATGTTGAGTTGGCCTAATTGGGATGCGTGTACGTGTGTAGTTCAAGCCTAATCAGATGCACAGTGGTTTCCGGTGTGAACCACCATGCAAATGGCTCCTTCTCACTAGCATCACATGATCTCCAGATTGATTCACTTGCACTTTGTAAAATATGCACTGACATGTATACTACGCATGGGCATCACCATCCACAGGTGCTAGGTGTTACGTGACGTTACTGACATAACATTCTTAATTAGACTCAACACAAGGTGCAAAATCAATTTCCTGAGGTGTGCTGTATAATTGTGCACAGGGTCTGTGAAGGTACGGGGCACCTCACAGCATGGCCTACTGCAGAACTACCAGTTTCCGCTTCCGCTGGCAACAATACAGCCCATGCCCAGGCACCAGACGCAGCTATAAGGAGGATATAACATTTAATTATTATTATTTAAATTTTCTGAATATTTAACATTAGGTTATCTTCTTTGAATTTTCACTCGAGGAGATTGTGGAGAAATCAAGTGAAAAATTCAAAGAAGATAACCTAATGTTAAATATTCAGAAAACACAATATATTACAGTAACTAAAGCCGACTCCTCTTGGCGATCTGTCAAGCTGCTTGGCTCTTTGTTGGGGTCCGCAGAGGATATTCAGGCAAGAATAGGTGCTGCGAATAGAGCGTTCGGCTCCATTTCGTGGAAGCGTCATAAACTGAGCTCCAGACTTTGTATGTTCTCTGCCCTCATTTTGCCTATCCTGTTGTATAACTGCGGACTGTGGGCCCTGACACAGCAACTCAGTAATCGGCTGGACGCATGGCACCGCAGAAAATTGCGGTACCTGCTTGGTGTGGTGTACCCTCACCACATGTCGAATGCCAAGGTGTACGCCTCAACGCGACAAGGCCCAGTCAGCACTACCTGTCGCAGACGTCGGCTGCTCTGGCTGGGCCATGTTGTTCGCGAAGGACGTAACTCAGCGTCCTACCAAGCACTGGAGATGGCAATTAATACCCGGGACATCAAGCGCCCACGTGGCCGACCCCATCTCAGATGGATTGACAATATTAAAAGTGATCTAAAGCACGCCAATATTGATATTTCTGACTGTTTTGAACTGGCTCTAGACAAGAAAGAATGGCTGATGCTTGTGGAAAATGTGCTGCGCTTGCGTAGTTGTTCTTACTGCGATACGTTCTAACAATAATGAGATGCCTTTTGTCGGCTCTTCTGCCTGGATTTCGTTGACAGATGCGTTAAGCCCATGGATCCTTCCATGAGTGACATGCGAACTGTAACTATTATTATTATTTAAATTTTGAATAATACATGATATTATGTGCCTTATAACATGTTTGGCCAAGTCGAGTTTTAACGATTGCTTCAGGTGCTACCTGGCAAGGAGAATGTTATGGATAAACCAGATCCAAAGTTTAATGGGGGAAATAACCGGACCATGCTTCCCACAAAACATCATACATTATGCATCTGAGAGCTCATTATTATTATTATCACAGACCGTGACACCAAATCGTGGCCAAAGCTTGACATTCCATTTGTCACATCCATGTTATCTTTGTCGGTTAGTTCCCGATCACCTTGGGTCACAACACAGTTTGGAAAATCCTTCCGCTTCCAAGTAGGATATGAACGTGGTACCCGTCTCGTTTTTCAATCATGGTCTTTACCTCTTAGGCCAACCCGCTACGGTACCCGCTACTTGGAAACATACTTACCGGTATAAGTATAGCACCATAAAGTACCTTTGATCCCGCCCCCTCTCTAATTCCCGCCCCCTGTCGATTTTCTACCTGTGAAGCAATTTCGGCGTATACAACTAAATAAGATGTTGAACCGACGCTTGCACTGCTGTACACAATATGTGCCAATCCACGATGAAAATGTGCACAATTTAGCACATCGAGTCCGATCCTCCAAGTAATAGTTGTTGTACATCGTACTGCACTTGACAGCCTTGATCGAATTCCCGCCCCCTGCCGAAAAACCGGCTGGGAAGCGACATGGCGTGGGGGCGGATCAACGGTACTACATACAGAACATAGCCCCTCCCCTGTCCTGTAAGGCCCTGGCTTGATGGTGACCATTGGGTGCACATGTACTCTTCATATTTCCACAAGGCTTGGGCACATGGCATCTGCGAATGCAAAGTCACGCAACTACCTAGCGGAGAGCTGGTAATGCTGAGAGAATGACATGATCTGTTTGGAAAGGTTATAAAGTTCGGCAGAACCGTGCAAACTATATTTCTGGCGGACAAGTCGGTCAATTCTGCTCCTCTTTTTCAGGGGTCGTTGCAAAAGGTTATCAGTTTGTCGTCCCTGAAGCAACCATGATCATCCATTTCGTACTTTGACCCTATCCAAAAATGAACGCAGGTTGCTATGCTGGACAACGCAGGTTGCTATGCTGGACAACGCAACTCGCATGCATCCACATGTACAGTGTCGGTCGACATACAATCTTGGCTTGAACACCCTGCACCCTCCCCAATGAACGGTGTTCGTTTCAGGGACGACGAAGAATTTTGCGACAATCCCGCATCCATGTACATGACAATGAGTGAACCTTCCACAGTAACTGAGACCTGCACATTGGACACCCTGCCCTGTGCTACCCGGTCCTACGGCATACCGAATGTGTTGAACGTGCATGGGTCACCCTGTTTCTAGAGACCTCCTCAGTTCTAAGATCATCGTTTGGCCCCCTTCCCCCCCCCCCCCCCCGTGGGTGGTTGCTGAAACCAAGTTTCAAGTTCCCCTGTTACATGTACTGATAGTGGGGTAGATAGTTCTTGCACTGGGTAAATGGTCCTTATGCACGTTGTACAGATGTACGAAGTAAGTTCTGTACTAGGGCCGTAGGTATGTACATACTCGGTTGGGTGTTCAATGAGTGGTCATGTACATGCACATTTGACCCATTTAGCCTCATAAATCATGGCAAACAATCACTTTTCCAGCTTCTTCACTTTGGGATTGAACTAACGACTAGCTAGATCTCTGCCGGAAAAAGTGTTCGTATGAAATGCCTTCAGGGCCCATTTCATAGTGGAATAGCAGTAAACACAATACTAGGGTCCTGCACATTCAACATCCAACCCCCTGAACCGGGTCTACGGGATTCTACAAGATTCTACGGGATTTCGTGCATCTGTGCAACGTGCATAAGGCCTATTGATTGTGGCGGAGCGCAAATCAGTCCATTCCAGGAACACAATAGTATCAGTCATACAATAGAATCAGGTGGAAAGAAATACTGATATCCAAATAGAAGCCGAGCAGAGAATGCTCTGAAAACGGATACAGTTACAGATAGACTTCTTCGAAGTAGAAAACAGGCATGTAATGTCAAGCCATTGAAACCATAAAACCCATAGAAAGTTAGGAAGCGTGCGTGTTAGAAACCGTAGAAAGTTAGAAACTATACGGAAAAGATGATCCGAGTAAATATGTCACTGCTCTGTTGTTTGAAAAGTGATTCGATATAAAACCAGCATGAATGTGACGCGAAGAAGCTGATAGGACGAGGAAAGAAAGTGAGAGTAAACATTGTATATCCATTGTATTTGAGAGACAAGAAAGGGTTAGAGATGCGAGGTTTGCGTGTGTTTGTGTTAGCATGTACACTGATGAGCAGTCAGCTGATCGGAGCATCTGGTTACTTCGTCCGATTTGCCAGGGGAGAGAACAAGAATAAAAATCCTATCGGTGGTACGTTGCATCGTGGTGTTTCATCTATTGGAACCCACGCCTTGAAACGAGCACTGCAGACACGCTGTGCACCTGTTTCATTGGATATAGCAGAACGGTTAGGTCACATTCGTTGTGTCATAAACTTTTGGTACAAGTTAGTTCAGTGAGAAAGATTCCGTATTGTCGCAATAGGTCCGTCCGTCATGTGGATGAAACTCTAGTGCACGTCTGTGCTAAGTTCTCATTCCAAATATGGTCAAATCTGTTTCAAGTCAGTTTTTTGCAGTGAGTTGGAAAATGCCAGGGTCACTGAGCCCATTGTGATCCACAGATCAGAGACTCAACCAGCGTTGGACTCATCCGATGCCGGCAAATTCCACGTGCACAGTACCACAGGTGGTCAGCGAGCGACAGTTGCATCGTAACTAGAAGCCCTCGTCCCAGCCGCTGTGGTCGGGCGAGGTTGGCTTCACCTTGTTCTTGTCCTTCTGATCGAAGTTGCTGAGGTCGGTTTCGCTGCTGATGTTGGGCACGATGAGGGGCTCCATGGTCTGGCTGCGGAGGCTCAGCCAGTTGAAGTTCGAGAACCACTTGTGACTCTGGATGGCACCAATGCCACTGCCGCCGAGGCCTGCGCCGAGCCGCTTGGCCGGCTTCAGGCGGCACAGGCTCAGCACAAGAGACTTGGGAACGGCCGGGAAGCTGTCGGCCGGGAAGCGGGTAAGGTTGTCAAAGCCGCGCAGGACATTGCTGTACACTTCGACTTGCTTGTTGGACACGAACGGAGGCCAGCCGCTTAGGAGCTCGAAGATCAGGATGCCGACTGCCCAGATGTCAGCGGTGAAGGAGTGTCCCTTGTTGAGAATCACCTCCGGTGCAAGGTACTCCGGCGTACCACAGAACGTCCAGGTCTTGAACGCCGGGCCGTCCAGTCTCTTCGCAAAGCCAAAGTCCACCAGTTTGCAGTAGCCACGACTGTCCAACATCAGATTCTCCGGCTTCAGATCCCTACGGATACAAAGTAACAGCAAGAGAGGCAGACACAATAGGGGATGAAATTAATTCAGCATTTGGGATTCTTGGATGCGGCCAGTGAAGGGCTGGCTATCTGTCAAAATTGCAAAAAATTGTCCGCGCGACCTCAAGTGACACGAGCCATATTGCAGATGGCGAGTCTGGAGCCTCGGCATGGGGAAGCCACCGCTACGGCAATGGACGTTCCAGGTGTCCGTGTGTGTGTGTGTGTGCATGCGCGCACACTCACCTATAAACGATGTGACGACGGTGTAGATACGACAGTGCTTCGATGACACAGCCGGTGATGAACTGAGCTTCTGCGTCTGTCAGGCGGCCGCAATCTCTTAGGACACACCACATCTCCCCACCGAGGCAGGGCTCCATCAGCATGTACAGAAAGCTGGAGAAAGCATAAATGAACAAGACCACCACCACCAGCAACAACAACAACAACACGCACAGGCAGTGAGACAGAGGGAGAGAAAGAGACAACGACACGGAGTCCAAAACCAGCACGAGCAACTGCCATCATATCTCACACCAGTGTAGTTGGGTTGGTTATACTGCCTGTACACACTGCACGCCTTCTCAGAAAAAGGTTTAGGCATGAACTGGGATTTTGGCTACTTTGGGAGTGTCTCTTGTACTTTTCCCCAAAGTGAGCCAACTGAGTGAGGAACTTACCATGGATCTTTGAAGGTGCCGTACAGTCGAGCAATGAATGGGTGCTTTATGGATCTCTGCAGGTCCCTCTCGCGGAATACCTGGGCCTGCTGCTTGCGCTCGACGAGTTGTTTCTTGGCCAGGCACTTGAGTGCGTATGTTTTGGTGTCGTTGCCGATCATGTGAACCAACTCGACCCGGCCAAACCCACCTGCAGGACAGGAACAGTCAAGACCTCATGTCAAACCTTTACTTTACATGCAGCAAGCAACAGAAAACTGCAGCAGCAAACAGCAGCAGCAACGGCAGCAGCAGCAACAACAGCAAAAACCTCTCTAATTGGCTACTGGCCACATGGCGAGAATAATTTATAACAACAAGAGGAATACCAGTATGTGCAAACTGAAGACATGCTGCGCACATGCACCCCCCCCCCCCTCCCCCCTCCCCCAACACACCCACACACCACACACACACACGATCAGGTACATGTAGCTTTACTCTCTTACCTACTCCCAGTCGTCCAAGGATAACAAAGTCTTGCATGAGAAGATCTTCGTATGTGGGATCCACAGAATGAGATGAGGATGTTGTTGGCATTAAACCCATCCCATCCGCATCATAGATCGTGGAGACTGGCAGTGCGGACTCGTACTTCTTCTCCACCAGGCTCAAGGTCCGCTCGAACATTTTTCGCCCGAGAGCAAGCAGGACAATATCGGTAACAGCCTTGACGTCCGCCGTGCGTATGTCATCATGCAACAGAGCCGTTTCACCAAACGTGTCGCCTTGGCGCAGAGTGGCCACGAAAACCGGGTCTTTGCCTGCCGCGCCGGACTTGTTCTCCACGACAACCTCGCCCTCTTGTATGATGTAGAACGTCTCGCCAATTGCACCTTGCTGGAACACGTACTCTCCGGGCATGTACCGTTCCTCGGTCAGGGCGTCGACCAGCCGAAGCAGCTCCACCTCTTTATCTTTCAGGTGCGAGAAGAAGGAAATGTTTCGCACAAAGGACAAGGTCTTGCGCTGTCGCACCATGCCCGTCTTTAGCGTGATCATCTGGAACGTGCGCCGCTTGATTGACCAGACCTGGACGTCCTCTTTGTCTGTACCGTCATCGTCCGATTCTATAAGGTTGATGGTGGCTGTGCGCTGGCATCCATACAGAAGAGCAAGCTCTCCAAACACTACCCAACTGCCGAATGTTGCTATCGTACTTGTACCCGCTACCACTTCGAAGGTTCCATTATCAGCGCTGATGTACAATTTATCGCCTTGACTTCCTTCTTGGATGATAGTGTCACCAACTTTGTAACGGCCCACTTCCATGCTATCTACTATATCGCGAATCTGATGCACATCCAAGCTGCCTAGCATTGGGTTTCTGCGAATAGCATTCTCCAGGTTCGTTTTCGTCTCCTGGTCCTTTGTGACGTAGGTGATCTTGAAGTTCAGTACGGTTTCCGGGTCAAACAATTCTCCCGAAATACCCGCTTTGGCACTCTTGTCGTCCAGAGACCTGCCGATGGCTCCGCTCGTCCTCCTCACCCGTGGAGGCTTGTCTCCCGGTTTGGCCGGTGTATTTGATGCGGATTTGAGGAAGCTGGGCGGCTCCATGCTTTCTTTCAACTCCTCCAACTCTTCGCGGAGGGCTGCATTTTCTCTCTGTAAGAGAGTAGTCTTCAATCGTTCACCTTTGAGTTCATTTTCGAGAACCTCAATTCTTGCAGCCCTGGCGGCAAGTTCAGATTCCATTTCCGCTGTACACACTGTGGATTCCTCCCCGCAGTTTCAGGACCGGAGGTAAGTATTTCATTCAATTACTATGCGGAAACGTTGCAATTGGGAGGAAGTCCTTCAGCCCTGAACCACCCAAACCAAGTTTCACCCTCACTCGTCAAGAATGGCAACAGTCGACGGAAAAGGGTGAAAGTCGGCTAATGAGACTGAGTCAGCCAATAGGGAAAGCAAAGCTCGTTGTCGTGCCATTTGTGTGCCTCCACTGAACACTTCGTCCAACCAGGGCTATCAAAACGATCCCCTGTGTTCAACAACAGCCTACATTCCCAACAGGGCTTCAAAGTGTGACATCAGGTTTTTGACAACTTTACTTCGTTGTACAAACAACCATGCATGGCGTCCCCCAGCACGTGGTGTTCTGCATTGAAAGTACGGCTTGAAGTTGTACAGATTACAGTGCTAATGGAGAAATAGCGTCCCAAAAAACGTGTACAAAGAATCTGACATGTGTTGACTGTGATGTTTCGAGCATCGGGCAAACTGTACGAGGTCCCAAAGGACCCAAGCCAGTGCGTTTCCTTCCTGAAACAGTTCCACCCTGGATGACTATGCATGACTATGCGTTTCTTGATCTTCTTTTCAGGCTTCTTGATGCTCGGATTCCGAACAACACAGACAGTGCACTAGTGGGTACGGGGCCGGGGCAGGAATGGGGAAGGTGCGACCGCGGTGCGTCCTGAACTCCTGAAGGCTGATGGTCACACACACACACACCGGCAGCCGCAGTGTTGTTTTCGCCTAGGCTGCCGGAGTTGTACAACTACAACACCTCCAGGCAAGGAGAGCCTGGAGACTCCTTTGGTCTACTTTTTAAAAGTACTAGTACTTTTTCCACCAAGAGTCACATGAAACCAGCGGTCGGTAGGTTATGGTTATGGTGGATCATGGAAAGGCTTTTAATAGTATAAGGACCAACGCAGGACTCAGGTACTAGGTGTTTGTTCACCAGGCAGTATCACCATGTTTACCTGCACATGGACACCAAGTAAACCAAAACCAGGGGGAAAAGACCGTGGTAGACTCCCTAGTTTTCAGAAGTGTTAGGTACTGTGTACTGGTATGAAGGCTCAACCTCCCGGTGTAAGACATGTTATTATAACGAGTTGCAAATTTAACGATAGTTCAAAATCTATAGGTTAACGCACCTGCACCTATTCCGGAATTCAGTACTTTCATTTCTGGGGTACCTGTAAGAAAGAAGGCCTTAGTCCATTCATCGGAAACTGGCCCGCTGGCTTTTGAAAGTCAGATTTGGGCCGAATTGAGGATCAAAAACCCACTTTTATATCTCAAAAATCTGGGTTTTGGATCTGCTTCTCCATACATTTTGCCATGGCATACCTGTCCTAATTTTATAAAACCTGGCTGAATTTCTATTTCCCTGTTCTTGGACTTTTCTGGCCTCGAATGTGGCAAGGAGTAATTGCATGGGTCACACAATGCAGGATGTACTCTTGTTTTCACGATATCTACAACTATGTGAGAGAGACACCAAAAAGTTAGGGTGCCAGTTTCCAATGAATGGACTGTAGGCCTGTGGGGATTGCCCCATCAAAACGAAGGTCTCAATTTGCCAAACGAACCTTCTTCATCAAAACGAACGAAGGTGTCGAACTGGGATTCTCTTACCAGTTCACAGTTCCTCTTGAAGCACACTCTGTGCATGTGCCCTACAAACTACAGTGCGTATCGGTTATAGTGTGGTCGTATACAAGAATATACTGCTTACAAGAATGAACACTCATTTTTTCATAATCATAACACATATTTTATGTGTATGTTTATTCTTACAAGCAGTATTATCGCATAGTAGAATATATCGGCCCTAAGAATGGATTTTGTGTAGCAAAATATGCCAGATTAGTGCAAAGTGTATCGCCTGTAGTAATAACATCTGTGCTCTGTGCATACTCAATACAATAATATTCAACACAAAAGAGAGTTATGTCCAAGGCCGTATTGGAGAATCACTTTTTCTGTCCAGTCGGACTCTTTCCTCCGACTTCTCTCGCATCCGCTGCTCCGCAGTCGCCTAGTACGACCGCGAGTCTGATTGATCCGTGTGTATCATGTGTACGTGTCCACATGCCAAACGTGCGCGCATATGGTATGTCACACGTGATTTATCGCGTGTAAGAAATATCGGCAATAAGAATCAAATGTCGTTTTTCAAACACCCACGCTATAACCGATACCTACTGTACATGACTTTGCACATACATGTACTTGCTATGCAGTCACCACAGATGGCGGTCAGCCTTTGGGTCATCCTAATAAAGTTATTATTATTATCAAGAGTACATAACCGTTACACATGTGTAGTTATGTACTCTTGTTATTACAATTGGCACGCCCATAGCTTTTGCACTGCGCAGTTTGCAGCTCAAACTGCCCACGACTACTTATGCACACCGTGGCCGTGAATGGCCACGCTCAATGGCAGTCCGTGGCCTATTATGCACTTGCAATGGCACCTACGGGAGCCAAGTGGACACAAAACTAGTGTACTGTACAAACTACAGTACAGTACCTCCTGTATACAAGGAAGATCAGTGCATGTGTGTTCAGAAATCTTGTGTTAACCTTCTTTTGAAAACGAAGGTTCTTCGAACCTTTGACACCTTCGTTTCACCCCTGATTTTTTGATATAACGAGAAGATACATTGAAGGGGAACTTCACCCAAAAATCAAAACTTCTTGGTCCGTAGAGTTTCGGGCGCTGAGTCGAATGGTGAAAGTCCCCGTGACTTCGATCCGACCAAGCGCCGTTCTTGACTTGGGATATATCAGTTTGAAATTGTGACGTCTTTGAGATTTGGTGATCCTTTGGCCAGATCCAGAAACCGTGGGATTTCGCATCTTCTTTCTGTTTGTCCATGGAAAAAGAGGGTATTCGCTGCCATCATGGCTTGATAAACCCGGCTGCACAAGTTCCGAAGGAGTGTGCTTGGCACGGGCTGAGCAGTGCACCATAGCAGCTATCAAGCGACATACATGTACATGTATTTAGATGTTGCCGGCAGTCTTCAGGCCGATATCCCACATAACACATGTGACACCTTACGGCCTCAACAGAACGTATTATTAGGTACATTTTGTACTGAAGTAAAAGTGTGGAGGCTTCCTGCAGTTTCATAAACAGTTAAGAGTAGAGCCCACACGCTCTCTTCCATTAACACTGCAATAGTTCAACTCATTTCACAATAATTACATGTATTTCAACGTTTCGGCAAATTGCCTTCATCAGGTTCACACAATTTTGTACTGGGTGTATTTAAAAAACACACCGTGCCAGAAGTGTTAGGTTGTTGTATTCAATTCGCTCAGGACACAGGCAATACTGCCCTCTCACCGGAGAGAGGTACAGAGAAGGATGATGTGTGTTGGTGGTCGTGCGATGAATAGAATTAGAAGTACTAGTAGTACTACAATTTACTAGTACTACATGCTGTAGAAGTGTGTGTTGCTCCCTACACATTAGGGTCCGGCGGATTCTGCCGGCAGAAAAATTGGCAGAATTCGGTACTTTTTCTGGTAAGTTTCATGCATGTTTGGTATGTGGATAAAAAAATTGAGCAGATTTCGAGGAATTGCCCGCCATAAGGTTTGTATAGTTCTGCCAATTTCACGGCTTTTCGAGCAGAATCCGCCGGTCTCTACTACACATGCTGTAGGTAGGGAATCATAGATGCGCGAAGTTGCCAAGATACATGTGTAATAATAATAATAATAATCTTTATTTCGGGATTACCCAAAGGCTAACGCCTAGCTGGAGGATCTCCTATTTGTGTACATGTATGTAACTAACTAATACAGTTACTTAGGGGCCGTCCACAAATATCGAGTTTTTTTAGACGGAAGATATTCGTTCGTTTGTGAGGGAGGGGGTTTGGTCCCTGTTCGTCTCGTCCTTTTGAAAAAAATATCGATCTCTAACTTTGGGCGGGCACTTTGCAAACATGCAGTTGATGACCTACACTAAGTGAAAGTCAACCCCAAGAATACAGCCATGCCGGCAAGGTTGAGAGACTGGGGCAATGTAAAGCTAGGTGTATGGTGAATTTGGAGTTCCTGTTGGTCACGTTTCGCGAGGAGATTACACTTCATCATCTATGTGCCATGCGCTACTTGATGTACCAGCCTGCTATGCCGGATACCGCCAACCATACATCGACCAGGCGCCAGGCGCGAACTGATGGTGGTGGTGGTGGTGAGAAGGAGAGCTCTGTGCCAGAACTTTGCAGCCTAGAGAGCGTGTGTGGGCAGGCGTGTGTTTACCGCTATATTGCCAGGTGTGTCTTTACCACCATATTTATCAACCATAAGTACAGCTGCAGTGGTGTCTTCAATTTCATCCTCCCGAGTCAAGCTCCGTATGAAGACATCCAAGAAGAAGATTGCCTGATGAGTCCAGCGGGGACGAAACGTACGTCGCAATCGAGCTATGTCGTTGCTGTGTCATCTTCTATGTGCCATGCGCTACTTGATGTACCAGCCTGCTATGTCGGATACCGCCAACCATGCATCGACGAGGCGCCAGGCGCGAACTGATGGTGGTGGTGGTGAGAAGGAGAGCTCTGTGCCAGAACTTTGCAGCTTAGAGAGCGTGTGTGGGCAGGCGTGTGTTTACCGCCATATTGCCAGGTGTGTCTTTACCACCATATTTTATGAACCAGTGTCAGGTTATAATAATACCATGACCATGATGACTGTACATGTGTCCAAAATGAAAGACTGCAGGGAAAGATGCAAACGGGAAAAGTCTGTCACCACCACATCCTAGGCTACAGCAGATCCTGCGCGTACATTAATCCATAACCATGGTTACCGAATGTCACGGTCAACTACATGTGTATACAACTCAGTACCGCCTACCGGTATCCTGGCATTGGCAGCTATAGCATGATCCTCCGCCCTCCGGATCGTCGTGCATCCTCGTTTTGTTGACCACTGCAGTGGCCATGGTGGCAGTGACTACCAAAACTACAGCAAAAGTCTTTACCTGTGGCCTGTTGAACCTACATGTACATGTACATGTACATGTACAACAGCGCGTCAGCGGCATCACTGCATAGTATTACTAGTAGTTTTGAATTTGAGTCTCAAGTCAGAGCAATTATAGAGAAACGTTATTATTTTTACTTGAAGTACGACGCTTGTATTTAGAAAAGCGCCTGTCATTGAACTACTTCCAAAAGTTGTATCGACATCAACAGGATTACCATTTCAGTGAAATATGATGCAGGATGACCTTATCACAATAACCCATGATTATAAACCATTATAAACACAGAATCAACAAAATCATCTGCGACACGCACCTGGCTACATTTCTCAAATAAATCTGATCGAGGGTGGGGAAATCTGAAATATCTGAAAGGCAAGACAATTTTTATGACAGAGTCATGAAATTCTGCAACAGCAAGCTGCAACATGCACAGAATGACCTCCGTATAAAAAAAGTATCACCACCACCAGACCACTACTCACATGTTTCCCCGCAGAAGAACATGCATTATGCTAGTGCCATTTTCTGCAAGAAAAGGCTTGCACATCAATGCGTATAATACGGTATTGATATGATGTGAAGGCCATCATTTACATCTAGTATTAGAGAGGTTCTGCAAAACGAAAATGTGTACGAACTTTCGCTCTACGTCACAAAGTGAGAAACTTCGCACGAACTTTCGCAAGTTACTTTGGACGCGAAACTTGCAGGGAACGCGAAATGAACTTTCGTAGGAAGTTTCGTGAGATCGGATCATGGCGTACGTGCACTTGGCGCATGCAAACTACGAAAATGTGCAGAACACAAAGTTCGTGCGAAAATTCGTACACATTTTCGCAAGGCCTGTCGCGAAACTTCGTTCGAATTTTCGTTGTGCAGAAAGAGTCCATAACCCCCAGAGTGTGCAACTCCAGGTTGGGGTCTGGCGCAACGAAATCCAAACATTGCGTCATCCGGTCCCCGGGCAAGTATGGGCGGATGGGGCCATGTGCATATCTGGTACATCCGGCGGGGGTTCCAAGTTGAAGCAAGCCACGGAAGTGTCACGTAAAACGTTTGCTCCACGGGCTATGCAGTGTCAGCAGAACGGCTTTGATTTCACAGTCACAGAATTTTTTTATTTGAAGAGAGTTTCTCTGCTCGTTGTCTGAAAAGCTTGTATTGGGAGAGTTCGTGACTCCGGGATAGCAAGAATAGGTATGGATATAGATTTACAAGATTTGATGGAAATAGCTCTTGGCACACGGCATGAAGACCCGATCGATTTCGAAGTAGATGTGCTTCAACCTGCTCCTCAGTCCCATTTTGGTACAATTTCCAACGCGAAAGGCTAAAGGGACAAGCCCAACTATTTTTGCGGATTTTCTGTCATAAAAAATAAACGTCACAGGCTGCTCTTCGTAGGTGTCCGCGTCCCAGCGGTCCGGGCAAGCGACCGCACCTCAGTGGGACACTTGGCCGTGGCTTTTGTACTGCAATCTGTGGGAGAGCCTTTCCAGGGGTAGTACACACCTGGCCTGGGTACCAGGTATGGACGAATCCCTGGTACATGGTGTTGATCCTTTTTTGTTCCTTTCCTTTTTATTTGTTTTTGCTGAGAAAGAAACGTTGCTGTTTCTGTTCCCGCCAGCGCCTTTGCTCTAGTAAAACATTGCTGGCTGATAAATGGTCATTGCTCGTGATGCCAAAGGTGAAGGGAATCTGGGTTTCTTGCCATTTGCAACTCCCTGTCTCTGAAAATGTAGCTTGTAGCTCCGAGTATGTTAGTTTTTCGACATGCCAGACCTATTGGTATGAGCTGCAGAGATGAGGAGCAACGAAGGCGTTGGATTAATGCGTTGGATTGATGCCAATAATGGTGTTTATGGCCGGACAACGCCAGCGGTTTTCACTTGTCAGGAGGACAGTCAAGTTGGAGCAGGCAGATGACGGATTATTAATTTTGGCGCAATTTTGGCGCATTTTTTTGCAGAGTGGGTGGCTTGCCGAAGAGAATCATCTCAGTACCTCATGGTTACTAGTATCTGACAAATGCCTCTTATTGCTAGTCTGCATTAGAGCATAGCAGAATTGGTCATGTCACAAGTACTAGTAGTGTCAAGACTTGATGTGCTACGATTGTACTCAGATCATGTGGCAACTTCACGGTAATTCGTCCTGCCACTTTACGCTCTCCCGGAATTCCCTGCAGAAGTCACGTGCCTGTGCAGGGGACCACGTGTTTGCATTGCTTACTGATGCAAGCGGATGGAGTGCAGAGCAGATAAGAAGACATAATCTGGCTATTCAAATAGCTTCGGCTGCTATTAATTGGCTGGACTCCTGGAAACGTGGGCAAGAATCTAAACCAGTCCACGGAAACGATGTGACGCCACACAGGAAGCTAAATGGCAAACCAATCAAGTTCTTTGGTAAACCTTTCACCAACGTTGTCCGGTTTCATGCCTAGTGTCACTCACACAAGACCAATGGATGCCACATGTACCTAAAAGATACGCTGTTGATCAACCACAACTCCAATACCACTGAGCAGCGTCTTCTATACAGATCCAATTAGATATTGAAGTATATGAGTCGAAGTTGCTGGTATAGTCTCTCCTAATGACTGCGTATTTGGCATAATTTTCTCTATACTGCACTCTAGAGCTACTTACCTTTTCCGACATTGAACTCAGGCAGTGACCACTCGCCCACAGAATGAGCCAATTGACACAGACACCAAGTACCATGTGCATTCGTCGCAAGAGAGACACGCAAGTTTGCAAGTGCAGTGGATGTACACCCACTGATTTTCTCTTATGCCAACGATATCAGACATGACCTGAGTGAAACATATCAAGACTAGCACAGCATTACTGCCCAATTCCGTAATTATAATTATTGCGATGCCTTGTGAAAGGATTCTCAATGCACACCTGGTCTACGCCACACGGAATACATCGGATGATAATGACCAAGACAGCTGCCTATGTCTTTCTCTTTCCCTCCCTCTCTCTCTCTCTCTCTCTCTCTCTCTCTCTCTCTCTCTCTCTCTCTCTCTCTCTCTCTCTCTCTCTCTCTCTCTCTCTCTCTCTCTCTCTCTCTCTCTATCTTCATCTATATCTATCTATCTATCCAATCTGGGGACAGAACTGTTTCGTCCTTTGTGGACTCATTAGCACAGCACAGAGAAATGAGGCCGAACCTGATTGCAATGAAAAATAAATTCCAAAGCCATATTTAAACCAGGGCCGAATATACTGTGCCAAAAATATCTCTCTATCTATCTCTATCTCTTTATCTCCTTGAGGGCACACTGGGTCCCCTGTTTTCGCAATTCTCCACCTATCAACTCCCTTCTGTGTTTGTGTGTGTGTGTGCGTGCACGGGTGCAGGGTATATGCGCACATATCTTTCCTTCTCTTCCTGTCTTTACCTGGTTTGTGAATCGGCTTTTTAATCATATTTTTTTTCGGCTCACTGTTTTATGAGTTCACCTCATTATTGCACACAGGCAAGCAGTCAGGCAGCATTACAACAAATCAGCTTTGCTTCACTCCTGTACAGTAGTGTCTACTACACTCTGCTTTCGCCGCATTCGACAACTCTCAGCACTCTAGATCTGTGTGCATTATGCTGCTACCTACTTGTATTATACTACTTCAGTATTAGAAATCCAACGAACGAAATCTCTCGTATCTGTGTGTCTCCACATGTTTCTCTGTCTGTCTGTCTCTCTATTCTATTAATATATCTATCTGTCTGCCTCTCTCTCTCTCTCTGTGTCTATGTGTCTCTGTCTGTGTCTTGGTTTTTCTGTATGCCTGTCTTTGTCATTCTCTAGCTGTCTGCCTATCTCGTTCTGTCCGTGTGCCTGTCCCTATCTGTCTGTCTGTCCATCTGTCTGTCTGTCTGTCTTCCTTTCTGTTTCTCTGTCTCCATCTGTCTGTCTCTGTTTTTCTGTCTGCTTCTCTTCTTCAGTCTTTCTCTGTGTGTCTCTCTTTGTCCCTCACTCGGTCACTGTTCTCTGTCTCTTTCTTTCTCAGTTTTCTCTCTCTGTTTCTGTGTGTGTGTGTGCGTGTGCGCGTGTCTCTCTCTCTCTTCTCTTCTTCTCTCTCTCCCCCCCCCCCCCTCTCTCTCTCTCTCTCTCTCTCTCTCTCTGTGTTTCTCTGAATCTTCGTCACGGCCTTTCTGTCTGCCTATCTGTGTTTGTCTGTGTAACTCTCCAGCTGTCTCCCTGTCTTGGTCTGTCTCTGCTTGTCTCTCTCTGCTTGTCTCTCTATGTTTGTCTGTCTTCTTGGCCCTGTACTTATGTCGCTGTTTCTCCGTTTGCTTCTCTTCTGTCTCTCTCTCAGTCTCTGTGTCTTCTTCCTTCTCGATCTGCCTCTCCCTTTCTTAGTTTTTTTCTCACTGTCTCTCCCTAAGGACCCTCTGTCTCTGGCTCCCTGAGTCTTTGTGTCTGTCTCTCCTTTTGTCATTCATTATGTGCGTCCCTCTGTTTCTGTCTCGGTCTTTCTGTGTCTGATTGTCTGTATCTGTCTGTCTTCTCCTCAGTCTGTGCTTTGTCTCTTTCTCTCTGAGTCTGTGTCTCTGTCTGTCGCTCTTTATGCGCAGCATCCCTCCGTTTCTGTCTTTCTGTGTCTGTCTGTCTGTCTCTATCTCTCTACCAGCCGCTGTTCTACACATAATGAAATTGTGTGGCACCGCGCATGTGGCTATGCGTGGGACATTCACACGCACACACACACATCCGTACGCTCGATCATACAAGTACATGTAGCAGTGAAGAATTCACCTCAGACACATTATTAAAACGTATCTCTCTTTCTCTCTCTCTCTCTTTCTCTCTCTCTCTCTCTCTCTCTCTCTCTCTCTCTCTCTCTCTCTCTCTCTCTCTCTCTCTCTCTCTCTCTCTCTCTCTCTCTCTATGCCTGCCACTGTGCTGCATATACAGTTAGTGAAATTGAATGGCACAGAACACGTACATGACTGTATATTTACGCACACATGGGGCATTCACGGATGCACCCACACACACCATGTATACGCCCGTCGCAAGAGAAGCACCAAATCTGCAAATGCACACCCACACACACACACTTGTACGCTCGATCATACAAGTACACACACACACACACTCATACGCTCGATCATACAAGTACAATGTAGATTATGTAGTAGTGAAGAATTCACATCAGAGACATTAAAACGTCTCTCTCCCTCTCGCTCTCTCTCTCTATGCCTGCCACTGTGCTGCATAATATTATACAGATAGCGAAATTGGTGTGGCATATAACATATACATGACTGTATATTTACCCACGGGCCAAGCGTGGGACATTCACGGATGCACACACACACACACACACACCACACCACACACATGGCCTGCAGCAAATAACATTTCATAGCTACAAGACCTTCAAAGAAAGTCATGGTGTCAAGAAGATAGACACGTACAAGGATAATTGTAAAGTATAAATTATATTATACATGTACATGTAGCAGGGACATTCTCAGAGAGTCAAACTACCGGATGAAATGGCAAACGAAAGTCTCAACTTCAGAGAGTAGAGTAGAGAGTAGAGTGGGTGGGTGTGCAGACCAGCGAAGGTCATAACAAATTGATAATAACGTGTAACCAATGCCGGCAATGGATAATGTGTGAGCGACCAAAGAGGCGTACATAGCATTACCTGTACCACCATAAACACACCTTGACCTTGCCCATTGCGTAGCAATGATACCGCATTGTTATTTCTCCAGTCCACGACAGAATGACTGATGGCGTTTCAGGTCGCCGCTTCGACGGAACATGCGGCCGCAGGCGCAACCGTAGCCAGCAGCAGAGGGTGCCTTGTGTGGTCGATGGGCAATGGCACGCCACTCCGGATGGTTCTGGGCTGCATCGTACCATCCACATGTTGGTACCGGTGACTCAACCGGCTCAAAGTCATGCATAACAACGTCCCTCCACCTCTTGCGTGGATCACGCGCGGGGCGCGGGGCAGGCAGTTCACCGAAGAGAACACACTTCGGCAACCGGTGATCTTCCCTCCGTGCCACGTGTCCAAGCCAGCGCAAACGTCATTCCCGTATGATGTGACCAATGTCCTCAGGCACTCCAAGGGCCTTTGCAAGGGCTGAGGACGTTGCGTGGGTCTCCCATTGCTGCCGTCGCGACACTCCAACGATAGATCTGACACATTGATGGTGGAAAAGGTTGAGGTGTCGTAGGTCCGGAGCCTTCGTTGTCCAGGTTGAGGCGCCGTACAGGAGGGTAGAGAGCACCACGGCAACATACACGCGACGACGACACTGCAAACTCAGTGACCGGTTCTCGGATACGGCTTGCTTCAATTGCAAGGAACTAAATACGGCAAGCAAATCGAGGGACATTAGGTGCAAACCTCGTTGTTCTAGTTGTCTAGACTGCACGGGGTCTTGAAAATACTGAGCCTCCACGTTGTATCTGTGTGGCATGTGGCATCCGTTGATCTCGTTTGAGTAGTAGTAGGCATGCACTGCATTATGTTTTGATGAAAGGTTCGATAGCTGATGAATGGGTTTATCATTTGGCTTCCTGTGTGGGTATTGCTTCTGTGGATTGGTTTGGAGCAATGTTCAGATAGTCCAGGCATCAGGCAAATTTATAATGGCGGTCCAAGCTAGTTGAATATCCGGATCACTTTTTCTCATCTGGTCTACACTCCATCCGCTTGCATCCGTAAGCAATGCAAACGCATTGTCCCTTGCACAGGCACGTGACTCCTGCAGGCAATTTTGGGAGAGCGTAAAGTGGCAGGACGGATATTCCCGTGAAGTTACAACATGATCTGAGTATAATCGTAGGACATCAAGTCTTGACACTACTTGTGACATGATCAATTCTGCTATGCTCAATAATGCAGACTAGCAATAAGAGGCATTTGTCAGATACTAGTAACCATGAGGTACTGAGACGATTCTCTTTAGCAAACCACCCACTCCGCTATAAATGCTCAAATAATCTGTCATCTGCCTGCTCCAACTTGACTGTCCTCTTGACAAGTGAAAATCGCTGGCGTTGTCTGGGCCATAAAACCATTATTGGCATTAGTCCAACGCCTCCCTTGCTCCTCATCTCTGCATCTCGTAACGATAGGTCTGGCACATCGAAATCTAAAACTAAAATACTTGGAGCTCTTATTTGTTCAAGCTATATTTTCAGAGCCAGGAAGTTGCAAATGGCAAGAAACCCAGCTTCTCTTCACCATTGGTATCACGAGCTATGATCATTATCAGTGAGCAACGTTACTAGAGGAAAGTCGCTGGAGTGAACAGAAAGCTTTCCAAGCAGCAACGTTTCTTTCTCAGCAAGAACAAATAAAAATGAAAGAAGCAACACCAAGGATTTGTCTATCCCGGTATAGGTACCCGGGTGTGTGTAGCCTCTGGCATGGCAAGGTTCTGCCACAGATTTCCAGTACAACGGCCACGGACAAGTGTCCCACTGAGATGCGGTCGCTCGCCCGGACCGCTCCGACGCGGACACCTGCGAAGAGCAGCCTGTGACGTTTATTTTTTTATGACAGAAAACTGCAAAAATAGTTGGGCTTGTCCCTTTAGTCCTACCCATTTCCAACACTCGACAATCGAGAGAAGAAAATGAGGAGCCCAGATCGAGCAAAAACTGACGAATATCGTCCACAGAGACACTGCACTCCGGCGACAATGGGGAGCGCTTTGCTTTAGGTTCAACAGTGGCCATTGTTCTTCTCTTATCGGAGAGACACTCAAAAGAGAAAACTGTTCGACAACTCTAAAATAATTCTTTGTGTACTTGTATTGAGCCTTTCAGGCGTGTTACGTGGCCGTGGATTCGTAAAGAAAGACCCCAAATTGGGCAAACGGGCGAAGTAGGTCCGGGCCAAACTTCCCATTTCGTCATAGCTACTCACTACAATGTAGTGAGTAGCTATGACGTCATGACGTATGAAGTTTGGATTTCGTTGCGGCACTGATTTGTGCTGAGAAGGATCACGAGTTGCACACTCTGGGGGGTTATGGACTCTTGATGTAGGGCATTCCATTGATTGGTGACAGAAAAAAACAAAAGAAATTATAATTTATTATACTGCAATAAAAACTGCTTTATGGCAGTTTTCAAAAAGTTACTGTGTTCTAGGCCATGGACCCCGTCTAAAAAGTAAGAAATTAACGAAATGTGATAGCCGAAAATTAAAATTTCACACAAAACCTCACAATAATCACACACAGAATGAAAAGCTACATGACCTTTTCCCCTCGTGATCCTCTTTCCTATGCACGCATGTGCAGTACGAGTTTAGTGTTGAAAGCAGCATTTCAAGTGTTGTGATTATTGTGAGGTTTTGTGTGAAATTTTAATTTTCGGCTATCACATTTTTAGACGGGGTCCATGGACTAGAACACAATAACTTTTTTAGAAAACTGCCATAAAGCAGTTTTTATTGCTATTAATATCTCCTGCACGCCAGTCCTGTCACAAAGTATGACTGTACTGATGTAGTGGCTAATGTAGCAACAGTTACTTCAACAAACTCTGTGATCAGTTTCACTGTTTGTTATTAGTACGCATTCGCATTTTGTTGAAGCTATTAGTTTCCTGTGCGAGGCGAGGGTGAAGTCAAAACACGTCAAAGGGTTTTTGTTGTTGGGCGTGTGTATCGCGGAGCGGTCCTGGCTGTGGAGACGATCACCATGGACGAAAAACCTGTGGCATCCATGGATCGTAAGCGTGCTGTAGCTGTTATCCACTTGCAATATCTGATCTCCCACGATGTAAAAGCTGAACTCCAGTACGAGTACTGTACCATTAATGCATTACACTTTACTTGGTAGTTGAGGTCCGCCAATGCATGCGTACTATTGCCTAAGTATTATTTTAGTTAGTTTGAAAAACAGGGATTGTTCGTAAAAATACCGATTATTTTTTCAAAATGAAATTTTGTACATACAGCTCAGTACACCTCCCCCCCCCCCCCCCCCCACCCAACCAAAGCTAAAATGTGTGTTTCACAGAAGGTTGTTTTACGGTGTGTAATGCCTGCAAGTATGTATGTTTTCGTCATGAGGCGTTGGCATAATCAGTTTGGCACATGCGAACCTGGGCAACCTCCATCCAATGGGGGCCCCAGCAACGCGGACGTGCTTATAATAATAATAATAATGCCCGCAAATGATCATGTTGACGTTGTGAAGTCACCATTCACAAAAAGACTCAGCAGAGTGACCGTTGCCGTGTTGATTTTTTTCTCAAAGCGCATTGCATACTGACCAGCCACAAAACAATATAAATCCCTTGACAAGACATGCGGAATCACTGGAATTCTCTCAAAATCCCTGGATGGCACAAAGCACATGAAAAAGAGCTTTACCCACCAAAAAAACATTCGACGGCACAGGATTCTGGACTCTAAACAGCACGGCTCGACCTTGCATTGCTGTTCGATCAGTCGGCGCCTCGGCGGGCGCCTAGCGTGCCTGTCGGTGCAGATCATGTAGGCTAGGCTGATCAGGTCTTGAAAGTGCCTTGCAGAGTTCGAAGTGCGAGTGCACAGCGTACATATTTTTTGAAAAAAAACCGCACATTGGAGGCGCGAGTCACTGGAGTTTTCAGGAAAAACCTGGATCAGACAAAAAATGTGACTTTCTGGGAATTTGCTTGAAATCCCCGGAATCCCGGGAGTATTGTTGTTTTCCAGGGATTTCTCCGGGAACACCGGGAGGGGGAGGGTTGACCTGTATGGCATTATAGGCGTGTGCGCTCGGCTGACTCGCTGGCATTCACCTAGCTACTTCAATTAAAGTACCAGCAGCTCTTGAATCTAGTGTACCGGGATCGCTTGAAAGACAGTCCAAAGCTTACATCGCATTGAGTTGCATCATGAAAGTAGACGGCCAAGATTAAAGGGGAAGTCCGGTGAAAAATTTAAATTTCAGGGTCGGTAGAGCTTCGGCCGCTGAGTCGAATGGTGTTGGTCCCACGTGTCTCCGACAAAGCGTTCTCGAGATATTTCCGTTTGAAAAACTGAGTTTCGGGGGCTGCGCCATGACGTCATGCGGCCGCGCCACACCCTCTGCAACGTCATAGCGTGCAGCTAGGTCAAAAGGAGTGCGTGAAAGCAATAGTGTCAGTGCTATTTCAAATGATTTGGCGACTGATATTAGGTGGTGCAAGCGACCCCGAAGACATGTAACTCCTTGTGAGAGTGAGAATGCAGCCATGGCTGACCTTCATGAGTTCGGTCTGGGGCTGAGAACCTCGGTAGTCAGCTGAAGAAATGGCCGCGCGGGCCGGTGAAGAGTGAGCGCTACTGAGTTTCCGACTGATGAAGAAGCAGCAGTTATTGCAGACGAGGCTGATGTAATTATCAGATCGCTGGAGAGCAGGGTCGCCAAAATGGAGAAGAGTGATGCGAGTGCTCTAAATGTTGTTCCATACCGATTAGATTCGCTTAGACTTCAGTAGCCTGCCACCAAGAGTTCATAACCCAAGAGTGTGCAACTCCTGATCAGTCCCTGTATGGAAGCCCGCTCGGCGGAATTCCTTCATTGCGTCATTTTTGGTGCAGTGCGATGAGTCACGCCGATGAATTCTTCTAAAATTTACAGTCAAACCAGGATGCTTCCCCAGGGTAAACTGCCTAAACTGCGATTCTAGTCTGAGCCTCAAGAAGAAAAAAAAGCACACGATCCTAAAGACAAAACTATTTATTTTTTCGATGCAATGGTGACTCTTCATCGCCTTCTAGTTCTTTTTTCACCAGTGCAGTCAGTCTCTTCAAGAACAATTTCTTCCCAAGGCCATTCGCATATTTCCGGTGCTTTCCTCGAAGATGATTTCAAATGATTTTAATCATTTGAAAAGGAACTTGAGAATAAGTCGAAGGAGCATTTTTCGGCTGAGTTGCACAGCTATCAGAATGATTGTCCTCGACGGCAATGCAATATTTTTTAACAGCGTCCTCACTTCTTCCTGTCGCGATGTCCATAGATTCTTGGAGAAAGAGTTTGTTTTTGAGAAAGTACGACTTGTACGTCCGAAATGTCTTCAAAAAAAGCTTCGAAAAGTCGAGGCTTACAGCCTTGAGTTAGGAGCGGTTCAGGGTATAGTTTCCAGAAATCGCAAAGAACCCAAATTTACCTCGGATGACAAGCTGCGCATGACGTAATGTAGGAATTTCGCCGAGCGCTGAGTCTATGCCCGTTGCACACTCTTGGGGGTTATGAACTCTTGCTGCCACATGGTGATGTTTTGGTGCGAACTTGGAATATTTCGGACTACTCAATTGGAGAACAGTGCAGGCTCTTTGAACCACGGGCACGACTCTTCGCTCGCAACGCTATGGAATCTGAAAGTTCTAGGTCCGAGAGCTGTTCGCTGTTTTGTCACTTGTCACGGTTGTGCACTCATCGCTGTAGCATAAAATAATGAGGCGCCGAGGGTGCGGAAAACTAAAATTTTCTTTCTCAAAGCACAACCACCGGCACCGGCAAGGAGAAACGCACGTTCTCTGACTACATGACTGTACAATACGGCTGACACGAGTGTAGTACATGACAAGTCCGTGTGTTGACTAGTTTTCTGAGTCTTGTGTCAGTTGTGACATGAGTTTGTTGACTGTACTACAGCTAGATAACACACTGCACGCACTGCATGCACGCAGCGCAGAGCGCGTAGCCATAGACCATGTAGACGGGCTAACGGAAAAGTCCAACTCGGAAACGGCTAAAATACGGTATAACCTCCAGGTTTACCGAGCTGAAAATCACAGGGTACGTAGTGTTTGTAACACTGAATTGAATGGTCTTGGTCCAAAGAAGCTGCGATAAACGGTTCCCCAATCGAACGCGCTCCGAATATGGCCATTTTTGTACACAACTAGATGGTGTGGCTACCTGGCTGCACGCTGTGACGTCATCACCTGGATCTGGGTGATGCGCGCTCAAATTCGCACATGTTCGATTGGGCGTATCTGACGAACCATAAGCCGCAGCCTCCTCGGACAAAGACCATTCGACTCAGCGCCCCGAACTCTACGGACTGTGAAATTTAAATTTTTCACCGGACTTCCCCTTTAACTTCTGCAATTGCGGTGGTTGAGTATAAGAGAGGGGAGATCTGGGGTTTTCCCGGTTTTTCGGCTGTCGCATCGCAAACCCTTGTGTGAATCCCACATCAGCGGTGATGAAGCAAGCAACACTTCAAACCCCCCCCCCCCCCCCCCCCCACCACACCGCCATTACAATATTTTATTTTAAAAAGTGTAATTGTTACGGACAGCCCCTTTGGCATAGGGCCGCTTTAATAATACCGTAAAATCCCGCCAGAGCACCCCTACCTCCTCGATGCTTCAGGTGGGGAGGGGCGGATGGGCGAGTCCTACTTGCCGCATTCAGTACTACATGAAAAAGTACTCACCCTACGAAAACTGTTCGTGCATCTCGTACACCGACCAAAAGGGGGGGGGGTATGTACATGGTGTGGGCATACCGGAGAGCGAAGTACTATGTTTGCAAGTGAGTTTGCGAAGCTTATTCTTGAAAACAATAATGGATGGTTCTGCGGTTAGTCTTGGTGGGAGGCAGTTCCATAAGAGGGAGGTTTGGAAGAGAAACAACGATTTTGATGTGGTCTTTGCTTTAGGGAGAATAATTTTGTTTGGGCGTCTCGCACTCTGCGTGATATTGAAATGGAATGAAGCTAGGCAACGTGTTAGATAATCACGACCGCCCCAACTCACTCCCGGACACGCACTCGCAACAACGTCCACAACGAAAACTTTGGCGAACAGTGATCATATAATTATTGGAGAAGAAGCAGAGAATGTGGGAGAGCGAAAAACACAAGTTTGTTCCACGGCCAACTCTAAAAAACTAACTGGAACTGACGTAGTTCTTCGTTGTACGCACTGTACGCATGAGAGCACGCCAGTTGCATGCCAGCGCGCAAGCGAACAATAGATGAACATGAAACGGACACCAGAAGTAAAAGGATCTGGCGGTGACACACAGTCAAAGGGAATGTATTACATGTCGGGAGACCATCAATGAGCCATGGTAGCCGGCGGGTGCAACAAGGAATGTAAGACAGAAGTTAGAGCAACGAATACCATGCATGCTCTCACATCACCCCTTAGTGACTCATGTCACCACCGAATAGCTACAACATAATCATGAATATCGAGCAGGTCGCACGAGCGTAGACCGGGCGCGCAATGATGGGCCTGCAGCAGGCGGCGGCGGCGTGACCGGGTCAACGCTCAATACCAGAGACGGAACAGGGCCCGACTCGGCTTCATCGCTGGCACCCGGAGCGACGGGCGGCGGCAGATCGTCCTCGGCGGCACGCCTTAACAAGTCGACATTCACGATCTTGTCACGGCCGGTGCCGTCGACCCGATGAACCACCACCGTCGAGGGGCCCACGATCGACATAACTTGCCAACCAGGCTCGTACGGGGTTAGGCGCTTCTGGCAGCGCTGAGGCCGGCGAAGCATGACCGCATCGCCAACAGTCAAGCGGCTCGGAGTCGGCTCGTCGATGAAGTCGAAGCGGCCGAGCGCAGACTCGATGTAGTCTCGCATCTCCGCTGCTGGAGGTCGTCTACCCATGAGCCAGCCGAATACGAGTGCTGAGGCCGATCCACGACCAAGCCACGGGAATGCCAACCAACCATGGCCTCTATCGGGGAGACGTTGGTGGCGCTGTGTGGCCGGATCTGATAGTAGTACAGGAGCATCGCCAGCTCCTGTTCCCAGTCGTGCGCCTCATCCAGAACCTTCCGCACGAGGGTCAACAGGGTTTGGTTGAACCTCTCGGCCACGCCTTGCGACTGGGGATGACGTGCTGCGCCGTAGCAGACATGAACGCCGAACGCCTCGTAGACGGAAGACATGGCAGCGTTCTTGAACTCTGTGCCGTTGTCGGATCGAACCACGCGAGGAGGACCCCACCGAGAGCACACGTCGACGAAAGCTCTAGCCACACAGATGCCGTCATGACGCTTGAGGGGAACCACCTCGACCCACTTGGTGAATGCATCCACGCATACCAACACGCAGTGGTAACGCCCGGACCGGTTAACGCCGAGCTCGAGGGTATCGATGTGCACCACATCCCAGGGGCCGTTGGCTGATACAGGACGAGTCCAGGGACCGTTGGCTGATACCGGACGAGTGGGCTCGGTCGCCTCTCCGCGGCGTGGGTTGGCGGCTTGACAGCTGCTGCATCCGGACACAAACGCTTGGCAGCGCTGTCCCATGCCCAAGAAATGGCACTGGGATCGAAGCAATAGATGAACATGAAACGGACACCAGAAGTAAAAGGATCTGGCGGTGACACACAGTCAAAGGGAATGTATTACATGTCGGGAGACCATCAATGAGCCATGGTAGCCGGCGGGTGCAACAAGGAATGTAAGACAGAAGTTAGAGCAACGAATACCATGCATGCTCTCACAAACGTCTATACCTGAAAATAAATTTGTGCATGGTAACTAAGCTTATAAACTGCCTGCGGTAAAGAAGGGATTCAATGTTAGCTTTTTTATTAAGATCCTGCTTGGGTGTGTCGATTCGGATTTTGCGTTTCCTAAGGTAGGATCTTGCAAACCTGGCCTGGACTCTATCCAGCTCAGTCAAGTCACTTGAACGAAGACGAAAGGACCACACTACGACACTATACTCAATCACAGGTCTAACATAGCACTTGTAGAGGAGCATCATGGCCTGCGGTGTAAGACGATGTGCCATGTGACAAAGTAGGCTTACTCTTTGCTTGAATTTGCGGCTGATGTCTAGGTAGTGTTGACGGAAGTTTAGGTCTGCACTGAAGCGAACTCCCAGATGTTTGAGGATGTCAATATTAGGAAGAGGTAGACCCTTCATAGTGTAGGTGGCAGATGTTGGCGCTGGTGACGATGCTGCCGCTGGCTTATAACGGAAGCTTAATGATAGCTTGCATAGACCTCGGTCCTACCGGTAGGACCTACCGGTAGGACCATCATACACAGACATGCTGCATGGCCTCTGTTCTAACATTGACCTAAAACTTGACCCTAAACTGTTGCTAAGGGGCTAATGAAGAAGTCCACAAATTTTAGACGTGATCGCACAAGGCATACTACGAAATTCCATGGTAACAACCCATGGTAACCATGGAAACGGAGTATGGAATTATGCATTCCACGGCCTTGGCAAGCTAATAAAAACATTAGAACCTCACCACAATTGATGTGCCATGGTCAAAATTCACTTTGGACAGAGTTGCTAGCGCACCGACAGGATTATGTGCGGCCATTTTGACAATCGGTAAAATTGCGCATACGCAATGCACTGGACATAGCCTTGCATTTTGCGCCATTACTTTGCCTGACAAAGACCTCATCTCAACAATTGTTTAAAAAAATTCTCAACCAAAAGCACTTTTGCAGCTCGATTTCTTGGGTCCTACCGGTAGGACGGTATGCAAGCTATCATTAATTAAAACAGAGGTTTTTGAGGGCGAAAACTCTCCGCCTCTTTCCCTGGCCGAGTTTTGGCATGCATGAATGTCTGCTTGGATTCCAGGACTGGACTTTACACGGCGGGACTTTTTTTACAGATAACCTCGCACACCTTTGGACGGCGAAAGCAGCAAGGCAGAGATGGGGCAAATGGAATGGCAGGAGTGGGGTAGAGGCAGGGGCAGCTTTGCCGACAATAGGTTCTCGGCTTCAGTGCTCCGCAGGAACGAAAGACTACAGAAAAGAAAGAAAAATTGGGCTGCACTTGACAGGTTCGCGAGCACATTTGACAATGTCCAAGACATTCCGTTCAATGCCCGGAAGCGTACAAAGCAGTTTGATCATCTGGGCGTCAGCCAATGGAGAGATGCTTGTCGTATTTGCCATCTCGCAGCGACAGAGGCTTGTCTGGGTGGGGATAGCCTGGACACTACACGGGGAGACACACGCAAAATTTGCAACCTTGCTCTACAACACTAGCTGACTGCCATCCTTCCTTCCGTATGCTTCTTGTCGTGCTCTTTGGGTATACATGCTGTAGATTCAATGCGATTGTGATGGTAGATGTACTGGTAACCGAATGCCTTATGCTGTGGTTTGTTTTTCTTTCCGTTTTGTTTACATCTCAAGTGGGTGGTGGTATGCCAGGAGTAGTCGCCGAGCTGCAGCAGTTTATTGGTAAGTGACTTGACTGACCAGTTGGTCCACGGTTGTGCTCTCCCCTGAATACTGTAAAGCGACAAACTTTCGCGGCGTGCAAATTTAGCGTTTTCATAAATCGGGCTGGTTCACGATGAGAAACGTTTGCGATTCTACGGTATCTTTTCAATCGGATCTTGTGCTGTCTACAATCAGTGTACGGAGAGGTTTACGAAGATTTATATTCGCGAATGTGTGATGGTCGCGAAAATAGCGAAATTTAATCTCTAGCGAAAGTTTCTCACTTTACAGTAGTGGAACCTGGTGGAACAAACAGAGGAGTAGGATTATCTGAAGATAGCGGTTTGTCAGTGGGTATGCTTGATGCTTTCTGTGTTTGCTAACAATGGTCGATATAAGCTGCGGATCGGAACCCAAAGTCCAATATGCCTACTCTCTCGGTATTCACACGGTCGAGGCAGCTCGAATGGAGTGCTAATTTCACTAGAGTGCAGAGTAATGTATATGCCATAGACACCTTCACACACACACACACACACACGCTCGCGCGCACACACGCACGTACGCGCACACACATACGCACACAAACACACACACACACACACACACACACACACACACACACACACACACACACTTGCGCTCACAAGACGGGCACCTGTTTGGCTATGATTTCAAGTTTCGTGTACGAAACAATCATCAGATTCTCTATGTGCGTGCGTGCATATGTGCATGTGTGTGCGTGCACGTGCGTACATGCGTACACACACACCAGTTGGAGAGCACCCTATTCTAAAAGTACAATGCCTTCGTCGACCTCCCGTGCTTTTGCTGTCTTCAGTGCACATGGTTATGCATTTACCATTATGTCCCAATTAGGACATCATCTCAAAGTATACTGAAGGACTTGTTTGCATCGGAACAGGATGCTGTGTAACGAATTATTGCGGAACTTTCTTCTTGGCATGCTGTGCTTCTTCATACCACTATCATGTGCGTTGTGCGCGCGTCGTATTTCCCTTTTTCTCGTTGTGTTCTTGGCTGTGGCTGGCTGGCTGGCTGCAGAACGTCATAATCAGGATGAGCGCCAGCGTGTGTTCAAGCTTCTGCTGCAGCCACCGTTCAGTCCCCTACAGCCTGATCTTCACATGCATGTCCAGCGTGACAATGCGTGGCGACGCATGGAGCGTGTGGCTGAGCTGGGCATGATGGATCTAATGCGCGTTCCGTGGTACGTAGTGCGTGTATGTGTGTAGGTGTGTGTGTGTGTGCACGCGCGTGTGTGCGTGTGTGTGCGTGTGTGTGTGTGTGTGTGTGTGTGACTGTGTGTGTGTGTGTGTGTGTGTGTGTGTGTGTGTGTGTGTGTGTGTCTACCCGCATGTACGTATGTATGTGCTTTCAGATGCATCGCCCTTTGACATTCATTTGCGTTGGATCAATACACAAACTGCCATGGTCATAGCCTGCCTTGTCTTCATAAGTAGTACAGGCAGCTTCCTATCACTGATGATGAAAGTGCACGGAAATGTTTTGTAAACGTGTGCCAGCAATGGAAGCGTTTTGATCATTTGACATGGGCTCTAGTTCATGGTAACCATGCATCCTCACTACACTCCAGTGCTCTACAGGGACTGCCAGCTGCCAAAGAACGAACTAGCTAGCATTTCACCAAGCACAGTATACCGTTATCTTCACAGGTTCTCCACTGCGCATAGACTGCTGTGCACGAAAATAAGAGCAGCCTAGGCTAGGAGGCTGATCGCCCAGTTCTTCGGCACCCGACACTACTGTAGTTCATTGGTTGTTTATGAATATACAGTCAACTTTGCTTATAACGACACTCGGCGGGGCATCAGAAAAGTGTCCTTATTCGCGAAGTGCCGTTATACCCGAAGTCTCATTATATGTATTACAGTTGGATGGGACTTTGCTCTGGGCATGGAAATTCTGTCGTTTTTCGCGAATTGTCGTTATATCCGCAGTAGTCGTTATTAGCGAAGTAACAGTTGACTGTATTTAACAGTGTCTGTGCTATGGCCTCTTGTCTCTTGTGCAGGCCCAGCAAAGAGCAGAACATGAACCTGTGGGCCTGGCTAGAGTCGCTGAGCATGCACGACATGTCACTAGCCACTATGCTTGGTGCACAGCTGGTAAGAGTCGCCGCATACATTGTGTCATGCAGCTTGTACTATTAGTGTCATAACTAAAATTTTCGTTCCGTGAAAATTATCCATAAATGCTGGATGGCCCCTTACCAGTACTCTTTTTATAGAAGCGGAGCTCACGCCACAACCCAAACCACATTTGTAGTGGCTTCGTCCAGACTTGCTAACTCCTGCCTCACTGCCTCAGGCCACCTGGCAGCCATATCTCCAGGAGATCCCAATGAGCTCATCTCTTCGCTACTGCATTTAATTGGTATGGCTGCCACGCGTACAGTAGGTATGCTAGCCTGATGGGATACGTTTCAGGCTTTCAGCTGGTCTACCTTCAAACACACAAACACAGCTGGTTGGCATACATGTACACGTAGTTCTTCGACTGAAGGCCCCACCTTCACCACATCTGCAGAGACAGAAAATGCCAGAGTGTGGCAGCAGTTTGTGGATGAAGACGTGGGTTTTCCACAAGTTTCCAGTAAAGCTGCAACCACGAGCCGCAGAGCCACACCTGGCCACATAGCCAATTGTCAGAAAAAAATCGAGTAACCCGAGCCACCTAGAAATGACCTACGCCTCACTGAGCAAGCAGAACCGACAACCCACCCACAACCAACCCAACTGGACCCAACAGCCCACTCACAACCAACTCAGCTGGAACCAACAGCCCAGCCCGGCCCGAACCCATGTGTGTGTTTCCTGCTCTTTGCCTTTGTCTTTGCACAGGGCCTGTGTGTTGGAGCCATCATTACCATGGGAACGGACGAGCAGCGGGGTGAGTGTTGCGGCTTTCTTTCTGCTCTTTCTATGCATTAGCATAGGATGCGTGTTCAGTTTTCATGGTGTGATGCTTGCATAGATTTGTTTCATGGGCACGTGCATATGCTGTGTGTGTGGCCGTATTGAAGAGTCCGAGTCATGTGTGTGATCCTCACCCGCCTTACTGCTTGAAGTTCTATTGGTGGGCTGTGCGTTGCCGGGGTCATGTTTGCTTTGTGCATCTCCATGCCTGCTACTGTGCACTGCCAAGGCTTAGCTAGGTTCATGAATGCAACTCTGAGGAGCTGAAGCTCACCGTCACACATATTAAATGCAATGCCTGAAGACTACCACGGGGATGACATTCAGAATAGCAAGCTTATCCCTGGGGATTTCCCTATCCTGGGTGATATTATATCCTAAGCCGAGGAGATTTCCCTATTCCAGGGGATTTCCCTATCCCACGTGATCTCCCTAGCCGAGGGGATTTTCCTATGCCAGGGGATTTTTGTCTTCTTATGTGTTCCACGTGTACTATACATGCACTGTACATGCACTGTGCATGCATGCTGTTGTATTTGCAGAGGAGCTGATACCTGGTCTCGTTTCATGCAAGCATCGCGGATGCTTTGCTATGACGGAGCTTGGCCATGGCTCGAATGTACGAGGTCAGTGTAACGAGTGCTGTGTATTGGAGGGTGCGTGTAGAGAGGCTCATGGCCGTTACAATACATGTACAGTCAGACATGTTCAGTTGTGCTAGCTGAAATCCGACCCAGATTGCGTATTTGACGCCCCTAACTAACGTTAGCTTGCACAGCCTGTGACGGCCGAGACGTGGGATGGGTGTTGCTGCGGGGGCGTACACATGTATACATGCAGTGATGTCATGTGAACTGGTCCAGGGCACCACCTTTCCTTGGGTCAGATTTCACCAAGCACAACTGTACATTGTAACTCTTCCACATGCCACCGCTCTTTTCTTTTCTCTTGGTATATTCTTGATCAAACTTCCCTCGGATGTTGAGCCAATAGTAATATGATTGTAAAGAGAAAAGGACCTATAGAAGTGGACCTTGGTGGACTGTTAGCCATACAATAACTAGTAACTTATAGGTCCTTTTCTATTTACAAACTTCCCTCGATGACGTTAGGCATCATTTACCTTTGCAAGATCAGCCACTTTATGCAGCACATGTGCTTTCGTCTTATCAAGTGAAGAAGAACACCTTGGCCGACACAAGGAGCTCAATTATGTACCGGAGATTGCGAATGAGCAGTGACACTTTTAGGCAGATCAGTAACCTGGGCTGCTGATTCGGACTGCAAGCCCATCTCACATCTTTTGTAAGCACCATCTCATTACCGTTCTTTTTTTAACTATCTTTTTTTATCCCCGCACGCCACCACGTCCAGATCTGGAGACCATGGCAACGTTTGATCCAAGCACGAAGGAGTTTGTCATCCACACCCCTAGCAACTCGGCACAGAAATTCTGGATCGGCGGTGGCGGTAAGGTTGCAAGGCGCCAAATGTCAGTCTGGCTGACTCTGGCGCCAACTGTGAATACGTGCAATTCAGAAACTGCTTGGCACGCGGGCCCGTCGTTCAGTGAGCACGTCACATACAATACAATACATGTCTCCATTTCCACTGTTTCCCAGTATATCCAGCTCCCCTTGTCTAGGACATGGGCATTGCGATTTGTTCATGTTTCGCTAGCAGCTAGTCTCGCAGGCAATTTATTTTCTTACCGAGTACTCTAGGTATCCATGGGAACTTGTGCGGCGAAGCGAGGCGAGATCTCACCGCGCATGCCGTTTTTGTTCTGGTTTTTAACAACTCCAGTTGATGCACACATAGCAGTGGTGATGGCACAGCTCTACACGCAGGGACAGTCTTGCGGAGTGCACGGCTTTACAGTACGGCTGCGCGACGACACCGGCCAGCTGAGACCGGGTGTCAGGGTGGCCGACGTAGGCCACAAGATCGGCTTGAATGGTACGATGGGAGCTGTTTCATTTTAATACCTGTGTTAAAAATGATGTGCTATGAATGTTGCAAAAGCCGAAGCAACTTCGAATGAACAGCTTACAGTTTGTGAGCATCATGGTTTACTGTGTTAACTACTAGCAACATACTGGTAATACCAATTTTGACTTTGATATGTTCATTCTATTTGTCAACCCTAATCTGGCTGAGGCCTGAGCAGAGAGTAATGCACCACTGTTGTCTGCTTGCATTCTGTTCTATTGTATGTGTGTGTGTGTGTGTGTGTGTGTGTGTGTGCGCACGCGTGTGTGCATGCGTCCATGCGTATGCGTGTTTGTGTGTGTGTGTTAGGTGTTTCCAACGCCCGCTTTTGGTTCGACAAGGTGCGTGTGCCGCTTGGTTCTCTACTGAGTCGCTATGGCGGTGTTGATGCTGACGGTGCATACTCATCCTTCATAGGTAAGACCGTGTCCGCTATCATCACCAGGCCAATCAGTCCATTGTGCAATGATGTAATTTGTACCATAAACACCCCACACAGCCACATGGGCATGGTCGTCTGGGGTGTTGAACAGTGATCTACTTATCCCAGCGTACTCACATGATTTACTCATACCTTCCGTATTTGGCAATGCGCAATGGGCCTATTGCGCGATGGTAATGTGCCAGGTTATCCTCTTCGAACACATGTCACACGAAAAGTTTCTTGCTACTGGATATGGCCTGGATGTGGCTTGGGTGTGCATGACTTTTAGATCGCTCAGTCATTCATCAGCAATTCTTGACAACAGAACTACTTCCATGCGGTTGAACATCGACTTATTTAACTAAGGCAATCGAAGGCAAAGAGAACCAATCTGGTTTTGCAGGGTAACTTTGACAACAGGATTTTGAAAATTGTGGGAGCAAGTTGAAGGCTAGTGACCTACTTTTTTAGAATAGCCCCATGCTTTCTTTCTGTCCCTACGAAGAGCCAAGCCATATCACCTCAGAGCGTGTTTTCTCTACTGTAGTCATGGATGTGTGTCCTGTGTGCGTTGTATTTCCTCTGTGCCAATACAGAGGACAGAAACCTGCGTTTTGCCATGTGTCTGGCTGAGTTACTGCGAGGGCGCATTGCAATTGTAAGTAGTACATACGCATACTGGTACGCAGCTGGGGCAAGTGAAGTCCGGGCGGACGTTCGCTTACGGTGCTGGAGGCCAAGCGCCCGTACACACTGTAGTTGAAATGGGTACTCTGCAGTCGAGAGTCGGCACTGCGAATGTCGGACGTGCGCATACGGAGCTGAAGTGAACGTGGTCCTGCACCCATACACACCGTAATTGAAATGAGTACTTGGCACTGCATGTGTACGCCGATCCGGATAGCGCTCGCCACCGTTATTGTACTTTGTGATTGGTAGGGTAGCGTGGTGCTGTTTGTTGCTTGCTGGACGGAGTGTTTTAGTCCCGTGCCTGGACGAACTGGTCTGGGTTTGCCACGATAGCGTTTTGGCCGTGCATGTGATGGTGTGGATAGGGATTAGGTCAGTGATGTGTGTGGCATCTACAATAGGCCAGTGGTTTGTGTTGCGTGATGTGTAACGTACAGGCCGTCACGGCTGTTGGAAACTTTGGGTCTGGGCGCATTCATGGAACTATCCCTTTCTGGTTTTATCTAGATGCGGGGTGGGGCATGCACGCTTACAATCATGTGTGTGACATAAAAATATCAGGAAATGTCATCAGAAACACTGCTAGCCAGCAGGTTGAAATGTCGCTGTACTGCAAAGTAAAGCGGTCTTCTTCTTGCTTTCCACACAGATCTGTGCGGCTGTAAGTATTAGCAAAGTGACTGTTGGTACTGCTATTCGATACGGCTTGTCACGACGGCAGTTCAGGTACGCAGTGTATGCGGAAACTGTTGCCTGGGAAGAGATATGTATAGTGTGTAATATTATATTGCATTAGTAGATTCACCCTTGTGAATACTGTCTGCAAGAGAGAGGGGTGTGAAATACATGCATAAGTTGATGGGTGAAGGTGAGAACCATCCCATGTGTGGATGTGTATTCAAGATGTGTGCTGTAGTCAATTACTTGGTCTTGAACGTGGCAATCCTACGTTCTTGTCCGAATGTTCGTCATTCTCATGTGCAGTACGCTTGGGTCTACAAACAAAGATATTCAGTTCTCTTTGCCCATCCCTTGCTTCCCTTCCTCTCTGTCGATTTGCTGTATGGTTTTCCCTTTTGCGAGAAGACCGGTAGATCACAACATGGCTTTGCATTGGGAACTTGATGTTGTCTTTGTGTGCTGCATGCTCTGTACATGTCACCCTCTGTGCTGTGCAGAGTCGGTAATGGTGAGGAGATACTACTGATGGACTACCCCATGCACCAGCGACGTCTTCTCCCCTACCTGGCCATGGCGTGAGTAACAACACTAACCGGAATAGCCCGTGAAAATCCTATTGAAACACTGGTTGTTTTCTCCACTAGCGTATGCAAAGCAAGCCAAGCGCATCCCGGGCTATTGAGCTAAGCGCACCATCTTGCACTGCAGTTGCATGGTTCATACGCGCATGACTATGCTGTGTGTGTTATCACTGCACGCCAAGTTCAAGTGATTGTGTATGTGTCGGTGCTGTTATCAGTTTTCTGGTTCTCTCTTGGATATCTGTGCGTGTGTTTGTTTTACGGTGACTCTTACAGTGACATAGGAACATGTGTGTGTTTGTGTGTGTGTGTGTGTGTGCACGCGCGTGCGCTTGTGTGTTTGCTTGTTTGTGTGCCCTTATGATTGTGTCTGTGTCTGGCTATGTCTTCTGCCTGGCTGGTGTTGTGTTCACTGTGCAGGTACGCACTGCAGTGTGCCTCGCACCGCGTGCAGGTGCAGTGGAATGAGCGCAGCGAGGACATCACGGAGCGCATGCAGCAGATGAAGACCATTCACATCCTGACGTCGGGATACAAGGTACTGTGCCTTGTATCCCGAATTTCTGCTTACGGTACTGCTTGGACAAGTAATTGTATAGATTCTTGGTTGGAGGAAAGGAAATCAGCACACGAAGCACAGAAGCCATATCGTTTCGACTAGGCCTTTCATACCATTACTTTTCAAGTCGAATACAATGGTGATTAACTGAACTGTGTGATTAACTGAACTTTGTGATTAACTGAACTGTGTGCAAAAGAAGTAAATGTATGTGCGAAAGTTGTCACTGTTTTGACATTGTAGAACCGTGGTCCCCACTGTTGTTTGATACCAGTAATATTCATTGTTTCACTATGTAGTGGACGCCACTGCTGTAGCGCTACCTTTCAAAGTGCTATTTGGCCAATGCTCTGACCGCCAAATATGTAGTTGGCGCCACTAGCGCTACCTTTCAAAGTGCTATTTGGTCAATGCTCTGACCGCCAAATATGTAGTTGGCCCCACTAGCGCTACCTTTCAAAGTGCTATTTGGTCTAACAATTTTATCAAACATTATGATAATTACCACATCAAATGCTGCGGAGACCTATCCAGAATCGGCAATATGCTGGCCCTGGCCTGGAGATCTGCAACTATAATCAGCTTCTACTTTGCAACATTAACGGATTAGTCCCCTTTGTCGATTGATGGATCAATCGGTAGATTCGGCTCTGTTTTTCTTTCCTTTCTTTCTTGTTTTGAATTGTACGTTGAACTCATTGGATTTCTTTGTATTCTGTATCTCGTTATCGTTATTATTTCCCTCTAGCCCTCTCGCTTAGGATGAGCTTTCTTTTTTATGGCAGCTTAAGCGAAGGCTATATACCTGCTTTATGCAGGTTGATGCCAACGCGAACAAGCAAAATAATAATAATAATAATAATTTGGCCAATGCTCTGACCGCCAAATATGTAGTTGGCGCCACTAGCGCTATCTTTCAAAGTGCTATTTGGTCAATGCTCTGACCGCCAAATATGTAGTTGGCGCCACTAGCGCTACCTTTCAAAGTGCTATTTGGTCAATGCTCTGACCGCCAAATATGTAGTTGGCGCCACTAGCGCTATCTTTTAAAGTGCTATTTTGTCAATGCTCTTGCCGCCAAAGAGCGGTTATAAGGAAGTGCTTGCTACCTTGTTAATCACCATTGTATTCGACTTGAAAAGTAATGGTACGAAAGGCCTAGTCGAAACTATTATTATGGCTTCTGTGCTTCGTGTGCTGACAAGTAAATTGTACATGTATTTCAAATATCTCCGCCTCCAGCACCAGATGATACAGAGGTGCGTGTTTGCATGTGTGCTTGTGTTTTCTGTCTCTCTTCTGTAGGCGGTGGGTGGCTGGTTTGCTCGTGACGCCATTCAATCGTCCAGAGAGGCCTGTGGCGGCCTAGGTATGGTGTTTTAAATAGCGTACTGGTGACAACATCTCCAGCGTATGCAGAATACCATACATCCAGGAATTTCTGCCTTTACCCAGCCCCGCTTGAATGTTAATCAACTCATTGTACATCGAAGTACCTGTATGATTGCGCACTGTCTCTGGTCAGTTGATGTGTTAGCTCTATACTGTGCATCAGACTGTTTGCCCAGTTGCAATTAGTCCCTCCAGTGTACTGGGTAGCTGGTGCTGCATCGATACTTCCATGGAGACTGATGCACTACTCGAGATCGTTTTGAATGGTTGCCGTGGCAATATTCACATCACATGCCGTGCAACCCTGTGAGTGTACCGGAGTTGTAATATTTTGATTCTTGACTATAGTATATGTATGTGTGTCTGGCTGCTCGTAGGTTATGCATCCTGGAATCACATAGGTCGACTCAAAGCCGACTTTGATGCTTCTTTGACGTATGAAGGTGAGCCATTCTTGTACAAGTGTACCGTATTCATTTGTGCACTCTTGCGATACTATGTATAGTAGCACTGTGTACAATGTACTGTCATCGGGTGTACACGAATTAGGAAGTGGAGAGATGAAGAGAGATATTGGCAGCCAGTGCCGGGCAGACTTGTGAAGGTTTCCGTACATCGTTGGGCTTCGCTTCATTCTATAAGAGATTGCAGCCCGAGCTTTGACGTGCGGGGAGTCAGGGTTGATGCGTGCACATGCTGTATGCTATTGCTGGATTGGAATGTGTTTTACAGCAGTAGGTCGCCACCCCGATCGCTTGTTGTAGAGACCATGGATCATGTACAACTTCCTAACCTGGGGTCAAGATTCACCTACTTTCGGGCATTATCATCTAGTGTGGCCTCCGTGGTTACTAAGATTCTCCTGTGATGATCAGTTCCTATTGTAAATGCCAAGCCATGTTACATTCAAATGTCCTACAGTACATGTGTCCAGCTCTTCAACACTACGCTCTGTTCCATCTTGTTTCCGCTCCCACAGGTGATAATTGCGTTCTCCTAGCACTGACGACTCGCCAGCTAATGAAGATGTACCGCAAGGTATGCATACATGCCGTTCATCTCACTTTATCACAATGTACAGGAATGTTAACACTTGTATCAGTATTACTTGGTACTCGTACATGAGCCACCGAACATCATACCCCCCCCCCCAAACACACACCTTACCCCCCCCCCCCCCCCGGCCCCCACACGCACACACCAGCTGTGCACCATTATCCATACAACACGCCTTAATTCCAAGAGCTTCTTCAAACTCCGCCGCCGCCAGTTACGAGTCAAACAATCATACTCAATGGTCTCTTCGCTGCTGTACAACTCTTGGATGGTGACCAAATTACATCAGGCACAGGCCAGGCCGTTCTCAGGTTGAAGGGCTGTATGCTGGTGCGCGGATTGTACTAGCTCTAGGTATGGGATGATCCGCTGTGGTTAGTTGCCTGTTGCAGTGTGTTGTCTGCCTTGATGCTACGGCTGCATGGTATGTGGCGGTGATGTAGAAGCATGGATGTGTCTAGCGTACCGGGTCACGTCCATGGGAATGAATCTATTGTATCTTCAATCACTAAAGTAACGCGAGATGCCGCTACTTTCGTCCGTCGAGAGGTCGTATAGCAAGGTAGCAACGTACTATGCCTAATGTAGGTGTCTAACAAGCACACATTCTCTTGCGTTTGTTCTCCCTATCTTGCTGCATAGGGCGTGGCAAAGAGGGGATTCCCCGCCGACAGCATGATGTCACACCAGAATAGCATGCTGCAGGACCAGCTCGACTTGCAGTCTCTCAGATATCCGGTCATGTGGCAAGCAAGCGATGGTGACACCGACGCTGGCAGGGTGGTGAATGCGGGCAATCTCTTTGATGTACCTCTTCGACGGCATCCTGGTAAGCTGATGCTGCTGTTGTTGCTGTTGTTGCTGTTGCTGCTGTTGCTGCTGCCAATTATCAAGTACTTCCATTGTACCCACATGTACTCGGTATGGCTCTTCACTAATGTAGTGTGACATGGTGGAAAACAAGAAAGGTACTCTGGCAATACAATAATATTATGGTTGAGATCTACATTTAAATAGAACCTGCCAAGCGGCGACCACCTGTCCCAGCAGACCAGTACAAGCAGGACTGAAGTGTGATTTCCACTCACGTGACCCTAGACGAGGGAACCACCTGTACTACTACAAGGGCCGTATTCGGGGGTTCCGTGATCGGTCGGCTTTGACAGGTTTCGGGATCACTCTACACTTTTCGGGCACCTGTAGGTGTTGGTGTTTTCTTTGTCGTTCTTAGCTACTACCTCTGTTCTGTCTGTGGCACACTCTCAGTGTTTCTACTCAACTGTCTGGAAGTGCGGGAGAAACTCTACATGGACCTGCTGTCCAAACAGTTACAAGTGGAGCAGGACAAGGTGAAGCATGTGCCTGCCAGTGAAGGTTAGTGAATGTAACTTACCTTGTGATTGTTAGCTGATGGTCTAGCACCGTCCTGGGTAGGCTATCCAAGCGCGTAGCCTCTGGTTGTTTTGCAATTGGTAGTAGTAGTAGTAGTAGTAGTAGTAGTAGTAGTAGTAGTAGTAGTATTTATTATTTTTTAATTGGTGTGCCTTTTAGTTTCGTATTTCTTCTAACCGTTGTCCTGTGTACAGACTACTATCACAGTCAGTCCGCATCCTTTGACCTCGTTTCCCTAGCTAACCTGGGCAAAGTTTGTCTAGATATTGGCAATCCATAGCGATTTTAAAATTGATTGGAAATTAATTTGTAATTTCAGCCCCAGTTTGCGGGAAGCACATTGATCAGTCACCATGGCCGGCGTTTTGTGCTCACTGCTCGTACAACCAGATGTGTTCGTTCACGACAGACTAACATACGTTGTATGTCTTGCACGCTGTGTTGGTCATCTATTTCAGTCGATGACAGGATATGGAACGCGTGTGGCTCTCTCGCGGTGGACTGCGGCAAAGCTTTCTTTGAGAGGTAAGTTAAAAAGAGAATTGTGTGTCAGCATTAGCTGAAGCACTGTGAGCTCTTACTTCTCACATAATGCATCATTGTTCATAATTTTCTTCTCACTGTGCTGCTGCACAGCACGGTTTGTCTACTCTATTTTCTTCGTTAACGGGCAGTTATGGTGTGGTGGTTGATGAAAACATATTTTCTTGCTTGTTTGTCCATAGTTTTATTGTTTCACCCTGAGGATGGGCCATGCATACCCAACAGATTGGTGACGATAGAGAGATGTTTGCGGCAAGGAGACCATGTGGTGTGACTGCTGAGACTGACTAGTGGGTATTTCGTTGTTGTTGCTGCTGCTGCTGTTCTTGTTGTCACTGTTTTTGCATTCCGTTACTGCCAATACAGACAGATTCTGCAATGGTTTATCGAAGACATTGGCACGGTGAAGAGCAAGACAGCCCATACTCTGCTCAGCAAACTTGCCAGTCTGTACGGATTGTGGTTGGTGCTTGCCGATGCCAGGTGAGTCAGCTTGCCCAAACAGCGGCATTACTGTAACGGGTCATACTAAGTTAGTATGTCCGCAATACAGGCCCAACATTTGAACAAAACCGAATGATATCGATCCGATCCATTTGTTCCGCAAGGGTGAAACGAATGCGTCACGAGTGTGACAGAGGACATACAGCGTACTCGCCCAACATCCCGGAATCTCCAGTCACAGAACCATGCCCACCAGGATGCGGTACTTACTAATTACAGTGCATTTCAAAAATATAGACGCCTGGCAGTTTTGAAATATTTTGGCTGGAGCTTTCTGAGAATTTTTCCCCGAATATTGCTCAGGTCCTTCTCCCAATTACTCTCATAAGCGACCAGATAACAAACGCCCAATTTCGAAAAATTGTATGCACAAAACGATCACAGATTTTATGTGGCTTTTGGAAATCATGCGTCTATATTTTTGAAATGCAATGTAGTTTGGTACCTTCGGTCACACCCTTTCGCGAATCGTGCATCTACTGTTCTAGAAGGCAAGGATGCAGAGGTTTTGCATTAACAAAATTCTGGTGATCGTTGTGGTCCTCCACAGGTTTTGTGGAACGTCTTCGCTCAGTGTTGGCATACAGGACGAGATGCGGCAGGAGTTCGATGCCCTGCTGGCCGAGGTATGTTGACACAGTTCAGGACACATCAACATGCTGTCTGACACATGCTCACTACAATTGTACACTCCATTCATCCTAAACTAGCACTCTGACTTGTTGGTGTCCTCCACGTTTAAATGTAGATATTGTTAAGACAAGCCACATTCGAGGCCGGAAAAAGTCCAAAGATAGGGAATTAAAAATCAGCCCGGTTTTACAAAATAAGGACAGGTGTGGAGTTGCACATCCCAAACCCAGATCTTTTGAATTTAAAGAGGATTTTTAGTCTCAATTCAGTCAAAACCGGACTTTTATAAGCCAGCGGGAATACTTTGGATGAATTGACTATAGCAAACAATGTACATGTACCCTCTTGTCCGGTATAATACAGCGCCTGGCTTATGTACTACTACTGTAGTAATCATCCCTCAAACACACCATAACCACCCAACCACCCACCACCCACCACCACCACCACCATCTTCATTCCTGGCTGCATATTTTGGCCGAACAGCATGGTTATCTGTATGATGCTGGTGTAGGTAGGATGGATGTCATCACTACTAAGTAAGTCTTATATTCTCCATGCCTGTGCTTATAGGTGCGTGTACACTGCCGATGCTTAGTGGATGGCCTGTGCGTGCCGGACAGCTTCCTAGGACCCATTGCGCTAGTCCGTAAGTGCGCGGCATGCATGTCACTATTGCATACGCTAAATATCTAGACCATTTCCACAATACATCAGCCAGGCACATAGCAATTCCTGTGCCGTGTGACCCAGCAGTCACTAGTCACTGCATACATGATTGTACAGTTGTGCTTGGTGAAATCCGGCCCAAAGTGTGCACCCTCAATTTGCACGATCCAGGACACCCTGGAAGTGGTACGAATGCGGACGGACGTACACATGCACAAGTACGTGTACGGTGATGGTATATAGAAGCCTTGCTTGAAAGTTGTTCGATTTCGACAGCATGTTGCAAGACCGGGACTCTGCCAACCGGGTTATAGTTGTAGTCAGGAGCACTATGCGTCCTCGCCTTGTGACATGCTGTCGAAATCGAAAACATCCACAGTGATGTAATCCTAACTGGTCTAGGGCGCCAGTTTTGCACGTTGGGTCGGATTTCAGTGAGCGCAACTGTAGATATATCAGGAACAATTTCTGCCTCCTCTTTCATAGCAAGTTATTAGGTCGGCCCTGCCTGTGTAGGGTACGGAGAAGAAAATCTAAAATTCTGGCCATCCCAAACCCCGACCACCATCCCCTCCTGGAATGATTACTTTTATAGCCTATGCTGGCTGTGAACTTCACACCTGAAATGATTGGTCAACCGGCCTCGGCCAATCAGAGTTCAGCAAGTGTTTATCCTCTTGGCTTGCTGATGGTTGTTGTTTCTGCATGAGGATCTAAAATTCAGCATGTGTGACGTGTGAGTTTGCGTGTTGGTAGAGAGGCATGCCTGTGTAGCATGAAACATGGACATATGCGCACTCTACCCTACCGTATACCTTGAGGTGAAAGGTTTCATACGACGGCCCCTGCGGCCCTCAGATGACGTGCATGATGTAATTGAAATAGAAGTGTGACTCGTCTACAGGTGTTAATTAATGCTTTGTTACCGGGTGAGGGGTTTCCAGTGCTAAAGAAATGGCGAGTGAGGCACTTCTTGCCGTTTCATTTAATATTTGAGGGCAATGACTTTGCTAGCTCAAACGCCTTCTATTACACTTAAAAAGAGCAAAGACATTGCTGTGTCCAAGCTGCCATTACAAAAGGATTCCGGACAGGAGCATCAAGCCAGTCAGTATTCACCTGTACTAGCATGCCACAAGCTGACTCCCCTATGAATATGTAGCAAGTTAACTGGCATGAAATGAAATATGTCTGTGCGTCTCTTCACTGTCATTCCTCGTCTGCTGTGTTGCTTGCGTAGGTGACAGCAACGACGAGTTCTGGTCGTACGAACAGACGCTGAAGAACAGTACCTTTGCTGGCCGAGCAAAGCTGTAGTCTCTCCTCTCTTTGCAGAGAGCCTCCAGATGCAGTCAATGTACTATTACTGTTAGCGAAAGGGCGAGGCGGATATTTAAAAGTCTCTCCATTCAAATTTAGGAAATATTTTATCTGGAATTCTTTTCTTTCTTCCTTTGCTAATATTTTTTCAAAACATTTTTAATTTTTATCCTGTAGCAATATGGCCAGCATTTGGCCACATCAATTATATTTCCATCATTATCACTATTATTTTTAGCACTAAGTTAGGCCGTCATATCCAAAGATTAGAAATTTTTAAAATTTAGCCCTACATTCTCATTTCATCCTATCCTCCTACGTGGCACCTATCCGAACAGCACAGAACAATAGTCTGGCTATATACAATTTGTTTAGAGCAGTAAGTACTAAGTAGTTATGTGGAGCATTGATGGAAGTGTCTGTCGGTTGCTTGTCACCACCAGTGACGCATACTATGTGCAGAACATTAGCAAGAAAGTAAAACTGGAATGAGTACTAAATGTGTGGGAAAGGTCTAATTACATTACCTACACCATGCACACACAATTCAGTTTTTGAAAAAGAGTTCAAAAGAGTAAAAAAGAGCACACGGAGATGGACTTCGAGAAACTATCCTGACGGATGGAAGTGATCCGGTTGGGATGCGCTAATGTTGCAGACGATACTACAGTGTGTCCTACGAGTTGACACTCACACTTGCCTGCTGGTTGAAGTGCTGCAGGTCTTTGCGATAGCCGGAGATGCTCGAGTGGACGTTATCCATTGGCGATTGCATTAGGGACCTGAACACCAAAGTACACACATAAACAAAGATATCATGCCACCGTGGCAAGACGTGAGGTGACACGTGTGAGAGTCAAACAGGACAAGCCGTTCAGTAGTGCATAGGAGAATGGAAAAAGCATGTCCCAAATGACCGGTGCAAGCACAGGCGATCACGAGTTAGAAAGCGGTCAAGTCATGTCCCAATGGTGTCGGCAAAACCATGGCACACTGCAGCACTGTATAATCTCCCATGCACGTACAGAACAGTCATGACGTCAAAACCCTGGCACACTGCAGTACATGTACTCTGTATAACCTGCCATGCGTGTTCAGCACAGTGCAGACAACACAGTCTTACCGGAATAAGCGACCACGCTCAGCAGCGCGTGCAAAGTCCTTCGCCTTCTGGTGTCCAATATCTATTATCTATAGTGGACACATAGCAATAGAGAGCAGCTTTTCATGAATGTGCTCATTGCTGGTTTTCAGTGGGTTTCTTGTATCCTGTTCTTTCTTGCACATCATTGTGAACCTGATGAAGGCAATTTGCCGAAACGTACTTCCTCCGCGTCATCGGAATTGTCGCAGTTTGACTAGTGACTTGTCACTGACAACTCCATAAACTAAGCCATTCAAAACTTGTTACACAGTATGATAGTCTGAAGACTAGAGTAACGTTCCAGGACAAGTGGACTGAGAGTTGTCATGCAGAGATGAAGTCCTCGTCGTCGCTGATGTCAATGGACGCAAAAATATCGTTCCGAAATATTTCAAGGAAGGTTGAAAGTTGGTCGCGCCTCATTTCAAACGCTTTGAATTTCTCCACAGGACAAGAGCTGCTATGCTTGTCGTCTGCTAGCTCTGGATGATTTCTACTTCACCACCAACGAAGCCTAGTAAGAATACACGATTGTTGCGAGGTCGGTTGATTACCGTCGGCGGAATCACCTCGATCTTGAAATGAACTTTTTTTAGCCGCGGCATGCCCACAGCTCATGCAGGTAAGTGTAGTATCACGTCCAGCGCGCCCTCTTTTTCAGCATCACTGGTATACCATGGTACGGCAGCTGCGCGTGCATCACTAGCACTACGTGTAGAGTCTACACGGCTCTTGCAGGTACAATCATGTACTAGTATTGAGTGTCTCAGCCAGAGCGACAAATTTTATCGCTGTTGCAGGCATTTAGTTTGCCGACCCCATGATGTTTCTCCAAGCGCTGCCACTTGTTCCACGAAGTCATTCTCACCCCAGCTAAGGTAAAACAGTGATGGGGCTTGAGTGAATGGCCATACGCACGAGAAATGTGCAGGCTGCAACGCCTGACTGATCTCAGCGAGTCGAAATTACCAGCGCAGCGACATCAGCGAAGAAATTGCGTCTAGTTCAAAAATTCCAGCTTCCAATAACAGAAAATAGAACTTTGCCGTCACCCTATACTGATGACTATCGCCTATGTCCGATTCCTTGCCTCTGGTACGAGTGCTGGTGAGTAAATACCGCGTTTTACATCAAAAGTCAAACTGCGACAATTTCGATGACGCGGAGGAAGTAATATCGTGAAATGAGCTGAATTATTGCAGTGTTAATGGAAGAGAGCGTGTGGGCTCTACTCTTAACTGTTTATGAAACTGCAGGAAGCCTCCACACTTTTAATTAGTCTGTTCTTTCCGTTTTTGAAATTCGCACCCCAGGTTTTTCGGAGAAATTCCGTATGTACATATTACACAAACACGTACCCTGCTACAGTACCACGACAGTTGTTAGATTCAGCATAACTACATGAATAACATTCCTTTCCACACAACACAGCACACAGCAGCATTTTCTTACCTCGTCAGACAGTCCAGCCAGGCGAGCTGCGTTGAAACCGTAGCTTTTCGGGCAGGCGCCGGCGATGAACTTGTAGAGGAATGTGATTGTTTCCTTACTGGTGTCTTCTTCATCTTCATTCTCCACCATACATGCCTGAAAATTAGCAGCAGTAGCACCAGCACCAAAACACCATAGTGGAGAGTGCATCACGGTGTGAATGTAGAACTTGCATAACAACACGTGATACCGGTACAAGTGAATCTCCAGGAAAGATGAAAGTCACAAAGCACGGAATACAGGTGCAGAGCAGGGATGACCAACCAGTGAATCAGTAAACAGGGACTGTATCACTGTTCACAACACCAAAATACACATGTCATAGCTAAACGACACCAACTTCGGAGACTTGAACGTTTTCCTTTTTGTTCATGAAAGAAAAACCATTGCTATGTTCAGTACATCCATTCATTTCTTCAGTCGATTCATTGATGATTAATTTTAATACTTGTAATTGATGCATCAGTAGGCTTTAAGCAGCTTCAACAGTCCTTTTATAGCGAGCTCCCTACGATTAAGCTAAATTGGACACCTCCTGCCTCCTTTTGTATTTTTCTAGACCTTGACATTTTCAAGGAACTTACTACTGATGATAAGCTCTGTATGTTTAAGTTTCGAACTTTCCAGAAACCACGGAACGCTTATCTTTACATACCGTTTGCTTCGGACCACCCGAAAGCAAACCTCAGAGCATTTATCAAAGCTGAACTTCTACGCTATAATCGCACAAACACCAACATGGCTGATGTACTAGCCATAAGAAGTCTGTTCTGGACACGCCTCTGCCGAAGAGGATACCCACCCAACTTCCTGATGAGTGTTTTCTGTGACGTTCAGCCTGCTGTGTGCAAAACTATCAAACCAAAAACTTCTCCTAGTTGTGATGATAGCATTGTTTTCTCTACAGCATTTCACCCTCACTTTGTACATAATAGCAAGCAATATAGAAATTTAATCAAACAATGTTTTTTCAAAGATGGAAAGATTGTCTTTAGAAAGACAAAACAGCTTTTCTACTAACTTGTTTGTTCTCTTGGCAGAGCTCAATATGCTCTGCATTTTGGTGGGAAATGAAATTTCATTTCCCACCAAAAATCTCTTGTTTCCCGCTTGCAATAATGACCTTCATAGTGCAACACACTATATTACTGACCTATAGAATATAGTACCAACGTACTGCTGTTTCCACTTGCAACATTATTGCACTTCTGTACACACCTGCAATAGTGCTGCACTGCTGTACGTACCCGCATGCAATATCGCTGCACCACAGTACCCCCTTGCAAAAATCGACCCCCCTTTTTTTTGCAATATTACGCCGTACTCAGCTGCACTTGTACAAAGTTTACATTGTATCAACTGCATTGCATAGTTTCATTTTTGCTTTGTTACTGGTATAAAACCACAGTTCTAATTTTATTCACATTCATATCTCTGATGAAGCTCTACAGAGCAGAAACCGGTTAGATAAAATGAATTTCAAAACTTAGAACTGTTTTTGAAGAATTAGAAAGTGTGTTGTGCCAGGGTTCCGAAATTCCAAAACTGTTAGACTTACCATGTGACCAAGTCGGACAGCAGGGTTGGAAGCCAGTTCGTCCACAAGTGAGTGATAATGTGTGGAGAACAGCGTGCGACAGCCAATATTCTTGGTCAGCTCATGAACCACAGCCGAGGCTATCGCAGTTCCATCAAATGTGGCTGTGCCGCGGCCTAAACGCAATGCGCAGATAAACACATACGCATTAGACAGATATGCTAGAACAAATAGAAATATCGCCTGTGCTTCTGACATTGCGCTTACAGGTGCAAGCCTTTGACCCATATACTAGTGAGGTTTAGTTCCCACGTAACGGAAACGCGTACGTGGGTGATCCACGTAAAGTTGATGAAGGACACCCACGTTGCAATGTTGTGTTTAGTCACACGGAACAAACAAAAGCATGAACCGAAAGGCCCAAACCTGGTCAAAGACGAAGCTACCCGGGCCTAAGAAGCTCCTCCAATATTTTGATTTCGTGCTTCGGAAACTTCTTCAGCTGAGCACCCTCACAGCTCGCACAACGCGCTCCATTCTGATTTTCACCCACGTTCTGGCGGAACGTGAGTGAGCCTCCATACACGGTATGTCGTGAACCTGAAAACGTCTGTACGTGGGTCACTGAGTATCACGTGGTACACACACGTAAAGTACCCACGGATTACGTGGGACTAAACCTCCCTACTGTCCACATCAATACAACTTGCACGAGTATGATGGTGTGCATGCCAATCTTGAAAGATGGACAGCCTGGGTTGTGTAAAGGTCAAGGTGACGCAAAGTTGGCTCTGACCAGAGGGGAAAGGGCACGTTAGAAATGTCCACTCCAATCATGTCATTCAAGGAACAAGCCCTCTTTCTCTTCTCAGTCTCCATTTCAGCTTGGTGTTCCGCTTTCTTGCCACTTACCTAATTCATCCAGCAGCACTAGAGAATGCTTGGTGGAGTGTTGGAGTATAGTGGATGTCTCGCTCAGCTCCACAAAGAACGTACTCTCACCTTCAGCACAGCAAGGAAGGAAGGAAAGAGAGGGAGGGAGAGGGAGAGAGAGAGAGAGAGAGAGAGAGAGAGAGAGAGAGAGAGAGAGAGGGAGAGAGAGAGGGAGAGAGAGAGAGAGAGAGAGAGAGAGAGAGAGAGAGAGAGAGAGAGAGGGAGAGAGAGAGAGAAAGAAAGAGAGAGAGAGAGAGAGAAAGAGAGTGAGAGAGAGTGTGTGAGAGAGAGAGAGAGAGAGAGAGAGAGAGAGAGAGAGAGAGAGAGAGAGACATGTAGACTATACAGGTACAGCGATTGCAATAAAGAGAGACTGCCTTGAAAGCTGAAACTCATTCATTCAGCAAGATTTGTATTTGTTTAGAAAATCAGAACCAGTGAAAAGTTAGAAATGTGACAAGCACGACCAGTCACCGGCAGAGGCAGAGGCAGCAGCAGCGGTGGAGGCAGCAGCAGCAGCAGAAGACAGAACACCAAAGACCTGAACAGCATACATACCGGCCATGATGTGATCGCTGGCACCTAGACGTGTGAATAAGCGATCGACGGGGGACAGATGGCAAGTCTCAGCAGGCACATAGCAACCCTGGGTATGAACACAATACACAACACACAAACAACAAGATCTGAACATACATGCACAGATACAACGGAAGGTGGTGCAGTGCTGGATTGTCCTTCACAGCCAGACATAAAATTCCACACAAGAAAGGAGGAAGACTCACCAACTGTGCAAGGATGACGATGATTCCCGTCTGTCGCATCAGCGTCGATTTGCCGCCCATATTCGGGCCGGTAACGAGCAGACACGAGCTGTGCTGCTTGCTAGCAGAGACTGCACATGAGCCGTTACTGCTATCGTCCTCGCCGTCGTCGTCGACAACACCAATCACGGTGTCGTTCGAGATGAACTCGTCGCCGCTGAAAGTCTGCGCGATGCATGGATGACGGGCGTCGCGGACGTTCAGGAACGGGTGGCCATCCGACGAGAATTGCACGCGAGGCCGGCACATAGGCCCATCACCGTGAAGACTACAAGCAGCAAATAACACACGGGCAAAGTACAGTATACGCGTACGTGATCATCATTGATAGTCACATCCATTCGCCCAGTTTGGAGAGCAGTGGTCAAGCCAGGCAAGAGAGTCCATACACAGCGCAAGAATACAGCGACGGCTACATTTCGATGATACATAAGTTTTATTCAAATGTATCACCGTGACTCTCTCCAGTAAAGGAACATATCAACAGAAGAGTACAGTGAAAAAAAGCCACAACTGAGCCACTCTGGGAGCTCTAAAGGAGTGATCAGCTTGGCTTTCAAAGCATTCCCATCAGAGAGCTTGGAATGAATGGCAATGGGGACAAATGACACTATGAGAAGAAGAACAGGATATTTTAACACGCTGTGCAAACAGAAGGGAGAACAGTACACACATGGTGTGTGAAAGGATGGCGCTTGCCATCAGTGTGAAGTTCAGTGTGAAATAGCTCCATGCTTGCACACAAGCAGATGAGAAACAATCAACACCAAACAGGAGAGTCTGTCCGAACAACATTTGCCAGTCACCAGTTATAGCTTGACAGCTGACACAGTCAGTGTAAACATTGCACATTGGCTTCCCAGGTGTAAGCCAAACTCTTAACCCATGGTCAAATTCAATGCCAGAATGTCATGACCCCGGCCCATAAAGGGTACATGTACATGGACACGACGAGCACGGTCATGTACATATCAGCAGGCCATGGTGTCAGTGTGTGGACTTCACTTCAGGTTAACACTCAACACAAACATTACACCAGTAACTCTACAGTTGTCACCTCAAGTGCAGTTTTGCACAGCTCGCACTGTCCAACTGCATAGTGCACTCAGGGTAGAAGATCAGAGCTCCGCGACATCATTGTGGCCTCTTACGGGTCCCAATAAAACATTGACGATGATCACTAAAGCACACTGCTAGATGTGTGTTGCTTACCTGAAGTGTGCTAGACTCATCAGCACGTCCAACACAGCCACGCACTGTACAGCCCGGTCCCACACTGAGAAACTGACACACACACACACACAGACACACACAGACACAGACACACACATATACACACACACACACACACACACACGCAAAGGAACAAAAGTACAGAACACAGAGAGAATTAGACACTGAACACTTCTCCATAGTATTTCTGATGGCAGCACAGGTGAGGTACAAGAGAGAGAGAGAGAGAGAGAGAGAGAGAGAGAGAGAGAGAGAGAGAGAGAGAGAGAGAGAGAGAGAGAGAGAGAGAGAGAGAGAGAGAGAGAGAGAGAGAGAAAGAGAGAGAAAGAGAGAGAGAGAGAGAGAAAGAGAGAGAGAGAAATGTGCAAAAAAGATGAGAGAAGACCAACGATGAGACAATATTCGACAAATGTCCTCAGAAGAAACCGCGATGAGAGAAAACAACAGCCTTACTGCTCATCAAAGCTGGCAAACACACTGCGCATTGTGTCTCGCAGTGCTTCATCTCGCAGCTCCTCTGCTCTCACGAGATCCTCCAGCCATGCTTCGATTTTTTCAGTGCGATAGCGGTGGAATCCCTGTCAGCAGCAGACATGCATGCACACACACGCATACACGAAAACGTACATTGCTGAGCACAAGTGCACACCCTCTCACACACATAGTCACATCGATACAATAGTGCCGCAATGCCATCAGTAACCAACAGTCACTACATTGCTCCTCTGTGTAACTGGTATACATTGGGGTTACTGTAGGGCACACCATTGCTCACCTTCTTCTGAGATGCTAGGTTGTAATCGTCGGGTGTATAGCGAGACAGCACTGCATCAGGTACTTCCAGCTGGAAGCGATTCTTACCCGTGCCCCAGTAATTGACATTCTGCCACGCAAACAAAGGAATAGCAAACATCACAACAGCAACGGTAATCACAACCTCATCCGCCCAACCTCTAAAACACTACCACGAATGGGTTCGAGGTGGTGGGGCGCTTTCATGGCACTTTATGGCACTACCTCCTCACAAGGCTACAGTGTTGAAGTAAGGTTTTGGTGAGCAGCACATAAAGTATACACATCGCCAGATACGGCTGGCGGGTATTCCTTGCTTGGCATGACGGAGGTAGCTACAACAGACACTGTGTTCATGGCTCTTAGTGGATAATCGCTCAAAGCGTGGAGGAACACAACACTGCAAAACATTCCACGTGTCACGAACATATCTGCTCCTGTCCATAATGAAGTGATCGACAGCGAAAAACAATCCGAGCTATCTGACATATCCTGGATCAGGAGGTGGATTGCTCTGATTTGACACGCACAAATCCAAGCAATCTCACAAGTCTTTAACGGAATTTGACAAATCAAACATGATCTACGTGTACTCCAACGTGCTATGTATCACAGAGTCAAAATAAAGAGAACAGGATGTACAGTGAAAGCTGGCTATAGAGATCACCTCTGTGTACAGTGAAAGCGGGCTATAGAGATCACCTCTGTGAACAGTGAAAGCGGGCCGTAGAGATCATCTCCGCACGCCAAAGTTACGACCACTTCAGTCTACCCCTCACTGCTTCAGATGAGTTTCAGTAGACACATGTACTATAAAACAGCTTGGTATCACATCATTGTCAAAATGATGATGACGAAACGATATCCCACACTTCTGACCCTACCAATGTATGTCATTCGGAGCTACATACTGCGAACCTACGGGCAGTGCCTGGTCCCGGACTGCCTGGATAAACAAGGTATGAGTGTGTACCATATCAAGGTTAAAGTTAATAATGAAGTTTCACTGCAGCACACTCCACAGTATGAGAGTACCCCCCCCCCCCCCCATTCCGAGGAGGGTGCATGGCTGAAGTGTGGTGCACCCTCCTACCTACCCACCCCCCTTGCCTGGAGCCCTGGTCCGATTGGCATACAGTGTGCTATACAATGTTCCACAGTACGGGTCTGGAGTAGATAGGACATACCCTGGAGCCGAGACGTTTGCGCTGCTGCTCAAGGTAAGTCTGCAGCGCATCCTCAACAGCCTTCACATCACGCAAAGCAGCATCGTAGGCCTTGTTTACACCTGAAAAACATAAAGGTTCATGTATTCGACAGCAGAAAAGAACTGATAAAGAGACTGAGAGACTGCAAAGCAGCCGAAGCCAAGGATTCACGATAGGCACATGTAGATAACCGAGTTGTGTCAATGCCCGTGTGTCTAGCAGATGTGTGTGCATCTGTGTTTGAGAGAAGGACCACCAAATCAAAGGGAAGAAAATATGCCAGGCAAAAATAGATCCTTCAATGTAGCTTATGCATCTGCACAATCCACACCAGTCCAAACGTTCAATGTGTTAGTATTATTATTATTATTTGATGTTCATGCTGTTTTTGACTTGCTGACTTTTCACACTTGTAGCGCTATAATTATCTCTCTCAGGCAGGATTTCCTCCCACTATGGAACGGAAAGGCCCTCCTATCTCAATTCTTTGCCCTATATAATTGCTGTCTTAGTCATTTTTGTTTTACATGTATTCCCTGTAAGAGACCATGAAGAGAAGGGAACGAGAACGTCCGGTACTAAAATTTCCTAGTGTTCTTTCGGTCTGGTGTGGATTGCGCAGATACATGTACTACAGTGAAGAATTCGAGACGCTTCCAATTTGTTCTAGAAAATATAGATCCACTCCACATACCAGGCCTGGGAAGAATGACTCCGTCGCGCTTTGCTTTCTCATGGTCAAATGCGTTCTGAAAGAAGAAGAAGTATACAAAGATAAAACGTTTTCAAATGGATCAGAAAAAAATTACACTCGCACAACACTCGATAGTAGAGTCGATACATATCCTATTTGGGGGTAACCTGAATCCTGCACCAGCGACTATCCAGAGCTGAGCCTGCATTGATGAATGTACGAGTAACCAAACGTAAATTGCAGAGAAGAAACACACCTGAAAGAAGTTGATGAGTTCGTCCAAAGCAGGATACTTGCCAATGTCACCTTGGCAGACCGTGTTTCGGAGAAGAGCAGATCTGGAGGCATGGGCACAAAGCACCCAATCACAGCAGCTCTGGATTAGAACTGATTTTCACGACAGTTGCACTGCGTGCTTCGATGGAGCAAATGCAGCCACAGCTTAGGAATCAATTACATTGAATGATATCAACAAATCAAAAAAATCTGCAAGTCAGAATCTAGAGGCTGTAGCAAAGATAAAGGAACTGACTTAGGAGGTAGGACATTGATTTTTTGGTGAAGGTTGGTTGGTTGGTTGGTTGGAGAGAGAGAGAGAGAGAGAGAGAGAGAGAGAGAGAGAGAAAGCAGACGTTAGAAGAAATACCGCACACTACTTACTTGCAGTCAGCATCAAGGTGCTTGGCCAAACTACACACCGCTTGGTCCGCCTGTACAAAGCCAGATAGCGTAGTCAGGAAGTCCTGGATCTTGCGCTTGCTGCAGCACCAGAACCAACCACCCCAAAAGAACACTTTGATGGATGATCAGTATTTTTCATAAGGATTCATAAGCAAGAAGTCAACAAACGAAACACGAATAAAAAAACAATTTTTGAAAGTGCTATAAAACCAACATGAACCCGCACGCACACTCCTACACCCTGTACACACACCCGTATGTTGTCTCCTCGTAGAAGATAGCTCGACTGTCGGGATGGTCATCACTCGTCCTATGCACTGATCCAAGGAGGTGAATTCTATTCACACAAGAGAAGACATAGACACGAATCAGTCAAATTTAGCCTGTACTCTAACAGACAGACAGACAGAGAGATAGACCCGTCCGAAACACCTTACTTTCCGAGAAGTCGCTGCAAGTCGGGCAGCTGCCTCAAGATGTCCCTTGCATCTGTGACAGCCGCTGGGAGGTCCATCAAGGCTTCCACGGCATCCAACCTGCCACGCAATAGCAAATCCACACATACATGTAGTATAATATACATACACGTGAAATGTCATCAGCATCACCGCTCCCCCTTCACACATCCCAGACAGGAGGAGAGATTACCCACCGAGAACAAGGCCTATTTATGCATATGGTACTGCACGATGTCCTTTCCTTTATTATCTTTGTGGACACGTAATATGAGGGTTTGACCTATCCGCCAATCTGGGCTGAGCCATGATATCTTACAACAGTTGCACCGTCATACATTGGAAAGTGGTGTGAATGAGTGAGTGGGTGTAAGGAAGATAGATCGATGGAGAGAGGTAGTGGTAGGAGCGAGAGAGAGAGAGCAAGAGAGAGCAAGAGAGAGCAAGAGAGAGATAGAGAGAGATAGATAGAGAGAGAGCAAGATAGGGAGAGAGAGAGAGAGACAGATGGATACATGTACATAGATAGAGAAGGAGATAGAGACAGAGAGAGAGAGCATACCTGGAATTGATGGCATCTGGGTGGCAGAGAGGGGAGCATAGCCATTGCTTCAGCAACCGGCGACCTGCCATTCCAGCAACACAAACACGCAAATACTATTAAAAGTGCGAATCGAGGGAAACAATCAAACAGACGTCTGTTCTTGACAACAATCCCTACGCCATCCTTACTGCTAGCTTCCAACACCAGAGATTCCGCGAGAGTCAAGAGTCACCATTCCCAAAAGGAACAGCACAGTTCGGAGAGTGAACCCTGTGAGAAACCACGGCGTAAGTGAACGCAGACAATACCCTGCAGAGATACTATCAACAGAGAGCACAGTCTACTGCAGTGCTCTTACCAAATGGTGTTGCGCAATGGTCCAATCGCTGGTACAGCGAGCCCTGCACGGAACCGTCCGTAGCGTTCTGCAGCACCTCCAGATTGAGCAGCGTGACACCGTCGAGGACCATGTGCCGTTGGGTGGTCAGGAATGACGGCTGGCTGCTGCCGGACTGACTACCGCTAGTGCTGCCAATGGTCTCATTCAGACGCTCCTTCGCTATGCAGTCCTCGGGTATATACTCCTGTAGCACAACGAGCAACACCACAAAGCCAGTGGAACAGTGTTGACAAGAGACTAATCCATAGCGTGCACATGGGGAACCAATACCGGACTACAATACATGATAATACGCAGCCTCGCTCAAGGAGAGTTGCGGCAGCTCGAGAGAGGGAGAGAGAGAGAGAGTAAGTTACATTTATAAAGACAGGTAAGTCTAACAAATGAGGACTGAGACCTCTACAACAGGGTTTTTACGCCTGAAAGCAGGTGCATGATTTAACAAGCAGGTTGTCAGTCTAGATTTTATGCGCAGATGGAGAAAAAGCGCAGAATTTTTGTAATGAGATGAAAAGCAGAAATAATAAGAAATAATAAGAAAAGATGAAATGAAAGCCTGCTCACAACCCCGCCCAGCCTTGCGAACTGGGTATGGTGGATTAAGAACCCGGTTCAACGCTCGAGCAAGCGCTCTCCACTCAAGGTGTTCACAGCAACTGATAGGAACTCATATGGGGAAATTATAGAAAAGAAATAATAAGATAAAGAGAATAAATTTCAACGCACCTCAATAAACGGAGCCCCACATACAGTACCTCAGAAAAGTGGATCTTCCGACCAGTGTTTTTGTTGACGCCGCAACCAGATGATGTAGCTGCTTCGCAGAGACGTCTTACTGCACAAATTACAAATAAATTTTATTCTTCGATTAGAAAATCCAAGCGCTTTCAGAGCCCTCCGAAGAGAGTCTGGGATGAAACCACGCACACCTACCTCAACCGAAAAAGAAACGACCTGCCACCCGTTTGCTCGGCATTGATCGGCCAGATCCGCATACCGCCTGTCCTTCCGCGAGTTACTGACACTGAATCTGTCCTCAGCACAAACTGTCAACTCCATCCAGAATACAATCCTACGACTCGTAGAGTACAGAACTATATCTGGTCTTAGGGTGGTAAGTGCAACACAGCTAGGGAAAGAAATCTTTGCACTAACTGAGTCGACAAGAAGTTTCCAGTCTGAGGCCGCTGACAGGAGATCAGTCGTAACCAACTTTCGTCTGGGCTGAACGCGAACTGGCTTCTCTCCCGCCTTGCAAAACGAGATGAAGTCAAGCTCATTTGAATTTTCGGTTTGTACGGTGTTTGCAGCAGTGCGGATTCGAATCTCCTCACGCATGTTCCTGACGATGACCCCGAGTACGTTGTCGTGCCTCCAGGTGTAACGTCCCTGGTCCAGCGCTACGCGACAAGCGCCAAGCACGTGGCGCGTAGTACAGGCCCAGGTACGGCACAAACTACAGTACGGATCCACTACGGTGTTTCCCCAGCGGCGTAGGTTCGTCGGAGAAGGTAGCACGTCGAGGGTTGATGCGAGAAGAAATTTCAAATCCTTACCAGTACCACCGTACAAAAGGGATTTCCACGAGAGGTCCTGCCACATCACCGATGTCCACTCCAACCACTTGCCTTGCACCTGAAGAGTCTTCAGCCTCAAAATCTGCTCCTGCGCGTTGATCTCCTCAAATGTTTGAAGGAGATCCTTCCTCGGGGGTTTGGAACGCTGCTTCGGAGCAGGAGCACCCAACCCTGCACGATGACTTGAAGATGACGGTGGACGGAGAGTCCCTGAACCTACTGATGCCTCTGCACACTCCAGCTCTATTGTCGCCGCATATCGCTTTGTCAGCTTCGCATCCTTACTCCGACGCAGAGTGTACAGCGCCCTCATGCGCGCGTCCCCACTCGATCGAAGAATGTGCCATTTGATGGACTGGCACTTTTTCCACACCGTAGGAAGGTAGTGGAGGCGTAAGCCAAAGCGTTTGCGACTGCCAATAAAAAGAATGGCAGAGTTTGCGCATCGAGGTAGGCCTGACCATTTCTTCAGAAATGGTAAACACATAAAGTGCAGTTCACGTACAAAACCTTGTGTGAGTTCAAGAACCTGGAAAGACCAAGAAAGCTTGGGCACTACAAGATGGTGGTAAAGCCATAGCTTGTGGTGGTCTTGAAGCCAAGAGCCATCTACTTTTTGCATGAGAGATACAGTGAGTTGACGGATGTCTTCCCGCTGGGTCTGCTCAGAGCAATCAGCATGCAGCCTTCGCCCCAGGAACTTGAACTCTGCAGTGTCAATGAAAGCGATCTTCCTCCCTGACATTGTCAGGCAGGGATCGTAAGGTTTGTACCGGCCATCTACAAGCTTTGCTGCACTGCTTTTGCATTTGTGCGGCGCCGCCTGCATACATTGGGTCCACGAGAGAAAGTCCTCCGTGACCGCAATGAGTTTTTGACAACCTGCACTAGATTTGCTATAGAGGCCTAAGTCATCAGCAAAAGCTGTTTGGGACACTTGCAAAGGGGCAGATTTAAAATCATAGGAGGCAACTTAATTCAGGGGCTGCAAGTGAGTCCAGCAGAAGCTGGAAACAAATATTGAAAAGGACCGGGGACAAGGGGCACCCCTGGAAAACACCAATGTTGTAATTAAAGGTGGGTGTGTGTGGTTGTACGACGAAAGCGCAAAGACTGTCGTAGTAGGAAAAAATTAATTTCCTGAATTGCAAAGGAAGGCTGTAGTGGGTTAGAGCATACTGTATCAGATTGTGGCGCACTGAACCAAATGCATTCTTCAAATCTATCCACGCAATGCAAATTTGGCGTTTTGCCGTCTTTGCATCACGCATCGCCTCATAACAAAGTGATGTATGCTCTAAGCACCCAGCCTTTGCAGGCATAAATCCTTTCTGGTTGTCACCATCGAAGAACTTATTGCCTAGCATATGTTTCAAGAGGCGCTTTGCAACTAAGGTGAAAAAGATCTTCCCGGACGTGTTCGCTAGAGCAATCGGTCGGAATTTCGAAGGATCATCAGACACCTCCCCCTTGGCCAGGAGTGTGATACACGCTACCTGCCACTGCCTTGGAATGATCTTGCTCTCCCAAACCCGCCCAAAGATGGTGAAAAGAATGGATTGAAGGGAGGGACAAAGCTTCCAAACTATGTAAGGTATCTTGTCAGGACCCGGTGCAGAGGTGTTGCGACACTTCTTCAAAACATTCTGAAATTCAGTCCATGTAGGGGTCCCCTCATCGACTGGGTGGGTGCAATCCCGGGGCTTCCCTGCACTGGGGCAGGATTCGTACGAAGTGGCACGATCCTGGTCTGCATATGTGTGTTGGAAGTACTCAAAGCAGGTAGTGTCAGAGAAAGTGGGTTTGACATGGTTGGTTGGTTGAAACAATTTCTTTCCGAAGGCATATGGGTCCTTGAGAAAGGCATCCTGGTCCCTCTTGTTCCGGGATCGATCGTCGTACATCTTTTGTTGTTTCAAAAGACGCTTGATTTGTTTTCCAATTGAAAAATACTCATTTCTGAGCGCTGCAGGTACTTCGTCCGGGTTTTTGATCTTACGAAATTGGCGCTTTAAATCACGCCTGTGAGCCCGGAGTTTTTCCACTGCACGGTTTTTATTTGCATTCTTGTGTTTTGGTGGAGGTGGAGGTGGTTTCTGGTCGAAAAACCAGTGAATGAAGTTCTCTAGTTTGTCCAGAGTCTCTTCGATGTTAGTGTTTTTGAGGTATGAGGTTGGGAAATGTTGAGTGAGATGGATCTTCAACTGAGCGAGAGAGAGAGAGAGAGAGAGAGAGAGAGAGAGAGAGAGAGAGAGAGAGAGAGAGAGAGAGAGAGAGAGAGAGAGCGCAATGCACCCAGGCGCAGAGCTTTACACATGTATAGAGAAGGAAACAAAACGTATTGTTGTGGGCACACACACACTGTACTGTACACACACATTTCAGGTGGCAGTCAATTACCTGCATCTGCTGCATGGACAGCATGTCACCTGCAATACCGCACTTGGTGAGGTACCTACACACACAGAGCAAGCAGAAAGCAGAAAGCAGCAACACCAGACTCACAAACAGCCAACACATTCATACTCACACAAAGGGTGTAATTGATTAAAGAATCTGGATTGAGTGTGAGCAGGTGGTGTGGTCCGAGCAATGCTGGCCCAATAGAACAAAGCAAGGGTGCAGTACGCCAATGGTAGGCATATCGCACAAAAATTCTGTGACCGCTGTGAAAAAAACGTCAAAGTCCATTTCCACTCCAGCCACTCCCGATGTGGGGGCAGTGTGGGGGCAGTGTGGTCGGATCCCCACTCCAAGTACACCTACTCCGGATTTGGCCAAACGATCACGCTCACTCAGAGTGCGCTTGCTCGGGATTCGCCCAATCGATCATGCCCAAAGATAACTGGGTTCAAAGTCACCAACATTGGCAAGGCAAGTTGGTAAAGTGGCCAAAACCAGTCACCTAAACAAACATTCTCCCACCGGACTCCTAACAGTTATACCTAGCCAGTGCAGTGCAGCTATGCAAACATAAGCAGTTGCAGGTTGCTTTACAACATACACATGTACACATGTACATGATGTATGTGTCACATGAAGCTAAATGTTCACTGCACTCCGAACTCCAACCCGGCACAAAAAGTGGCGAGTTAGAGAAGAAGAAAAAGACGTGCAGCACTGAAAAACAGAACAGCAGAAGCAGAAGGCGAATAGAGATTTGGGGCGACATCCAAAACGTATCACGATAGCTTACCAAACGAGTGCGCCAAGCGAGCTGACAGCCAACTCAGAGCTGCTGTCGGCAGACAAGCCCAGAGCATCGGCTAGCACATAGAGAAAAGGAGAGGAAGAGGACAAGAAATAACAGACGTTATTGCTCAGTGAAAGAAGCCTCATAAGACAGTAGAACTTGATTGTGCAAGCCCAGAGCCTGGTGTGCCTGTAGAAGAAATTGCTGAAAGTGGCGAGCACTCAATTTGATAGCACCTCGTAGAGTTTGATCTGCTCAGGATTATGCTCTCTCTCTCTCTCTCTCTCTCTCTCTCTCTCTCTCTCTCTCTCTCTCTCTCTCTCTCTCTCTCTCTCTCTCTCTCTCTCTCTCTCTCCTCAGACCTGAGTCACCCTTATGCCACACGGCCAAGATTCCCCGGAAGGACTTTGCCCGCACACGACCAATTCAGGCGCACGATCACACACTGCAGCTGTCAGACAACCTTGACAAAGTACAATGGTGCAAGTTGGAAGTACCCACAGCAGATGTCAGAGTGCACTTACTTGATGACACAAGCTTCTGCAATGCTGATGGCCACTGTAACAGGAACAGAGACAGAAAGACAATGCTGGCAAAAGTCATTGTACATGTGTGAGAGCTCTTTGCTAAGGACAAGGAGATCGTGAATAGCAGGGGCTACTACATGTTAGTAGCCCCTATAACCCCCAGGAGTGTGCAACTCTACTGATCTCCAAGCTATGGGTGCCCTGCGCGGCAAGTTGCCTTCATTACGTAATGCAGGGTTCTAGCCAAAAGGGGGCAGCCCCCCCCCCTCTATTTGCGGCCCCCTGTGAAAAAGTGCCCCTACTCATTTTCCGATTTCGTGTTTTTCATGAGATAAAAAAAGTCGGCGCCCAGCGCATGCTTTGCTCATACGGTGTACATGCGTCCTGAAAAAGGTGACGTCAACAAAAATTCTGCCGTGGACGCGCTCTTGCAGCAGAGTTGCTAACTCTTGTTCTTTTTTTGTGCAGCTTCAGAAATACTTTCAGCACCAAAAGAAAAAAATTGATACGCCGACCACGATGGGACTCGAACCCACAATCTTCTGATTCGAAGTCAGACGCCTTATCCGTTAGGCCACGCGGTCACCTCTGTCTGGAATGGAAAACGGTTGCAAGATCACCCTGTTCTTGTGCAATACCCGTCACATTCAGCTAGCTCCCATATAAGGCGGATTCGATGTCAATGCATATTCTGATAAAGACATGCAAGCACTTGTTTTTGCATGGTAAATGTACCTTGGATGAGGACTTCTGCTGACCACTGCTCTCTTCTCCGCCAGCCTCTTCGTCCGCGGCTGGTGCCGACTGATCCGCCGACGAGCGGAAATACGACTTCTCTGACAGGGTTTTTAGAGTCTTTGTTGCCGACCAAAACTCCGTTCCTGAAAGCAAAATTCAGATCAGCCAAAGAATATCCACTCGGTCATCAATCAGTATCTAGGAATGATTTGGAAATGAATGTGACGGCACTGCGGACAAGCTAGCGGCATAGACTTAAGTGGACGACAGTGTACTCTACAGATAACAGTAACAGTACAATACTGTAAAACATGTAATTATAGGTGCATTTAAATTTCGGAGTTACGGACCGGCCAAGTTTCAGGTGTAATCTAGAATTAGGTGACCAGCGTTACCGTCATATACAGTGCATACCCTAGTGCCTTTTAGGTGTAATTTAAATTTAGGTGCATGTTTTCTCCACCGAAATTAAAGTTACACTGAAAATTATATGTTTTACAGTACCTTCCCATTGTGCGTGCGTACTCGTACGTGTGTGAGTGCACAGGGGAGACAGAGAGGAGACAAGCAGTTGGTACATTTTCCATACAGAAAAAGCATGGCTCGGTGACAGGGATATTTTTTTTTTCACGTGGTAGGTAGCAGTACCCTTTGCTGCAAAATTTACATCAGCCCCAAGATTTTCTTTTAAGAAAGTGTGCAGGCAAACATCAAATTTAGCCCCAGATTTTCTTTCAACTAAGAAAATGTGCAGGCAATGATTGTTTCCAGAGTCGAAGGGCGTGCACACCGCGACACACGGCTGGCTGACGGGCTGTGTGGCCGCATGGCTGGCAATGCGGAGTACCGGCGTACCTGGTGCAATGCAATCGGTCATGGCGTTGGCCAGGCAGCTGCTCAGGATGTGCAGAGTAGCCTGGCTGAGAGCGTGCCGGGGATACAACACCTGAGTGGCAACACACACACACACAACAGATAACAGCAGTGGTGGTGACGGTGAGGACGATGGCAACTGCTGGGGGTACAGTGGTAGCAACTCGCTATGGAATGGTATAAATCGGAATGCAGAGAATTACATTACTTAATCTCTGGACAGCTAGCTGATTCGATCTTGCTAAGCTCTAGTCAACGCAGCTGAGAGGTACTGGCCAAACTTATCGCAATGAAGTCTAAATGAACAAAAAAACATGCTTTCAAAGCATCAACATCAGAGTGCTCTAACTACTCCTCACTCTTGGCCTGGAGAAAGAATCACGATTAGTTGACAGAAAGAGCATCACAAATACTACCTAACACACCACCACATCCCACTTCTCGTAGTCACTGTGTGTAATTTGCGCCTGTAACGCGTTTGCACTTGCGAAATCAAATAGTTGAATATAAAACAAATAAACACTACACAAACAATGCCCGCACACAATACAGCATACCTGAACTGGAGGGTAGTGAGCAACCAGAGTACGTAGGCGTGAACACTGACGATCGTCCGTGAACTGCCCAATGTGAAAACAACCTGGCAGCACACAGAATAGCGCAACAGACGTAGCATGTCAACTAGTGCATATGCACGCAGACCCACAAGGCCAAACACACACACACACACACACACACACACACACACACACACACACACACACATGGCCAAACACCCACCCACACCCACACACACGAAGCTTCGTGTTCAGACCAGCAACAGCAGCGATGCAAACAGTGAAGCCGGCACAGTGCGGCTCATTCGCACGGCCTGCAAAGCACTGGAGGCGCATTGCCATGAGCAGTCTGGTAACCACACCGCGTTCAAGGCCTTCCTGCAAGCACACTGGTGTGGACGGTGTACCTCTGGCTCGCTTTGTGGGCAACCAGTTTAATATCTTGTTCCACAATGCGGGTGGAGTGTACCATCTGAAACACCACATGCTTGCGTTCTATGACACGGCATTTGGCACGCCGAACCGCCTGCATGCTGCTGTGCGTAGCGACCTGGGACAGAACTGTTACTTAGTTGACTGCCGCGCACTCGGCATTATCGACAAGCTGATCACTGGGCCCCTTTGGAGAGAGCTGACGAGAGCAACGATGTCAGACATCAGCAGCACGTACACTCAGTTGTGCAAGTGCCTGGAGAGCTGGCAGCAGGATGCGAGCGGCTTGCTGGGTGGCTGTGCTCGACCGTTCCGTGTATCGTCAGTGGCTGTGGATGATGTCCATAGTGAGCTGTTCCTTGAGTCCCAAGCCAATGATACCACCACGCTGGCTGTTCTCCAGATCATTTGCGTTGCTTTCAGCACCTACTCAAACAGGTTGCTGCAAGATCATCTACCACGTGGCATGTACCACGCCATGAGCGCTGAAGCAGCAGCAACATCATCGAGCGTGGCCACAACAAACGTCTGCAGTGAGCGTGCATTCGCCCAGCTCAAAAGGCTTATGCGGGAAAAGCCAAACGCATCATTAGTGGCCATCGAAGGCATCATACTGTTCAGTGCGAACAACACCAGCGAATGGCTCCAGCAGCAGTCCCCGGAAAAGCAGAAGGCTCTCTTCGCCAGCGCCATCATGGAGCAGAGCAGCATCGACAGCTCTATCACCAGCGCTGCAAAGCCATCACTGCACACCACCAGCAGCAGATCCAAGAAAAGCAACGGAAGAAGCAAGAGAAAGAAAAGCAGGATCTGCAGCTCAAACAGCAGCTCACTGACGAGGTAGGGAGGATGGGTCTCTGGGCAAGCCAAGATGAGGTCACCCTGAAGCTGGCTACCCTCCCTGCTTCTGCCGCGAAAATCCGTGCTTTGAAGAGCTAGATCCGGTACAGAAAGACGGTACTCAAATACACACACACCATCACTATCCGTAGCTGTTACCAGTGTATTAATGAAGAAGAATTCCTGTGTCTGTATGTCTCTCTCTCTCCCTCCCTCTCCCTCTCTCTCTCTCTCTAGGCTGCAAGGCATTTCTGGGCCTGATCGGCAAGGCCGACGAGATAGTGGAGCCCGCAATAGAAATGGTTCATTCGGCCCAGGCTCACCTTTGCCTCGTCACACAAGTCGCACCAACCAGCAGTGACCGACGGCGGTATGTTGCTCCTGTACTGTTCTAGCAGAGACTGAGTGTTGACATTCTTCTCAACTATACAACGGTCAGTGATTGTGTTTTTAATGTTCTTTATAAATTAGTGCTGAAACGATCGTGGATTTTCACCTATCGATTACTCTTTAGCTTACCGATCGATTATTCGATTATAATCGTTAGCAAATAGTGTCAGAATGTTGTACAAACATTACTCTGTTTCCAAAAGCTAGGCCTTCATAATACCAAAAATCTGCATTTGTGACAGGGTAGCTCAGAAACATGGCAGTTATAAAGTCGATTTAACCTCAGAACATGCACCATGCCCCTGGCAACTGCATACTCACAGTAAAACTGATTCAAACTTCACAAAAACGAGGGTTTTCAGTACTTTTTGGACAAAATCTCTAACGAGTAATCTTTATGAACTCGGATGGAAAGCCAAGGATTAATTTATAAAAAGTAAAAAGGAACCAAGGAACTGATTGTTTAGTAACTGGTGGTGCTAGTGGACATTATAGTGTAACTTGTAGTTCCTTGGTCCTTTTTCACTTTTTATAGAGTAATCTTTAACGTAACGATTACTTTATTGATAAGGAATTATCGATCGCTTACCGAGTAATTGGTGTAAGCGTTTCAGCCCTATTTATAATCTGGTTGGCAACTGGTGAGGCTGTGCCTGCGTTGGCGCATGCAGTTTGAATGCCACTGAACATATCCGTCAGTACCTCGAAACTTTGCTCGGCCGTTCCGGACTTCATGGTGGAGAGGCCAATGTTCAGGACGTTCTGGTCTTTACCACATGCAACTTGGGCGGCGTAGGACTTTTTCCCCTGCTTGCTAGTGCCGTCTCGGTGAAGTGTCAAACTTCCCTCACGGGCTAACACTTCGCCGATTTGGGCTAGCACAATGTGTTTGGATTCTGCCAGAAATGCTGACATCTTGGCTAAGCTTGGTAGTCGGTCAATGCTGAACGGCGCTAATGTGTTGATCACAGCTTTGATGACGGGAGATACATGGTTGATACCGAGGTTGTGTGCTAGCAGCTGGATACAGCAGAGTCTGACATTGTCATTGTAGCGTGGTGGTTTACCCTCCAAAGTGCGTATTTGTTGACGTACGGACTGTGCTTGCGGTCGCTTCAACTGGGAGCTGAGGAGTGTTATCTGCGGCTTTGCGTGGTCAAGCTCTGCGTGTAGCTTCCTCATCTTTGCCCGCAAAACCTGGTTTCGTAGACTGACTGAGCGATGCTTTGTCATCTACACTATCTTGATCCTGGATTCGCGAGCCGCTTCGTCAGGCCTGATAACCGATTGTTCAGCTCCTCTATTTGTTTTTTACTTGATTTTTTTCTTCTTCAGACGTACCAACTGCTTCACCACATGGCGTTTTCTGTCATGGGATTTTTTCAGTAACTCTTGCAAATCTTCATTGGAACGGTGCTCAACTGTTCTTGGTTCTGCTTGTCTTCCCAATGCGCGGCTTTTGAACCATGCCTGCATGGACAGAAGGACGTGTTGTGGATGGGTTAGTGTGTGTTCTGCATGCGCAGTGTCTGCCTTCATCACAGTTTCACCTGTTCAAATGTAAAGCCTTCAGGCGCAAGTTGTTTCAAATCTTGTCGCGCTGGCGCCTTGTACAGGCAATCTTCACATATTTCAGTTCCCTGACCGGAACCTGTGTAAGCGTGTTCATTGAAGAGGAAGACTCCATTAGCAACTTTTGAGAATATTTTTAATTCCCGGGATGAGTTCTATGAAAATATTACCTGGAATTTTCTTTAGGGCTGAAACAATTATACCGATAACTCGCATATCGATCGTTAAGAGTGCAATCGATAATCGTTAGTATTCGAAACGAGTGCTAACGATTTATTATGCATGCATATCAGTGACAGTATTCTAGCCCTTGCACTCCATCCAATAGTGAATACGAGTACAATCATGTACTTCCAAGCGCGGTAAAATTGATTTGTGGCTTTGAAAGAGGTCGGGAGAGAAGACTTTGTCTTTTTGGTTCATTTGTGTGAGAGGTTGGAGATAAGAGCAGTTGCCAGAGGGTGATGACAAGATTCTTTGCTCTAGAAACAACATTAAATTCTCTAGTTCATGTTGATAAAACCAGCCAGATTTCCACAGATGTCAACAGTGCGGTGCCACAAATTTCTAAGGTACCAAAGGTATCATGGAATTTCTTCATACACTGGTGTGCGAGGTACACGAGTAGAGCCGACAAGAATCGATAAAACCAATATGTCGATCGTTAATGATATTGGTTGATCGTCAGGAGTTATTGAATGATCGTTTCAGCCCTAATTTTCTTGATAACTGCCGATAATTTATCAGGGCATTTGCTAAGTGTGCTGGTATCTGAGGATTTCCAAATAGCATGCCACTTATTGCAGCACTTCCTTGCAAACAGGCCACCTGTTGACCTTCTTTGGGTGCGTCTGAAACTTGCTGATTTTGCTTTAGCCATGCCAGGCAGGTCCTTTCGAAGACTTGGGCCCCTAGTCTAGACAGCTATGACCAGCCTTGAAACAACTAGCAAAGGTCCTCGAAATTACTAAGTGCTCACTGCCGTAGAGAACCACCACGTGTGGTGACCAAGTTTTTGTTTCAATTTCCGTGTGAAAACGCCTCCGTAGATTTCCTCCTATCTTGGCACGCGTAGTCCACATGGTCTGGCCAAATCAATGTCTTCAAAAGAGGATTTCCCTGGTTAGATCTTGCCAGGTACCAGCCGATATAGTACGATGTCCAGCTGACGATAGTCCATTTTTGAGCTGGAAGAAAGTGCCTCGCAAAACCTGTGTGCGAAGTCGAGAACAGTGTAATGATGAACGTATTCGTAGTAACCTCTGTAGCCATCACCCAGCGTCGTAGAGGCAAGCTATGAAGTAACTCGACTCTAGCTGGTCTTCTTCCTCAGACACTTCTTCGCCATTCCGTCCTTCTTTTCCATCCCGATTTATTTACGAGTTTTTTTCGGTTTGGATGGTCACGGCTTGTTGGCCGCGTCTAGATATGCAAGTGATCATCTGCGCAGTGCGTTCGCTGATATCCCTACCTGGAGTTTTCCTACCAGCAAAGAACTCCAGTAGAATAACAATGCCGCATCCGGTGTCGCGCTTCCGAAGGTGCCTCGGCATATTGACTCAGTGTGGAAATGTCACTAACCGATAGTGGTGTCGATGAAGCAAACGCCATACTGCGGAACACCAGCACACTCACTAGATGCCTGAAAACAGAACACACGCAGCCGAAAAATCAATATCAGTGTATGCGTGTGTGTGCGTGCGCGTGTATGCATGAGTGTGTGCGAGGGGGGGGACATACACTACGATTGCCACACGAGAGACAGTTTACAATTGCCATAAAAGGGAAAAAGGGCAAAGCATTCCCTTCGGATGGAACGGAGGACACCAAGAATGTCTCATGAATCCGATTATAGTAGAGCTATCAGTGAATACACCAGACATGCACAGGGGGAAATTACGATGTAGTGTAATTGTGAACGAGCTACGGACACATGGCTGACAAACAATTTGAAAGCTCAAACGGGCACCCTTCGGTCCTGTGTACAAAAGAATACAAACAGCCAGACGGCAGGCTCTCACCTTCTCCGTAATGGCCAGCAGGTACGCGTTGGCAGACTCGGACGACGTGTCGGCATCCATGAAGTTGTAGGTCTTGGTGCCGCGCGTGACAATAGAACAAATCTCACGGCGAACTGTTTTGTCGCCCTTGCCAATAGCTGAAAGACAAGAAAAGGACGAGAGCATAAGAAACTGGGGAATAAAGGATCGTATTGAGGACTGATTGTGTTCGATAAGAGATCGCTAGTGGTACGAGTCTACCTGGCATACTGAGTACGCACCATCATTACATGCCTGGAAAGTACGCGACTACAGACACTATCTGTACGGTACAACACTACTAGTGATTGGTTGACAGCAAGGAGTTAGGACGCGCTGTGTTGAAAACACTGCCCCTGACTACCACCATCATCGGTTGGCAGAGCCACCTTGTAACATGCCGTCAACCAATCAACACGTTAAACAACCAAACAAGGCCTACCTATACAACACTACTATTGTGTGAAAGTGTCATACATAACACAGGATTTCCGGTAACATTGGTGATGCCGACATTTGCCACAGCAGCATGCTGAAAACAAATATAGGCGCTGCTGCACTCTACTGCACTCGTGTGTACTTCAATACGTCGATTACTTGTCAGTTCACAGTTCAAAACGGAACATCCGTAAAATTGTCTACGGTACTGCCCCGTCGTTGGCTGGAAAAGAAGTAATGCAATGTCAACACTGAAAGGAAGTGTTTGCTAAACCCTGGCCCTCTGTTGTTCAAGGATGGAGAGCCAAGGATTCATTCATAGTAAAGAAAAAGACCAAAGAACTCGGTCAGTGTCGTGCAATGCTATCGCATGAGCTGATTGTGAAGTACTTGTAGGTAACTGGTGGTGTTAGTGGACATTGCAGCGTATTTGTAGTTCCTTGGTCCTTTTCTTTGTTGTTCACTCACTTTTCTTATTCCGCTCCTCCAGCATCTGCGGCGTTTCCGTTTGCTCCACTCTCGCAACCCTGTGCACATCCACAATCGTACCAGAGAGTACTAGTTACATGTGTACATGTATTGTACTGAAGAGCAGGTTCAAGACTCTGATTGCATTCTATGTGGCGGTTAAAACAGCCAATACCAGCCAATACACAGTTTTAAGGCAAGGCACTGGAATCTGGGTAATGTAAATAAGGGAATTCTAGAACGGACGGAATTGTGTGTCACCGAACGCCCCCCAAAAAGCCCATTGCGCAATGACGTAATCTGTACCATAAACACCCCACACAGCCACCTGGGCATGGTCGTCTGGGGTGTTGAACAGTGCATTCCTGATCCCAGCGTACTCACATGCATTACTCATACCTTCCATATTTGGCAATGCGCAATGGGCGTATAGTGCTGTGCTGAAACACAACACAACAACTTACCTGTAACCTTTCTGCACTAGCTGGTCTGAGTAGCGGCCGAATCCAATTTCCGGAAAGCCAGAATGACAGTATGCGCCCTAAAACGCGCACGCACGCATCCACACAAAAATCACGGACATGACGCCGGGCATGTGACAACGTGTGCATACAACAATACTAGTTACAATACCTATTGAGAGACAAATGGGACCATGTGCATATCCCAGCATATGTATAGCAACTACATACACACTCTATTCATTCCTGTTGGGCTTAGAAAGCCTGATTTTTTTTCCGAATGAAGGCTCAAACCCCATTATAAATTCGAAAATCTAGTTTTGGGATTCTCCGCACATTATGCAATGGTATACCCATCCAGCTGTGGTAAAACCTGACCGAATTTTGAACTCCCAATATCGGGACTTTCTCAGCCTCGAACGTGTCCAGAAAGAATTGCACGGGTCACACAAGGTACCATTGATTTCACTACATCACTATATCACTAGGTGTGAGACATCAAAACGTTAGGGAGCTAATTTAGTTTCGGACGAACAGACCAGAACCTATCCTAGACTCCGCCGACAAGCTACAAACGAGCGAAATGTTTGTCCCGAGGGTGGTAACAAATAAGCAAGTATCGCTGGCGAGCGTGTTATCATCGACGTGGTGGTGTATGCAAGACATATGAGAGCCGGTCACTAGCGTAAGGTTGTGGGGGTGAAGTTCAAATTCTTACTGGCCTCCTGTCATTGGCACACAGCTACAAATGCATAATGTGCGATGAGCCTGCAGTCAAAACACGTGCGGTGAGTAAAAAGGACGGTGAGAAATGCGGTATCTTGACCGTACCAGTTCTCGTAGAAAATGCACGTACATACCTTCATGGCTAAGAGGCCGAGCTCCTTGATTCCTACGGCGGCGTCCATGTGGTAGAGCTCATAGAACTTACCAACCTGCCGGGAGAACATGGAGATGCAAGTAGGTAAGAAACAAAGAACTAGGAACGTTATCAACAGTCATCACCAGCCAGGCAGACAGAAAGCAACGACCCAAGATCTTGATGACACTGAAACTATTGAGATCTATGGATCCGTTGCGATGCTGCGAATCAGAAAACTAGTTCACACGGTGGAGAATGCAGGGCAGAACTGGAGCACAGAATGAAAAGCTGCAGCACCAAGAGTGCTATGCTCTAGTCTGTTCTGCATTCAGCACAGACAGTGCGATTGGGCACAGAGATCACTGACCTAGTTGGCAATACGGTGACACCAGGACACACTGGAATCTCTATCATGGAACACAGTACTACAGTCAGTCTCGTGAATACCAACCTCAGGTATACCAGCAACTCACGAATAACGACACAATCTTCAGACCTACTGACCATTTGACTGTATACTTTCAACATCATGAATAACGACAATTTTCTCATGCCAGGTCAACAAGGCAAGAATGCCACGTCAAGACACAACACAGTACCAACATAACAACAACAACACCACCACCACCACCACCAACAACAACAACACCACCAATGTTACCTTGAAGAAGAGAATCGCATCGTAGTTGTCAATCTTCATCTTCCACCACTGTTGCATTGCCGGCGACTGTTTGCTGAGGAAGTCACGTGGGACCTGACACCACAAACACAGCATTGCACAACGGAGACAACCAGGCGAACATGCACCAGTGCATACACGTACTTAGCCTGTGCCCATGTGTTTGGAAGTTGACAGATGGTGCGAGCAAGCTTGGGGCAACATGCTTCCAACTTCCAAGTGCCACAAAAGCAATACTTTTTAGCTGAGGTACTCAGCTATGCATGTAAAATTTGACCAGAAGGTCAATTACGCAAGGTGGCACACATGAAAAAACCCTCAAAGAATGTCACCGTAAAAGTACCCTAGGATGCTGCTCGAGTACGCCATCACAAGAGCGGATGACTGTACAGGTCAGACCTCGCTATAGCGACCCCCGCTATAACATAAACCTCACTATAACGCACAAATGTGAATGTCCCTGCCGAAACCGCATCACTTCTGCACAAAATTTCCTCGCTATAACATAATCCGCTATAGCGTAATGTTCGCTATAACGCACTGTTTGCTGGGTCCCGGGCGCACGGAGACCTCAGCATAACGTAAAAACTCGTACCGACATGTATAAAAATGACTATGTACACGGCATGCATGCCCTGTGAGCCGTCCACCTCGGAAGCAGGGAGTAGTAAAATACCGGTATTTTACTACTCCCATTACTTTTTATAGGCTCTAATCGTCACATCACGACTCACATGTACAAGTACTGTACACGCACTACATGGCTCTTGTCACCCCTTTGCTGACAAGCCTGTACACCTGGTACACATGTGCACATCTTTGCTAGTCATCATCATACTTGTATGTAAAACAGTACAGTTGTAATCAGTAAGTGAAGAGCGTCATTTTGACATACATATTGCATATTGGTGTGCCGAACTCACTATAACATAAACCTCGCTATAACATAATTTCTCCCATACCCCAGAGATTACGTTATAGCGAGGTTTGACCTGTAAATGGGTCATAGCATAATCATCATCATGCCATACCGCAGTACAATCACTATACCCAGCTTGCTATATACTGCTGCAGACAAGAGCTGAGCATGCAGAGCGATGCCAGCATCAGCACTACAAGAAGCGAACATGCAGTGCGTAGCAGTGCTGCAGTGCATGCCACCTGGAGCGCTTGGGTCACAATGAAGCCGAGACCGTATGGTCGGCAAAGCTGCCCCTGGCCTTGCTCCCACTCCTGCCATTCTATTTGTCTTATCGCTGCCTTGCTGCTTTGTGCCGTCAAATGGTGTGTGTGTTTTTTTGTATAAAATAAATAAAATAAAACATAGTCTAGGCCAGGATAAGCAATATAACTCACATAGAGAGTGCGAGGGTCGTAATCCGGATGAGACTTCAAGTGTCCTTTGGCATCTCTGCAAAGAGGAGAAGAACAAAGGGGAGGGGGCCAAATAGTCCTGAGGCGTGTCAGAGCTAAACAGGCACTCCCAGGTGGCGAGCGGCCTGCAAGCCCACACTAGAATCAAAAAACTTCTTATTATAAACAAGGTGTGTGTGTGTCTGTGTGTGTGTGTGTGTGTGTGTGTGCGCATGTGCATGTGTGTGTGTGTGTCCGTGTGTTCACTGAAACAGGAACGGATGGTCTTACTTGACTTTCTCGTCCTTGATCCAGTCCAGTGTCTCGTGCATGTACACAGTACCCAGCTCTGTGGAATCAGCAGCAGAGGTCGGCGCGGGAGACGACACCACCTACACACAAACACATAAGGCACGCCGATAATGCTGAAGGGGAGGGTAACATCAGAAGAAATAAACGGAATTGCCATGCAAACGAGAACCAACCAGCTTTGCAAAGCTCGTGACAAGCTCACTTGAAGCGGTACCATATTGTATGATAATCTCTGCAGCATTTGTAGTGGAACGAGGCCAATGACTCAATCAATACGCCGGCCGTGTCGCTGCTGTAGCTGCTGCATGCATGCATCAAGCCCAATCAAGTCGATGTGAGGGCAAGACGTGTATTCAAATCAGATAGTTCTACGCATGACAAGTTGCCAATGCATAATATAGCATGCTGTGTGCCGAACATCTGTCATCCGTCTTTCTCACACATCATCAGGTTTGTATTTTCAGAAAGAGTGTTCAGAACGAGACAGGACTTACTACCTGACAGTAAGCATACGGAGGAAAAAAAGATCAACTGCGCTGTCCGATGATCACTTATGCATGAAATTATTAAGAGTCACAGCTGCACAGTTTTCAATCCATGTGTATAAGCCTCTGCACCGCAGTGTAGTGATCTGTCTAGCTGTCTCTCTTTCTCTGTCTCCCTCCCTCTGCCTCTACCTCTACCTCTGTCTGCTTCTGCCTGTCTCTGCCTCTCTCCGCCACAACTTGCTTGAAGTGTAACTGTTACAGGAGAGCACTGTACTTACGGCAGGACTCTGGAACTTTGAAAGTGAGGATGCAGCCGCCATAGCAGAGAATGCATTCATTGACGAGCTTGATGATGGGCTCTTCAACTGCGTGGAGGAGCTTGGAGTTGTCAACCCTAACACATCCCAAAAGCAGACACAAGCCACAATAGAGGTAGGACACGACTGTTCGGCTATCGCCGCTGTAGACACTGGCCAGACATAAATTAGTTTTGGAGCGCCTGTTATTAATTTGACCCATTTGTCATATGAAGCCTGGGCATAAAGGCCGCGCACGGTATTGCTATGGTTATGGTCATGGCTGTATGATATCGTGTTGAATGCTTGTGAGTGGCAAGGTGACAGGACAGTAAAAGGTTTAGCACTGACCTCTTGTGAAGTACTGTTTTCGCTTTGTCAAAGCGGCTGCAGTTGTGTCTCAAACCCTGGGGAAATGGAACCCGCAAACAACCACTCCCCCTCCCCAGGACACACAAAGCAAACGCAATCGTGCATACCCTGAGAAAGAGAACAGGCTCTGCGCGGTGTCACAGGCGTCTTTCCTGCTGTAGCCGCTTTGCTGGTTGACTTGGAACGACTCCCGGCACCTGTTGATGGATGTTTGCGCTTCCGGGAGGGCGTTGGCTGTAAAAAGGACACGGACAAGATAGAAGAAACGTCATGTACAACGAAATCCACCTGTATTTTTAACGGTTCAAGGTTCGAGAATGAGTATTAAACAAAAAACAAGGAGCAAGATAGTATTCGTAAGAGCTTGCGGCAAAAAACTTGCACAAATAAACAGAGTAAAAAAATCCTTATTCGCATGCGGTGGTCGATAGGAGACTCGTATTGAATGCCTAGAGCATGGCAACTTCTTGGGATTATATTGCCAACTCTGAACCTGCAAAACAACTACCAATAGCGGCCATGATTTCTCAAAAACCAACTGGTTTGAGATAAATTTTCATTACACTACACTGCGCACGCGTACTATGGCTGTGCCACATCATGTCCGCATGCACAGCTGAGTTAGAAATTGCATCACCAAATGTACCTCATCATCTTCATCGAAGAGGTCATCGGGATCAATACCATCCAAGGTGTCATCCTCCTCAGCACAACTCAATTCTTCATCATCGTCGTCGCTGTCTTCTTTTTTGTCTGGGACGTACCCATCTGAACAACGAAATGTCAACAAAACGAAAGACAGAAACAAGAATGATACACCTGTTAGATCACTGAAGAGACTCGCACATATGGGCAACACAAAATGATCAAACAAGACGGAGATTTTCTGCCACGGATTTAACCCGGAGAAGAAGAAACAGACAAGCTGTCACAGCGGCCATGATATTCTCATGTCCGGCTCAGTAATAGCAAGCGTCGAGCCACTCACCAGAGTCGTCTGAGTCCGACGCGATCACCGTCTTGCGTCGCTTGGCAGCGCCCTGGCTGGATGCTCTACGCGATGGACGTGATGAAGACCGCTGAATGCATACATGGCATGAGCACAACACACAAGTCAGTCAGGCAGGAGTACCGTATTTCCACGATTATAAGTCGCACCCCCATTTTCAGGTTTGAGCAATATTAATTTGATACATTGACTTCAGTAGAAATTCATGCTCGATTAAAAGTCGCCCCCCCCCCCTTTTACCCTTGAATTTTAGTGTAAAAAGGTGCGACTTCTATTCGGGGAAATACGGTGTGTACAGCATGCATGTACAGTGTTCTATGCAAGATTTCAGAGAGAGAGAGAGAGAGAGAGAGAGAGAGAGAGAGAGAGAGAGAGAGAGAGAGAGAGAGAGAGAGAGAGAGAGAGAGAGAGAGAGAGAGAGAGAGAGAGAGAGAGAGAGAGAGAGAGAGAGAAGAGAGAGAGAGAAAGAGAGAGAGAGAGGGAGAGAGAGAGAGAGAGAGAGAGAGAGAGAGAGAGAGAGGGAGAGAGAGAGAGAGAGAGAGAGAGAGAGAGAGAGAGAGAGAGAGAGAGAGAGAGAGGCATAATCCTGAGCAGAAGGTGCTATCAAATCGAGTGCTCGCCACATTCAGATGTTGATCTAAGGAATCTCTGCAACAGCTGTCCCTACAAAGGGAGAGCCAATCAACTCACCCGAAAAGCAGGCATTTCCTCGTCACTGCTCTCATCCATACCCTTGCTGCGCACCGCGGATGCACTTGTACTGTTTCGCGCATTTTCTTTGTCATCATCTGACACCTCGGTAACCTGTGGGAGTAGAACAGTCATTATACATACACAGACGGGAAGATGGACAGACAGACAGAAACAAACACACACACACACACACACACACTGTGCTTCACTGTACTTGCTCACTGCCATAAACTGGTCACGTGGGTCTCCCCTTGGGAGAGGGGAGAGAAATTCAGGAGAAATCTTGGAAAGATGACTCAATTGGCTATTGAACTGCCCAAAGGCAGACATCTCCTGAAATCCCCAAACCCTGGGGGGGGGGGGGGGGGGGGGGACTTGGGGAGAGGGGAGAGAAATTCAGGAGAAATCTTAGAAAGATGACAGTATGCACGGAAAGCCAGTCTCGGCAGAATAGTGTTCTAACCTGCAGGTCAAAACCAACTTTGAGGGATAGCCTGGTCTCCCAGAAAGAATACAACCGGACAAACACTAAACGGGACAGCCAACACACTTACATCCATAGGTTCTTCTTCATCTTCTTCCTCCTCGACCTGGGCACGGCTAAGAACAGCTTTGGGGAATGAGGCAAAGCGCTGCTCCACGCTTAGCTTGGAAAGCCTTGCCGCTTCCTCCATCGCCTCTTCCAGGCCCTCATCCTGAGCAGCAGGTGTGGCCAGACCACCCCTGGCGCCATTCGAATTGAATGCACGGATTTTCCTGCCCATAAACAGCATGGCAAACAGGGAAGAACAATTAAGTTTACGAGGCACCGGAGAATTTTATGATAGAAAACATGGGAGGATGAGAACAAAGCGCACTAAAACGCCACTTAGTGATCATCGTTGGCTGTGTCAACTCTCGCAACGGCGGTGGAATGAATTTAAAAAAAGGGCAGCGCATGCCATCCCATTTAGCCCTAGGGTAGTTGGCAACCGTTTGCAGCCGAGTGCAAGCAACCAGCTCATCGTCAAAAGCATGTATGTGTGTGTACGTGTTATGAGGTTAGATTTCATTCGCCGCAACTAACTGTACATGTATGCGCATTTGCTGGTGTGCACGATGAATCAGAACGGCAAACAGCCACCTTTCGGAGCTCGTGGAAACAGCAGCGTGCGTGCAACAATGGAACTTTACAATTCACGAGATAATCCCTTAAAATTTGAGCCAATCTCAACAGCGGAGTGAGGTGGCACTGAATCCCGATCCAAAGGTCAGAGCGACACATGAAAACTTGGTGCCACTACACGTAGTGATCGCAAAGTGGGTGGCAACAAAAATAAATAAATGAATGAATAAATAAAGGATACATCCTCCGCATTAATTGTGACCTGGATTGATTAGCTTACACCGAGGGTACCCACGCGTGTGAGTGCTCGCCAAGAAACAGGACTTTCTGCTGCTTTCGGGAAGACTTCCTGGCCGCAACCACTACCACAGCCGGCCAGAAGGGATGACCCAGCACCTGTGCCATAACCAGGTGGCCCTCAGTAAACTGAGTTCTGCTGGGCGTTCCTTTGTCAGCTCGTGGAGCCGCTGGTTGTCGTGTCGGTGTTAGAACCACTGTTGGGTTAGGAGACGGCTTGCCATTGCTATTTGTCTTTCCAATACTCGTCGGGCCACTCTGTGAGCTACTGCTGCTGTTCGCTTTCTGCGAACTGCCCTGCGTCTTTGAAAAATAATTGAGCAGAGTGTTGCCACCTTTGCCTTTCGGCGTCTTCTGCTGCGACGACATTTTCCCAGGCGTTCCAAACATGTTCAAAGGTTACGGTTCAACAATATTGGAGCTCAGTAGGCATATTCTTGCCTGAAGAACTGAGGTAGTACTTCCTCCAGCACTCATGCAGCAGACCAATGAAAGCAAAATGAGAAGACTTCTCATTATTTTAGTGTTCCTGATTTTCAAGCCAGATAAAGCCTTCACAATCATGTACATGCACACGTGTTGCATTTGGCGAGTTTGAGTTTTCGCGCGGTTTCTGTTCCCGCGCGTACCATCTGCATGCCATGCGCTAGCAGGTTTTTTTACTGAAGATGTAGCGCTAGAATAATGATTACAGGTAGTAGATAGCTGCAGCGCTGTAGCACTAGCAGCTACCGTATTTAGCTACTCGTCGTAGTGCACTGAGTCTGTACAGACGTAGACTAGACATGCACACTCACACTGACTTTACGGTCATAATGTTACCATACTAAAATAGTGCATACTGGCTGCTGGCTGCATAGAGTAGTACCAAGAGTACATAACCCCCCATGTACTCTTGGTAGTACCAAGAGTCCATACTATATACTCCAAGTCCAAGGCTGCAGAAAGTCTATCATGGTCTATGGGCCGATCATGCCGTGTGTACTTGCGAATTCAAATAAAAATCATACACAGCTTGCTGTCTACAGCATTGGGCATACATACATATACATACATACATACATACATACAGTCATGTGAGTACAGCAGTCGAAGAAACACTCACATCCAACCAGGCAACCTTGTCAAGGTTGGATGTGAGTGTTTCTTCGACTGCTGTACTCACATGACTGTATGTTACATACTACATACTGTCCTTGACCCCTGCCCCTGGCGATGGCATGGCTCCCCGGCCCCTGTAAGGCTGTAGGCTGTACTGCTGCATGCTGGCGTTGGATCCATGGAGTTGGACATTTCGACATGCCTGGTTTCGCCTTCAAAAAAAATTAATAATTGCAGAAACTGATAGTGATGACTGATAGGCCGCGTCGATCGTGTGCCTTGCTGCTTGCAGCCTGTCTGTACAGACTGTAGTGAAAAAAATAATTGCAGAAACTGATAGTGATAGGCCGCGTCGTGTGCCTTGCTGCTTGCAGCCTGTCTGTACAGACTGTAGTGAAGACTGTCGTGGAAGCGTCGACTGCGGCTTGGTATCTGTGACACCGTCTCTGTCCTGTTCCCCTATCCGCCGCGTAGATCTACGCATTGGTGTCGGCCACTCACCGTGGAAGGCAGAACTTTGAGGCAACAATTTTCTTTGAAATATTTCAGAGCTGTATCATAGTGTATGGAATAAATTTGTTTGGATGTTGCGGCGGAACCTGCTTGGTAATGTCGACCACTCAGGAAGAGGCCGAAAGCGTGCCCAAACCAGATGACGTTCTGGATCAGCCTCGGGAGGCCATGCCTAGCCCTGATGGACAGGAGGAGGACGACGAGGAGCTGGACCCAAGAGTCAAGGCAAGTGCTCACATACCCCTCTAAGTGCACTGTGACAATAGTGCTTTTTAGTGACTCGAAAACTGGAGCTATTGAGAGTCCTCGTCACACATGTAACGTTGCCGAAGACAACGTTTTTGCGAACTAGTAGGATGTTGTGTGTCGAGGTGCACCATATGATCGTACTTCGTCCAGGTCACGCACCGGGAATGACTGATTGTACTTACTGTTTGCAGTTTGTACGGTAGGTCGGCGCTAGTTTGACGAAATGCCGTGTTGCCTGTTGGGAATGAAGTATAAAGTAGTTGTTTAGAATAAGATGGGTGGCTCGTGGGCTCGGCGGCTGATCAGCCCAACCTGCTGATTCTGAAATGTTTGTGGGAGAGTGTGGGATGCAGGATTCCTTTGCGTCCTGTGATAACTGGTATGAACCTAAAATGAGGTGGTTTGCTCGTGCGAGTGGTGGGCCATGTGCTTCGCACTTGAAGGTGCGTCCGGAATGTGTGCCTGCATGGCTAGGGGGAGGTACTTGAAATCAGGTGATGTAGACATGCTACTACTAGTACTAGGAGTAGTGGCGAGAGGGCAGCTGCCTGGAAAATGAATCAGATCCTTGCAGACAGTACTGATCAATGAAGTGTGTTATGTGTGTGTGGGGGGGGGGGGGGGGGGCGTTTATGTTGGAAAATTCCTTTATACTACATGCATTATAGAGTCCTTCAAAAAATGCTATGAGCATAGTACTGCTGTAAATGTGCCATGAGAGTATTTGCATCTCACCGTCCTTGTATGGTTTGATTTCCAGCCATGGAAACCCTTGAGACTACGGCGAGAGAACGTCCGCGTAGCCTTGACAGTATCTCCCATTCTAGTGCAAAGTCCATGGTAGAAAAGTAAAGTTTCGCCTCCACTCCCGACGGTCGCTAACACCCCGAAATTCAGCGGCAGATGCGGCGCCTAACGGTATGGGTGAGGGGATATGTCTCGCAACCGCCAACACAATTGTCGAAACCCTCATTAGCCGCATTATTGTACCCCATTGTGCCTGGTCACAAGTTTCCAGTTGACTATGGGTAGCAGCACGGCTGGAAAAAACAATCTCAGGCAGGACTTGGACCAGGTACCTCAATCATGGTTTTAGAGTTTAGACCAATTCACTGTGCTTGCCTGATCATGGTAGGCACGGTATAATTTACCTTTCAGGGCAAGTCGAAAATCGGCAAACCAGAGGATTTTCTCACTCTTTCTGTTGCGTTGCCATGCTGCAAGACAGATCAAGGTCCCTTTTCGCAGCTCTATAGACTTAAATCCTCTGGGAAGTGAAATTTTGAACTCCTATCCTGGCCAGAGAAATTCAACCTCATGAATACATAGCTCCAGGCACCACGTGACGGCCCTAGCACCACGTGACGGCCCTAGCACCACGTGACGGCCCTAGCACCACGTGACGGCCCTAGCACCACGTGACGGCCCTAGCACCACGTGACGGCCCTAGCACCACGTGACGGCCCTAGCACCACGTGACGGCCCTAGCACCACGTGACGGCCCTAGCACCACGTGACGGCCCTAGCACCACGTGACGGCCCTAGCACCACGTGACGGCCCTAGCACCACGTGACGGCCCTAGCACCACGTGACGGCCCTAGCACCACGTGACGGCCCTAGCACCACGTGACGGCCCTAGCACCACGTGACGGCCCTAGCACCACGTGACGGCCCTAGCACCACGTGACGGCCCTAGCACCACGTCCACTATAGAGGTTTATACGATTACATCATCAATTCAGATGCTCTGGTGAAGTCGTGGTGGAGTGATGCACTAGTGACTCATGCTGCATGCATAGCGACCATAAGCAGTTCAGCTGATCCACGCTGCGTACATCGCACTCATAAGCGGTTCAGCTGATTCACGCTGCATGCATAGCACTCATAAGCGGTTCAGCTGATTCACGCTGCATGCATAGCACTCATAAGCCGCTGGTTCCGCTGAGTCACCACAATGACATCAATCCCAAAACCTCTATTCCTTACACTGGAACGTGGCGCTACTTTATTCATGAGGTCAAGTTTCTCTGGCCAGAACTGCACCACCAAACGGCTACGCTATCCTTAGCCTGCTCTTCCATGAACAGGTATGCAGCATCGTTTGCCGTTCTCTACGTTGACTGTTTGAAGTGGAGCTGAGTATACTTCTCTGCTTGAGGTTGACACCAAAGCAGTGCATACGTCATGTGACCTAATTGTTGAACAGTAGCAACGAAATGAATGGCACAGTGTGCAGTCTTCCGCCAGTGGCAAGGAGACCCTGATATTCTTTGGTGAATTCCTCATCCATCATGCTACCCATTCACCTAGCAATGGCCTTATATGTGCCGGGTGTTTGTTTATCGTTGTTCTGTGTACTTCAGGATGAACTAGACCGACTGAATACTGCAAGTGAGAACATTAACAAATACGAGAAAGCAATTGGGGTGAGTACATTGAGTGCGTAATATTCTTCTTGGCTTTGGTAAAATATATATTTCATTGCCGTCAGGTTCGGCCTCATTTTCTCTGTGCTGCGCTGATGAGTCCACAAAGGACGAAACAGTTCGATCCGCAGATTGAGTATTCTTCATGTTATTGTGTTATCAGTGCAGACTGCTGTGACAGTAGGCAGCCTGGTAGTCAACTGGTGTGCTCCGATGCCGCTCATGTGCAAAGTGTGTGTGTGTGTGCGCGTGCTCGCGCGCGCATGCGCGCATGTGTATGTGTGTGTTGTGTGTGCGTGCGTATGTGTGTGCTTGCATGTGTGTGTGCGTGATTGTTTCTATGCCGGGTTATGTACATGGCACATTGTTTGTGCATCTGCTCACAGGATGCAAGGGAGAAGTTTAAGGCGATAACGGACGAAGCATTCCGGATATTAAATGGAATCAAGAAGTCACGGGAAAAGTCTATCGCCAAAGCTCGGCCGTACTTTGAACTACGGAAACGAGCCAGACGAGTGAGTGACGAGGACGAGGTTGTGCATCTATTTTTAGATTATTTTGATATGGTGGTAATGTGTGCAGGCCAAGTGTGATAAGTATCACTTCTAACGGACACTTCTTCCGGCGCACATGAAGATGGCCGAATGGCTCTCTCTTCCTCTCGCTCTCGCTCTCTCTCTCTCTCTCTCTCTCTCTCTCTCTCTCTCTCTCTCTCTCTCTCTCTCTCTCTCTCTCTCGCCAAAATTCTGTCGCAGCAGGACTGAAAATCACCAGGAAGTATGAGCTAATGATGTTGACATATTTTAATAATCATACAGCAGTCGTAGGCTGGTGGAGAAACACGATGATGAGGTGCAATGCCAGCACCGCTGCCTGCAACATGCAACCAAGTGCAAATTCTCTCTGTACCCGAAGGACAACTAGCAACGGCCGCTACCACCTGGAACGAATCCGTTTAAAATTAGGTGGCGAACAGAACGTAGCGTTTTCATCGGATGTCAGCCACCAAAAGATTTGATTCAATCCTGGACCTCGTAAGGCGTTTGGACGGTACACGGCGTCGTTAACTACGGAATGCGTTGTGGACTGGACAAGGCGCTGCGATCTATGTAAAGTGTCACGTACCAGATAGGGCACTGCGGACCGGATAGAGCACCGAGGCCTGGATACAGCGAAGTGGATATGATATGGGGTTGTGGACCGGATATGGGGCTTCGGATCGGATATGGGCCTGCGGACCAAATACGGGGCTGTGGAACAGATACGGGGCTGTGGATTGGATGCAGGGCTGTGGACCGGATACGGGGCTGTGGACTGGATACGGGGCCGTGGACCGGATATGGGGCCGTGGACCGGATACGGGGTTGTGGACTGGATATGGGGCTGTGAACCAGATACGGGGCTGTGGACCGGATACGGGGCTGTGGACCGGATACGGGGCTGTGGACTGGATACAAGGCTGTGGACTGGATACGGCATCTGGGCTGTACAGGGCGCCCAAGTATCATGTGGTTAATCGACTGTTACAACACGGCTGCATCCATTAGTTTGCTGTTCTTGTGTTTTGTCGCAGGCACACATCGATGCACAGCGCTCGGCGCAGCGTTACGAGAAGATGTCCAGCATGCACAAAGCAGCGCGTGAAACGGTGGCAAAGGCCGAGGCAAACGTCATGGCTGGCAAGAGTGATCAAGTTGCGACCGGTATTGTTGGTCAAGACTCGATGGCGTGGATGGAGGTACTCAACCATGCGACGTTAAAGGTCAGTGTTGTCTGCAGCACTACGAGGTGTGTGCTCTAGGACTCCTCTCTTCCAGACCTCCACACTATTGCAGTACGATTGCAATGAGGTGCTCTATGTTCTGCTGAGATGCAGTGATAAGCAGTGGGTGTTGTCGTCCTCGACGTCGTCGTCATTTTCCGTGACTATGAACATTATGGTCGTTGTCATGTTGGTCTCCTCACGCACTCCAGGTGATGGAAAGCGAGAAAGAAAGGCGGCGTTGCGAAGAGGAACATCTGACGGCGTCGGACCACTACTCCCAGTTTGAAAAACGCATACATGTTCTCTACAAGGACAACAAGAGAAGCATCAAGAACGCAATGTGAGAGAGAATGTTGGTGAAAATTTGTGCAGCTGTCGGTTTTTAGAGAAGCATGACAAATTACCGCCTGCTTCTGGCTATCTCTGGTGTGTGTATGAGTACATGTGCGTGTGTGGTGTGCGTGTGTTTTTGTGTTGTGTGTGCACGCGTGCATGTATGTGTGTACATGCATGTGTGTGTGGTATACAATAATGTGTGTCTGTGGGGAGGGGGGGGGGGGGGGGCAGTATTTGCACATCAGTGTGGTATGTGTATTGTATATGCATGTAAGCGAAGGTTATAGCTTGTGTGTTTCTGAACATTCAAGTGATGCTAACGCGGATCCCGCGAATATTATAATTAGTATTATGTATGTGTGCATGCATGTGTATTGTATATGCATGTATGTGTGCATGCATGTTTGTGTCTCCACACTACTTTATACCTGACCGTACTGGTTTGTGCTGCTCTCCTGTCTGCCCGTGTTCTTACGCAGGCCATACTTTGAGCAGCATGCCAAGTACTATCTCCAGCTGGAGGTCAGTTGATGTACACGCATCATGTACACAAAGTACTCGAATCTATAGCTAGAGGTATCAGAAAAACCTGGCTTTTATTTAAAGAAACCTCTGATTTTTTTAAGCGACCACTTGACTTTTTTCCTGCGTTCCCAGTATATTGGGGTCCGTTGGACCCCAGTCGTACTTCGTCGAGTATTCATGAACCCAGTCGATATTTTGGAGTTTTTGTTGTTTTTTCTATTCGCGTATGCCATTGCTGAATACAGAACTGCTTTCTTCGGCAGAAAACTAGAGTATGACGTGAAGGAGACATGAAACCTGGAACTGAATATTTCCGATATATAATGAAAAGTGGTGAAATATGGAAACAACAAATTATGTTGGGTTGGCACGCTCAGGTGGTTCCCTACTATAATACAAGAACTGTTTTTTTTGTGGAGTTGGAACTAGGTATTTTGGCAACTACTGTTCAAACAGGCTAGATACATCAAGCACAAACGCGGGGTCCATTCGGAGCCCGGACACATATTTTTAGATCATGCAAATACCGTACTCACTCGATTAGAAGCCCCTCTTGAATAATAGCCCCCCCTACAAGGACTGTTTGAGAAAATACAAGCCCCTCTCGAATAGAAGCCCGGACTACTATTCGCGAAGCACAGGGTGACCAGGTAGTGCCATGTATGTTAAGGTCAAGTGCGCAAAAACTTCTTGTACATGCACATATTGGTACATGTCCTGGTCGATGTAGTGTGTGCAAACTAACTCGGCGCCGAGTTGCTGTGAATATATAATTTTAGAGATTCGATTGGAATACTGGTACGGAATGAAACAATAAAAGCCCCTCTTGAATATAATCTTCGTCAAAATTGGTATTGAAAAAATAGAAGCCCCCGGCTTCTAATCGAGTGAATACGGTGCGCTGAAGAAAATATCGGTTCCTCTTATGCTTCATTATTGAGCGTGTCTGCTGTACACAATTTTGTGAGTGTTGTATCCGTCTCGTACTGCATAGCCATGTCGGCACATAATTTTACGTACCTGCATGGGCCATCTACATTACTGTAGTACATATCCACTATTGCTCGTGTTCGTTCGTCTCTCAGAGTGTGAAGAAGAGTATAGAGAAGCTGGACAAGTCCATAGCGGACGCCAAGGCACAGTACAGCTCAGCGCTCAGCAGCCTGGAGAGGATCAGCAACGAGATACACCAGTCGCGCGACCGCAACGTATCGCAGAAAGCCGCACGGGAAGCCATCGAGGGCGCCTCGGCAACGCCGAGCACTGGACCGCCGGGAGAGCGGACGGACGGCGTCGGGGCAGAGGTGAACGTGGACGCTGTGCTAGCGGAGATGACTAACCTCACCTTCCAGTACACAGAGTCGCTGGGTAGTCTGGACGATGTAGATGATGACCGACCAGTAAGTGTTAATATTATAGGGGCGGCTTTATTGGTTTTGTGTCTGAATCTTATTTTACTAGGAGACTCCCAACAGGCGGGGACGCCTTCTGACAGGGAACCCTAGTTTTAAAACAAGCTTTCAGGCTTGATATTCTAGTTTATAATCATAACATTCTATATCAATGCACCGGCAGACAAGAACCCTATATAAAATTTAAAAAGTTCCCCCTTTGGGTGCCGACATCCCTTCCGAACCCACATCAGCCGTGCCATCATTCTTTTGCTTGAGGTCATGGTGTTGTCCAAGTGTCTTCATTTTTCGAGATCCAGACGAAATTTGAGTCAAGTGTGAGTCTGCCTGCTGACTCCTCTGCCGGAGCATCGATTGCATCATCTCTGTTGCTGGCTGAGTACACTGCATCGCTCCTGTCTCGCCGTGCCAACTCTTTCTGGCCTACAGCCGAATTGTGCTAAGCGGCCACCACACGGCACACGGTGCACAGAAAACTGGCCTTTTTCGACGGCTGGTCTTTCAGCATAGTCAAACATGCACTTCGAAGGACATTGTTGCCCGGTCTGGGATCTGAGATGACCAGTCTTCACACGCTGAGATGCTATGGGGTGTATTTTTGGCAGTGGTCGCTTGGCACCAGTCTATACTGCATTCTAAAGTCATTGGTGCAAAGTCATCACTAACTCTATGAAAAGAGTGCATAGTATAGCATACCCACCTTGTTGCCAACCTTAGCACGGCGCACGGGTGGTGTTTGTCTGAGACGGGACTGGAAGGGGAAGGAAATGGCCGTCCGAGTCGGCAGCACATGTGCACGCGTATACTATTGCGGTGTGTTGGTATCTTGACATGTCCAGTTCAGCAGCACTTCATGTACACAATCATGTATCCCTGTGTCTCAAATAGGATGGCAAGCGTACACCGTATACTATTGGGGGGGGGGGGGGGGGGGGGGTGTTGATAGCTTGATATGTCCAGTTCAGCAGCATGCCATGCACACGTGTATCTGTGTGTCTCTAACAGGATGGCAAGCGTACACCGTATACTATTGGGGTGTGTTGATAGCTTGATATGTCCAGTTCAGCAGCATGCCATGTACACATGTATCTGTGTGTGTGTGTGTCTCTAATAGGATGGCATGTGTACACCAACAGTTCTTGATCGGTTGGACAAGCTTGACATCGATGAGACCAGCAGCCTCGCGACGTCAACCTCCCAGGACCCGGACAATCAAGTGGAAAGCCTGAGCAGCGACGGCACTGCTGCGGTCAATGGTGTACATGACGGATATGACGACTCCGTGTCGTTGACACGTGAGAGATCAGTTGAGGAAAAGACTAGCTCTAGCGAAGAGCAGAGCACTGAGGAGCATGGCGCGGGGACTAACGAAGTGGATAGATCAGAGGGTGCAGCGGACGTGGAAGTGGTGGCGTCAGACTCGATGCTGGACACCGATCACTCGCTGCATGGTACGGAGCAAACAGACTTGGAGCAAGCATCAGCGCCAAGTCTAGCCGATGAGCTTCGGATGGCTGGCGGAGCAGACGGTGACGAGTCGGCGGAAGACGCGTAGCACAAGTTGTCGTCATGTTGGCCTGTATTTCCGCAGTGCGCTGGCCACTGTGAGTAGAGATGGCATTGGTCTAGTGGTAGCTTTGTGCTGGACATGCACTACCTGACAATCTAACACACACATACACACACACACGTGGGTGTCACTGTGTGTGTGTGTGTGTGCGCGCGCGCGTGTGTGTGCAAATGTACACAAGCACATGCACACACGTACACACGCACACATGTACAGCTAACTTACAAACGTACATGCGTGCACGCACACACACACACCATGCACCACACACACATATCCACTCACGTAGACATGCCCCCCTCCCCCCCCCCCCCCCCACACACACACACACACATACCCACTCACGTAGCCATGCCCCCCCCCCCACACACACCACACGCACACACACACACATACACATACACAGCACCATTGGCTAGGCTTGGTGATGGCATACTCCTAGAACTTGTGATCGTAGTCCATGCTGGTCAGGGGCTACTAGTATATCCGAAAACTTAAATTAATATTATACCATCTTGTCTTCGTCACAATTTCCACATTTGTTCTTTTACCCAGTCTCCGATCAGAGGCAAACACTAGGTCATGGGCAGCCAGGGTCAAAGTTGCCTAAAGCTCCCTGCATATAGCCCCGATGTGTCGCATCCTATATTTTCAAACACTATTCCGAGCCTGGATCCTGTTCCAATTTCCTATTACTACCAAGTGCTTCCCCAACAGAGGAGAATGTCTTGTTGTTGACCCATATCTTATCTTATTTTTGCCGTCAAAGACAATATTATCGACTAATTCTTCGATGGCGTGTTTGTAAGTAACATTGATCCTAAAAGGCAAGATTTCAGCTGCATAATTTGTTAACGTATAACAATGATTTATTGATAACCGCAATCAATAAGCTGAATCGACATTTGTGTATACTTTATTCATACAATGTAAAACGGTGGAGACAATGTGCAAGAAAACAATGAAAAAAGGGAGAAATAGTGTAGAGAAAAAAATAAGGATTCAAACAAGTTTTCGTACAACACTCATCAGGAATCGTCGTTCTACATGTACTAACTTTTAAGTTAGTACAACGACGATTCCTGATGAGTGACAGTAACAGTACATGACTGTAATTTGAAGTAATCAGTGATGCACCTGAACCATGGGGTTGGGTTTGTGTACTCTCGGCATAGTTCGTAGTTGTCATAGCAATAGAAGTTTAAAAAATACTGCGGCATCTCTAGTAGCCATCTCCTAGTATGCAAAAGCAGCATGCAAAGCTTGCAGCACATACGTGTACATTTGTATCAATTCTTCTTGCGCGCCTCTCAAATAAAACTACTTCAAAGTAAAAGAGCTGAACGTGCCGTTTGTCAACTACCCGAAGGCATGCACTCAACATGGCCGCTTGCATCTGAGAATCAATGCAAAGCTCTCAGGGACACTGTTGGTCGCCGAAGAAGGGGGGGGGGGGGGGGGGTGATGAGGCTCGTAGACTGCTCTTATTTTTCATGTACTACAGTCTATGCACAGTTGAGTCACTGTGTATACATTGGTATGCTGTGCTTGGTGAAATTCTAGCCTGTCCGTTCCGAGTTCGGCGCCTAACAGTACTGCACAAGTCCAACATTACAATAGAGAATGTTCAAGTATAGGAGAGTATCATCATAACTGTCCACACTGCACTCTTGGCCCACATTCACAACACCACTCCATAATAACGAATGAATAGCAAATAAAGGAATGAGTATATTTGTATAGGGTAAAGTGGCGCAATTGCGCACTTTTTACATAGAAAAGTGGAATACCCAAAGAAGTTAAAGGTGACAAAAGGAAGTTCTATAAAGGTGATAACGAAACGCACAGTGCTGCTGGGACATGCATACAGATGGCGCTAGAATTTAGACAAGCGCGTGAAGCAGACAATCTACCAGAAGTTCGCACTAACGTTGCCACACATACATGCATAATGATAGATTGAAGTAACAGTCCCATAGTGACGTGATGACGAGGTGCGAGAAACGGAAGGGCAGCCGACGGGACGCGACAGTCCCCGAGGCCCGTGGGGCATTCACTGCACTGCCCGCCCGCCGTGTGAGGTTCCTCCGCTGCCACTCCTGTCGTTGAGGACAAAGTTGTTGTTTTAGGCGCACAAGTAGCCAGTGGTGGTGCGTATCAGCCGCTAACCTCCAGAGAGGCCCCTCGGGCATTCACTCCGTCAGGGCTGCGCGACCTCCAATGCTGGCCGTTGAAAACTTTCATTCCGCAGATGAAGTAGAAGGACATCCCGCTCGCTCATCCTGTCGCTGAACGGCGCAAATATCATTAACTCAAAAGTAGCGACAAACTCGGCCATTCGAAAATAGTGGCCGAGTTTGTGGCTACTTCTGAGTTATAGGAGAGTATAAAATAAAATAATTATTATGTCCAATGTCAATGGTGTGTTTTTGCTAGCGCTGTAGTGTAGGGATGTTTGCACTGCCACTGCCAAGCACTGTGAATCACAGTGAGTTGATACTGGCAGTGTGGTATCAGTATGGCGGGAGCAACGAGAACGATGACCGAGGAGGCAGCCAGAAATACGGCCGCATGTCCATTGAGCAGCCAGTCACCTGAACCATCCCATCCAACCGCTTGTGTACTAGGCGTACCTGATGCACACAAGAGGTCGAATGCAAATCCTCACCAACCCGTGCAATTGAAATAGCGAACAAATCACCCGGCCCCCAGCAAGGGCTACCGATCTGGGGAAAGTCGAAAGAGTCATCCTTCCTCGATGAGCCAGAAAGTGACGAACGAAAGATAACTCCTGATTCACAGAAAATGGCGGCAGTATTGCGCTTTCGCCACGAGATACCTGTATTGGTTTCATCTGTGGATGGCTTCACAACGCCAAAGGAGCCATTCCAACAAGATCCATTATTTCGGCAGAAGATGTGCCATGATGCCGACGACCTTGAGCGCAATATAGGCTGGCAGGTCACACAACCAGCAAGACCATTTTGACCGAGCGCCACAACAGTCCGTCCACTATCACGCGACTCTGCATTCCGAAACACTGCCTTGCTGAAATCGAATGGCAGGGGTGGTAGAATGACACGGTGTAAGATCAATAGCTCCTTTGCCTCCAGTCGGTATGTTCCGGCCACAGGAGGTACCCTAAATTCTACAGGTTTCTGTGAGCAGAACATTTTTGTCGAGCTTGTCATGGGTACAGCATGCAGGTCAATCAGGCTGAAGTCATCTGACAAAGATGCTTGGCGGTAGATCTCTTTAGTAACTTCACCAATGTTGTCGAATTTGCTCGATTCAGATGAGAAGTTGACCTTCAGAACGACTTCTTCACTCAGCACTGCATACTTCGCTGATACATCCCAGTCTGCGTCCGACACTGGTGATGAATCTGGATGCCGGGTTGCTGCTGTTGCTGCTGATGCTGGTGGTGGTGGTGCTTTTATTGTTGAGGCTGTAGGGCCAGACTGCACATGGCCTATGGTTGAATCACCCGACAGGGGTTGATAACTTGCCAGAGAGGTCCAGGACAGGTGAAGTGTTTTGTCCAAGCAGCTTCCAGGATTGGCCAGCCGCGTACGGCTATCAATATCACTGCTTGCATCAATTAAGTGACTCATCAGCGCAAATCTCTCCGCTTGCGTTGGAATACTGTCAAGCTCTCCAGCCAGGTATTTAGTGCGCTCTAGTAAGGCCTGCAATGTTAGCAGTGGAGCTTTCTTTTCAGCCACTTTCTTGCTGCCCTTCCAGTGGTGTTTGTCAAGCTCGTCCCGAAGTGACAGCTCCTGTCTGTCCAGTTCGGCCAGCACATCTGCTTTCAGCTTTTCCACATGGTCGGTGATATCGGCAGAGAGATCCTGACATTGCTGTGCAATTGCCTCCTCATCTTTACACAGAGCATCAAGGCGGTCACCGAGATCCTCCAGGTGCTCATTTAGCGACGGCAACACGCCGTCCCGAAGCTTTGTTTCAACGGCAGTGAGTGATTCAGCGTCCAGAGGTTGAACAGTGTGTCCGTGTTCTGCATGTGCCTTGTTTGCCTGACACAGGGAGCAGAAACCACTCCGACACTGTCTGCAAAGGGACACGCAGACTTCTTTAGGGTGTACTTCACATAGTGATGCCCGCAGCACGCCCTCTGCTGACCCTGCCTTTGACAGAGGATCTTCTGCAGCACCAACAGATGCCAGTTCACACACTGTGTGCTTGGCGGAGCTGCGTGTTTTCTTGTGAATACGCAAATGGTCAGCGCACAGTATGCTGCAGCAATCATAGCATACTGCCACTACTTCGTCTGCATCTTCTGGACACACATCACACTCGTCACACACCAGTTGCTGAGGGTTCTCTGCATCGGTACTGCAGGCAGCGCTCTGTACACTTGTTATGCTTCTCAGCAGGCGATTACGTAGCCATTGGCGAGTCAGAACATAATTTTCCAGCAGACTACCTGGCCCATCCAACACAGTGGCTACCTCCGATGTTGCTTGACATAAATAGCAGAGAATCGACTTTCTGCTCGAATCCCCGCTGTTATCGGGAGCACTGAGTGAATCTGCCAGGCACTCTTCACAAACGTTGTGTAAACACTTGAGCAGTCTTGCTGATCGCCCACTGTCAGTACCACAAACCATACATTTCTGGAAATCAGCTTCGCCCACGACCTGGCGAGGGCCAAGAGCTAGGCTAGGTTGGGCCATCATTCTCGTCTCCACGATCGAGTCGTAGACCTACTCCTTACCTACTAGTAGTAGTACTACTTCTACTAGTCCTACTACTCCTACTACTAGTCCTACTACTACTAGTCCTAGGTCTACGTGTTACCAGCCGGCGCGGTATTGGTTTTTGCAGGCACCCAGTCGCTCCGACCTAGCCTGGCCTGTACGGCTGTACTGTAGATCTACTGTCCAGTCGACATGAAGTTTGGCGAGCTTCAAGAAAACCATGTACCAACCCTCTCATAATTATCGCATAATTATCATGCCTAGTAGATCTACTTACTGCAGCGCTGACCCATGACCATTACTACCATGTAGTTCTACTGAGTGCGTTCGATTATGCACGCGAATCGATTCACGAATCGATTCATGAATCGATTTGCGCTATTCACATCACCCCATGTGAATAGAGTGAATGGATTCCGAATCGATTCCAGGGCTCATGACATGAAATCGAACGACTTGAATGCATGCGAATGGATTCATGAATCGATTCGAGTGTGTAATCGAACGCACTCACTGACTGTATCAACCCGGACCCGCCCCTGTACATGTAGTGCATGCCAGGTGAAATCCGGTAAGTGTAACGTTACTCAGTACAGGCAGTAGCCTTGTCTGATCCCCTCCCTGTAACGTCTGGAGTGCCCCAAGGTTCCATTTTGGGTCCTTTGTTATTCTTGCTTTACGTTAATGACCTACCTTCAGTTGTCCCCGATGTTAGTTTGTATGCGGATGACACTGGCCTTATCTGTTCTGATTCCTCCCCTGCACAATTACTCCTTACCATGCAGCATCGCATCAACAGCACTGTCATGTGGATGCAAACGTGGAAACTCCAGCCCAATTTAGACAAGACAGAAGCCATCGTATATTTCTTCATCCCCTCCTGATCAACCATTATACTTCCCTGACTCGACTATGCCTATCCGTGTTGTTACTCAGCACAAACATCTAGGTGTGATGTTTGACTGCAAACTCTCTTGGGCTGCACATGTCAACTGTGTATGCAAGCGAACCAGTTCAGCATTACTATTAGGGGTACTACAACCACATTGCACTCATTTGCCCATCCAGTGTAAACTATCAGTGCTATATTCTCCCTATATTCGACTATTGCGATACCGCTTAGTGTGGCCTTTCTGACACAACTCTGAACCAATTAGAAGTCCACCATAGATTTATACTTAAAATTCTTTACAACAAGGATCGATGTTTTCCTTCGGATGCCCTTTATCGACTTGCACACACTTCTCCTCTCTCCGTTCGTCATAAGCACCATCTCTGTACACTGGTTCATAAAATATTTCTTCATAAAACCCCTTCACACATGATGAAGTACAATTGGTTTTCGACAAGCTCAACCCGTAACGCACTCATCCTGCCTCTTGTTAAGTCAGCCCAGTATCTAAAGTCCCCTTTGTTTTCCGGCTACTCTCATTGGTTATCATTACCATACGGTCTGAAAACTTGTTCTTCTATTGGTCAGTTTAAAGATCTACTATCACAACTGAACTAGACGCAATAATTACCATCGAAGAACATTCTCGAATACCTGGGTGATGCACGAATTTTGATAGTGCTCACTTCCGTTAATCGTTTTTCTTTGTAATTTTCCATTCATTTTCTGCTTTAATTCATATTTGCTTTGTTTTCCTAGCTTACTATTGCCGTGGCTGGCTCAACGCCCTTGTCTCAGGGGATTCTGTCCCTGCATTAGCTATGCTTGTCACATGCTATGAGATTGTGTCTAATAATAATAATAAGTTACTGCATACATGCACATGTATTCGGTTGTTGTGGCAACAATGTCACCATGGTCACGCTATTCCGGCCTTCTCTCTGTCCTGTTTCTGCTCCATTTGTTTCTTCATGCTGGCCGATTGGTTTGCAGGCCTGCCTGCGAATCATGAGGTCCCGAGTTCGAGACCCGCGCTGGCAGCAGGGAGCGTGTAAAAAGACTTTTTACGCGTGTTGAACTGCGCCGACACCCACGGTCAACATGGTCGGGTACTCACAGCTCCAGTGAGGATAACCAGGATAACAAGGATGCAGTTTACAGGGTTATGGGCCGTTACACGCCCGCGCCCGATTGGTTGAGAGACTCACCTCCTCTCCCCTGACTCACTAACACTTGTGAGGTCGGCATTCGCCACTAAGGTGTAAAGGCATAGTGGTGGCCTGCGGAAGCGAAGGCTATAGCTTGTGTGTTTCTGAACATTCAAGTGATGCTAACGCGGATCCCGCGAATATTATTATTCTGTCCGTCCATTTGACCGCTACAAAAAAATGTAGTCGTCCTCTCTTCCTTGTCCCCGACACCATGCCCGACACCAGATCGTTTTGCAGGCTACATGTACATGTACACCCACTCGCGATATGTGACAATGTCCGTAATACCGGAGTCTCCTGCCGCAGATTCTGTCCGCTAACACTGGTCTCCATGCCCCTCCATACCAGGAGAGGAATACTAGAGTACAGGCGACTTACATACATGTACCGGTATGTTGGACTTCGACATGTCAGGTGAAGTACGAGTAGTGTACTAAGTCTTGTAGTACAATGTAGTAGTCCGTAGGTCTACGATGCTGCTAATCCGATCCTGAGAGCCATGCCTGGCGCTGGGAAGCCCGAGGCTTGAACGCTGGGCTGTGCAATGGCAGTAGTAGCGGAGACTGCAAGATTGTATTAATTTTAGAAAAGCGATCCTGTCAGCTTTTCTATTATTGTGTGTGTACATAAGGGCGGCAGGGCGCATTACATGACTCCAGCGATCGGATTTCATTGAGCAACTGGCACTGACTGCAGATCTGCAGTGGTAGATCATGGTGCTGTAGATGTAGTGTGATGGTAGTCTAAACTAAAATAATTAATTGTCTACAATTGTACAGTCATGCACATGTTTCAAAAATACATGGTAACAGGCTTCCGAAATTATTGGGAGGGTATGCAGACCCTTTCCACCCCATTACCGTCTCAGTCTCTTCTGCCCTCTGGCTTGGGAATGCGCTCCATTGTCTTGGAACCAGAAAATTAATACATGCGCAACTGAACAGACAGACAGAATGTGACCTAGTGAGTCATCAGCCAGTGTTGGTGCGTGAGGTACTTATGGACATCTTCTTTGAACGTGTGGAGCCGCTTCAAGCTGAGTGGAGCCCTTACAATTTCGCTCGGCAAGCTGTTCCATACTGACACTACAGAACACGGGAAGGAGCGAGAAGCATAGGCAGGTGCTCTCCTGTCCAGGACTTGCTGCAGCTGCACATTCCCAGCCTAATGCCGACTGGTTGCATTTTTTGAAGCTCCGGAATTTTTGGCGAACCAGGCGTGATTTTGACTCCACGTCTGTTCTGTCATGTCCCAAACCTATAGAAGTGCTGCCGCAAAGGCTGCCGCAAAGGTTCCAGCGAGGCGCAGTCCCAGCCTTGAGTCCACGCCATCCAAGCTGTCAGCAACAAGCCGAAAAACGCAAGCCAGCACACCACCTGACGTGATTCGCGCGCAAGTGTCCCTGGAGACCGATAGCAATGCCAAGGGAGAGGACAGTGTTCAGAGTCTCCTCTCTGACATCCTGCGGGAGCAACGTGCTCTTACGGAGCGCTTCGATGTCATGTCATTGGAATTTTCGGCCAAGATCGATGCTGTAATGGCCGAAAATCGGGCATTGAAGGAGAAGCTGGACATCTTCGAGGCTCGCCTTACTCGTCTTGAGAGTACAGGTACGGCAGCGTACCGTACGAACGGTGAAAAGGACATGCCGCCCCCGGAAGGGGTTGTTGGCACGTGCAACGTCGTCAACTTTGCTGCTTTGGTGCAGGAAGAAGTTGACCGTCAACAGCGCTGCAACAACGCCATTGTTCGCGGCATCCCGGAAGCGGACGACAGCCTATTTGACGACTGCATCCGGATCCTGAAGATAGACTCCTATGAAGTCGAGCACGCAGAACGGATTGGAACTGAGCGGTCTCGAGGTCCCCGTCCTGTACGGATCAAATTCAAAAGCCAAGCCAGCAAGTCTGCCGTATACCGTACACGATTCAACCTCAAACTACAAGATGGAACTCCCATTTAGAAAAGCGATCCTGTCAGCTTTTCTATTATTGTGTTCACATGGCAAGAAAAACGACACCGCTATGCTACGTAAGTTTCTACGTAAGGTGCTCGGTATTTCACTTAGGCTACGTAAGTCTCTACGTAAGGTGTACCAACGGGTGGTAGCCGCGTGCTGTGCACGCGCACGGCAGACATTGTGTTGCAGTGCAGTCCGTGTTCGGATGTGCATGCGCGAGGAACTTCCTCCTTTGGAACTGCTTCTTGTATGAGCTGTTTCGGATATTTCGTCTCCTGGCCTGGCTTATTTCGTTTCTGCGCTGCTGAGACCTCCTTTCGCGGAATATTACTCAATGACAGGTGAGTTGACTAGTTCCCTTTTATTCATTTCCTTGTGTTGACTCTTTCATTTACGAAAAGTGTGCTCATTTTGGGCGGAATGCAATAAATAATGGAACAGCTGACAGGATCTCTTTTCTAAATTTAGCTTTTCCGCTGCCCAGGCCTCCTTTTACGGAATACTCGATGACAGGTGATCTCTGAGTTGACCGGTTTCCTTCGATTCATTTGCTTATGCTCACCCTTTCATTTACGGAAACGTGTGCTGATTTTATTCGGATTTAGATCCATTTTTATCTCTTTGCCCTTGTCTACAGTGTGCGAAGAACGCGAGTTCACCTTCTTGACGGTAAGGCTTATGTTAGATGTGTTGTCGAAATACTCATATCAAGAGTACATGTTTTCATGTACTCTTGCTCATATTCATTGTACATTGGTACGTTACAAGTAAGGCACTGGTCAGTGGCATACTATCGTTGGCAGTTCCCAATCTGGAGGGAAAGGTTCAAGGACCCATTGACCGAGTTTGCAAAATAAATTCGCATATCAGGGAACATCTCCATTGTGGAGAGTTTCAGTAAACTTATTTGCTTCATACGAAACAAGTCAAAGGGTGCAGTCTCGTCTCGTCAAGATCTCGTACTTGTATGATTGGATTTGTTTACTCGAGTCTGGGCTGTTTGATTTATTATTTGTGAGTTACGCCGAGATTGCACTGCCCCAAATGAAGTTTCGTGCCGCCAAAGCAAGAATTACGATCTGCAAACTGTTTGTAGTACCTGCAAGAATCTGCTGTACATGTATCGTACTTTCTCTGTTGCTGTTTCAGTTGCCGTCATGTTGCTAAAGAAACGTTCAGTAGAGAGGTTCTGCAAAACAAAAATTCGAACGAAGTTTCGCGACAGTCCTTGCGAAAGTGTGTACGAATTTTTGCACGAAGTTTGCGTTCTGCACATTTTCGTAGTTTGCGCTGGCCAAGTGCACGTACGCCATGACCCGATCACACGAAAGTGTGTACGACTGTTCATTTCGCGTTCCCTGCAAGTTTCGCATCCAAAGCTGCGAAAGTTCGTGCGAAGTTTCGCACCTCCTGATGTAGAGGGAAAGTTTGTACGCATTTTCGTTTTGCAGAACCTCTCTAGTGACTCATTTGTTTCATACGAGACGAGTCAATGAGTTGGTGTGGCTTAGAATCTTTCGCTGTAGAAGAAATCTATTCGTATGTCTATTGGAGAAATAATTGTATTCACTGGTTATAAAATAGGTTAAGACAAACTCACAGAATAAATACCATCGGTCCCTTGGTGTTCGTCCTACAGAGGTTCGACTGGATATCATTCAAACTCACCAAAAGATGTGTAAGATTTTATTATTATGGAGTGCCTTGTTTATTTCTCAGTACCTCCAACCATAGCCTTGCCCCTTTTATCCTGAGGATCAGTGTAGTTGTTGGAACGATATGTCGGACTCGACAATGTATTTATTTACATTTTAATACATGTATATTGTTCCTCCTTTGCTGTGTTGTTTTAGAAAATCGTGGACTAACAGTTTGAAGTCATTGAACTACTTCCAAAAGTTGTATCGACATCAACAGGGTTACGATTTCAGTGCAATACGATGCAGGATGACCTTATCACGATAACCCATGATTACAAACCATTATAAACACAGAATCAACAAAAACATCTGCGACACGCACCTGGTTACATTTCTCAAATATATCTGAAAGGCAAGACAATTTTATGACAGAGTCATGAAATTCTGCTACAGCAACATGCACAGAATGACCTCCGTATAAAAAGAAGTATCACCACGGTCCACCACAACTCACATGTTTCCCCGCAGAAGAACATGCTTGTGCCATTTTCTGCAAGAAAAGGCTTGCACATCAATGCGTATAATACAGTATTGATATGATGTGAAGGCCATCATTTACATGTTGATATAGGGCATTCCATTGATTGGTGACAGAAAAAACAAAAGAAATTATAGCAATAAAAACTGCTTTATGGCAGTTTTCTAAAAAAAGTTATTGTGTTCTAGTCCATGGACCCCGTCTAAAAAGTAAGAAATTAACAAAATGTGATAGCTGAAAATTAAAATTTCACACAAAACCTCACAATAATCACACACAGAATGAAAAGCTACATGTAGAAGACCTTTTCCCCTCGTGATCCTCTTTCCTTTGCATGCATGACATGCATGTTGCCAATTGTTGGTGCAGTACAAGTCTAGTGTTGAAAGCAGCATTTCAAGTGTTGTGATTATTGTGAGGTTTTGTGTGAAATTTTAATTTTCAGCTATCACATTTTGTTAATTTCTTACTTTTTAGACGGGGTCCATGGACTAGAACACAATAACTTTTTTTAGAAAACTGCCATAAAGCAGTTTTTATTGCTATAATATATATGGCAAATGACCTGACACGACAGCAACAGACAGCCAGGAAGAACAACGTGACGAGCTACAAGGAGCTTCGACGTAGAGGCGTGAAGTGCTCAATGCCGTACGACGAGATTCTCGACGAAACGTACAAACCGTACACCCCCCAGCAGATCACACACCTCCTGCAGGAACGAGGCTCTGCTGACAGGGGTGCACTGGAACATCCGGGCACGCAATAGGATCGTCCTGGGAGTCCCTCAAATCCTACCACCTCGTCGGTAAGCCACCGGATCATTGCTCACACTAATACTTGTCGTAATGTCACTTTAGCTCTTATAAATATTTGTAGTCTCAGAAATAAGGTTCAGGATATTCACAAACTCTTGCACGATCATAAAATTCACATTCTATCCATTAACGAGACACACCTGGACAGCAGCATTCCCGATTCTCTTTTACACGTTCCTGGCTACACATTGTATCGACAAGACAGAGATCTACATGGCGGAGGAGTATGCATGTATGTGCACGCGTCTCTTGTTTCCTCTCCTGCCCCAACGCAATGTATACCGGGAGTGGAGTGCATATTTGTACGTGTTCGCATACCGTCTTCCAAACCCAAATCCAACGAGCTGGTTGTGTGCAGCGTGTACCGTCCACCCAACGCAAAGGTCGAGTTCTGGGAACTCTTCAGCCTTCAACTCGACAACATTCTACGTCAGTTTTCGAACATTATTGTCCTCGGTGACCTGAACACGGATGTTCTGCAGCCTCGCAGTGGACACTACAAACATCTCCGGAATATGTGCTGCGAGTTTGATCTCAGGAATGTTGTCACTGCTCCCACTCGTCATGGGCAGACCTGCATCGATTTGGTACTTGTTTCCACTGGAGTCCAGCTTACACAGACAGCAGTGCACCCTGTGGACGGTATCAGCGACCACGACCTAGTTATAACCCACCTAACATATCCAACCATGTCTACCTGTCCACTCTACACCAATATCAGGAAGCCGAGCGCCACAGAAATAGACCGGGACACTCTATGCCGAACCGTGGACGAACAACTGACGTCATTCCCCCTTGCAACAGATGTAAATATCTTGGCGAACAGCCTAACAGCCGTCCTCACGTCAACTTACGACAAACTTTGCCCCGTCCGTCGCATCTGCGTACCATCCTTCAGCAAACCCAAACCTCAACCCTGGCTGACTCCTCACCTGCGATATCTTTTACAGCAGCGTAAGCATTTGCACAGAAAGGTTCGGTCACGTCCCTCTGATCAACAACTAATGCAACGGTACCGGGCAGTGAGAAGGGAAGGGACACTTCTGAACAGGCGCCTGAAGTCGGAGTTCCTAATGCAACAGTTCAGAAACATGAAGCGTGACCCCAGAGGCCAGTGGTGTCTCTTAAATAAGCTCTCTGGTCGAGCCACCACGAAATCCACCCCTGCAGCGCCACTTCCAGCACTCACTGCAACATTTGCGGCAGTTGTCCACGACCCAGCCAGGCCAGGAGTGTTGCAGATACCAGCCGACAGGGATCCGACAGCACCTAGCACCCTGACTGACTTCACCTTGGTCAACACTGAAACAGTTGAGGCTCTACTGACTACTCTAAACTCCCACAAGGCCGCGGGTTCGGATGGCATTCCTCCCTGCATCTTAAAGTCATGCAAAGCAAATATCACGGCCTCACTAACATCCATAATCAATCAGTCCCTACTTTCTGGCGTTTTTCCAGCCTCTTACAAGCATGCACACGTGTGCCCACTCTTCAAGTCCGGGGACAAACTTGCAGCCACCAACTACCGGCCAATATCTCTGCTGCCCGTTGCCTCCAAGATATTGGAGAAGGTTGTCCACCGGCAGATTACTGAATTCTTCCGTGACCACCCAGAGCTGTCCGCCTTGCCGCTGGAGCAGTTTGCGTACCGTCCAAAGCACAGTTGCGAAGATGCCCTCGCTGTTTCCATAGACAGGTGGACAAGAGCACTGGACAATGGCCAGCGATGCGCGATACTGTTCGCAGATATGAGCAAGGCTTTCGACCGTGTACAGCATCAACAACTGGTCAACGAGCTGGCTGACGTAGGGCTAGGCGGCTCAGTGCTGAAGTGGTTCGCGGACTATCTGTCCTCCAGAAGTCAACAAGTCGTGGTCAATGGGGAGCGTGGTGGGACTGTGCCCTGCACCAGGGGAGTTCCGCAAGGGTCCGTCCTTGGCCCCCTCCTCTTTTGCGTCTACATCCGCAAGGTTCCACAGATTGTTCGGAACAGTATTTCTCAGCTCTATGCCGATGACATCGCCTTTTTCGTCATTGGAACGGACCTCTCTGTCATGCTGCGAAAGCTTCAGGATGACCTTAGCGCTCTGGAGCTCTACCTTGATGACAAAGGACTTCTCATGAACCCTGACAAGACGCAGTTCCTGGTCCTTCGGCGCCCACGCCAACCTGTGCCGCATCTACCAATCCCCCTAGTTTGTAAAGGCAAGCCCCTCACCCCTGCAGCCACCGTGAAGTATCTCGGACTACTCATCGACGAGCATCTCACCTTCCAGCCGCAAGTCGAGAAGGTCTGCGGTGCGGTGTTCGGCAAGATTGCCGCCTTCAGACATGGCCGAAAAAACCTAACACCTGAAGCGAAGAGGACGTTCTATTTATCCATTGTGCAATCGACTCTCGACTATGCCAGTAACGCTTATCTGCACTGTCTCAGCGCCACCCTGTTCAATAAAATCGTGACGGTCAGTCACATAGCAATGAAGAAAGTTTTTGGGTTTGACCGTATGATGTCTACTGAAATTGTTCTCCGCAAATATCATCTCTATTCTTTTGAACAGCGCACAAATCTTAAACTCTATGTTTTCGTGTACCGCTGCTTGACCCCACATCTTGCTAGTCCCCTTCTCCAATCCTTGTTCCAGCTTAGGGCTGCTGTGCCCGGACACCAGGCTCGCACGCGCGGCCAGGCACAGCGCGCATTAGTTCTTCCGCCTGTTTCTACGCAATATGGCATGCGTTCTATTTCTTTCCTGGCGGCAGACAGATGGAATGCTCTTCCCACTGACTGCCGTCAGGCCCCGTCTCTTACTCTGTATGTAAACATGGTAAAAATTCACCTAGGGTTCCCAGTAAAAAGGCAACGCCTGTTGGGACTCCCCTAGTAAAATAATAAAATCTACTACTACTACTACTACTACTGAGTACTCGTACACTTCTCTTCTTAACCCAGCTTCCCGCTCCCCGGCTAGCCCTTTCCTAAAGGTGCTCGCCCTTTTTGGCCCTTTTTTGGAAAAGCCCATTTCTTTCGCCCTTTATTGCGTTTTTTGGTGAATATCGCCCTTTTTGAGCTTTTTTAGCTGAAAAAGTGCTAAAATCTGTTTGCTCATATGCAATCACAGTTTCAATTTCCGAGTGCTTGATGGGCCTTGGCATTTTTTCAGCATATTTTGAGGGACGCGAAAAGCACTAAGTGCGAATTAAAAGAGCACCTTTGAGAAAGGGCTATCCCCGGCCCCAAACTTGCCAAAGTTACAGCATAGTTAACGACGATGGAATGATGATAATAATAATAATGCTAATGTAACGATTGCCTTTGGTCTGCTCTTTTGCATAGAATTATTTTTTCTCCCTACGCCGCAGTCATCTGGTAAGAGAGGTTCCGCATAACGTAATTACGTTAGTAAAAAACGTAGTCGATCTACGGAAAGTCTTACGTAAACTGCATGCGGATCTGCGTTCCGCCATACGGAGTTTTCAAATCACGTAGCTGCCCTTGGCAACTCCGAATGCGGCAGTGTACGACCAGATCGACATGGGGAGAGAGTCATAAATTTGTACCCCAATCCACTTACGGACCAGCTACGTTATCAGAGCCCTATCTACGTACTCTCCGTAGACAACTTTCCGTAAGTGGAGTGTAAACTCGCGAATTCACGGGTTTTTCCCGCCCACTAGCGTAAAGTTGCTCAACTTTACGTAGTGCGGAACCTCTCTAATAATGTACTGAACGAACGTACAAGCATGTCATGCACATGAACATGTACATGTACATGATTGTACATGACTGTACTTCAAAAGATGCGTGTACATGTCATGTACAAGAATAAAAAGGCAGATCAGAGTCGCCTGATTGTGATGCGACTAACTAATTACTTGAAGCTGTGTCTGCACTTATCGCGAACAAACCACACATGTTAATTCCTTATTGTTGTCGAACGGTGGACAGTCCAATCCAACGCCGCACTTGACCTCCACAAAGTACAGGAGAGCTCCATTCGTGTCCGTATTCTGGCCACGCAACACCTCAGGATTACCAGCAACACAGATAAACTCTGTACGACCCTTGTGACCGTTCTTCGCGCTCATCAGGTAACCATGGTATTCCCGACTCCATGATGGCGGACAGGTCATGTGACCAGGAATCATGATATGGGATGATCTTCCCGTCACGTGACATACAGCACAGGAAGGGTTCTGATTGTGAAGACTCGGTGAAAAGAAACCACCGGTTTCCAACTCAGTACCATAAAGATAACTCTGAGCTTGAACCCCACTCCTGTATTTGTCATACTGTGGATTCAGTGGTAAACAGAATAATTATGTAATTGGATCCACCTCCAGTGTGTTGGTAAAACGATCCTGCCATTTGTCCAGTATAAACAAGTTCTGCGCCTGAAGAGGAATTACAGGAATTCCTTCCCCAGCGGGTGTACGACACGCCAACATTGGCTAGCACAACAGACATTTGTTTTACCTTCCGTCTCAGCTCCTCCACGGGATTCTCGACTTTCTTGGAACATCTTGGTCCGGTATACTTGTGCTTGCACTTGCAATGGTGTTGTCTAGTGACGTCACTGTAGACGCATGTACCCTCGTTATGGCAGAAGGGCTGGGCAACACACTGTCACTGACCTCGACCATTGGTGCACGTATGGATGCGAAAAGCGTCCCCTGCGTAAGATATGTTGAACGTGTCTCGTAGAAGGTTGACCAAGTCCACAAAACTCAAGCTGAACAGAACCTCTGGTCCAACGCCATTTTGTCGGAAAGCAGAAACGTACTGAGTGACATGTGAACTGCGTACTCCAGCCTGTTGGAAGAACGCTCGCATACAATCAGTAGACATTGACAAAGTACCAGAGTCTGAGGATTGCGAGCCCTTGCTTTGAGTTTGAGTCGCTGCGTTGGCTTCGAAGACGAGCAATAGCAGAATTAGCAAACACAGGATAATAGGCTGGCGCATTGGCGTAACGGAGAGTACATCACGTATGGTTCGTGGTGCATATACCTGTACCCAGCCTGCCATGGCGATATGGGGATCTACCGGTATGTCTCTTACAAAGGAGAGTCTACGTCTTCTCCTTCTTCCTTGAAGTGCGCGTTCACTGCTACTGCCAGTACTGGTTGAAGTGTGCGTTTATTCCAACTAAAAATGAAGGGTGCGCTCAGCTTCACACATTGCTTCTGTACTAGCTGTCTAGGCGCGATGTACAATCAATCATGTAGACCACGCAGATAATGCCCACCTCATGCTCACTCGGAGTTTTAACCGTTAGTACAGAGTCATGTTGCTGTTTGTGGATATGATCCCTACGCCCAGCGCTTCGTCATCGCTTCATTGGTTCTGTGCTGCGTCAACCATGCTCTTATAATCTCACTTCGAAATCATGTACTTGTCACGCTGCTGTCTGGAGTTCGCGAGGTGTTTGTCGCACTGGAAACAGAGCATCAATGTACTACTACTAGTAAGTTTGCAGAGACAGCTTCTGTCCCTCCAGACACGATTCGGGGGCTTGCCAATCCCTACGGCAGCAAAGTCTGCAGAGGCAGAGCATCAGGCATCACTTGCTATAACGGCGCCAATCGTGAACTTGATCGACGCCCACCGTAGCGAGAGCGTCCAAGACGCCCCAGCCACCAGTCCGGACCAAAAACTCGCAAAGCGTCTTGAGTATCGTGGAGGGTATGGCCAATCCTGTTCTAGAAGCCGTTAGCGAGGCACGAGGCATCGCCCGACAAAAGCGCTAGGAGAAAGTCGGTGGGTGCCTGCAGCAGCAGACAGAGCTTGCCGCGGAGCTTTCACCGGTCCAGTGGCAGCTGCTCGCAGTAGCAGACGAGAAGGGCATGTCAACGTGGTTAACAGCACAACCCAACCGTCCTGGAAAAACCCCACTGTGCTGAAGAAGTCGGATTTCAGAGACGTGCTATGCATAGGCCATAGTATGGTCTGCCAATGGATAGTGTATGTGATCATTGGGTCTGTGGGAAGTCCATGACTACCCACCACGCCCTCAAGTGCCCGACCGGCGGCTATCCGTCGGCTCGCCATAACGAGCTTCGGGACCCCCTGGCCGGCGGACTGCAGGAGGTACTGCCCGATTTGGAGATTGAGCCACGTTTGCTCCCACTGCACGTTGAGGTCATCTCTGCCGCCTGGGCTAATCGTCAGCCAGAGGCACGCCTGGACATACGGGCTAGGGTCTCCCTTGGAACCCCAGCGCTTGCTCACCCACTTCCACCACTCACCCACGTCCACTTCCTCATCCAGAATGTTCACCGCCTCCTGCGCCATCTCGACTACATAGTCGAAAGCCAATGGGCCGGACAGCATCCCCCCCCCCCCCCCCTGTCCTGAAAAATGCGCTTCGGTGCTCGCACCGGTCCAGACCAAGCTTTTCTCATTGTGCTTCCGGCATGGATACCAACCTCAGGCCTGGACGCTCGCCATGTTGTTCTTGTGTACTTCAAAGTATAAACGCTCATCTCGCTCACAGCTCAAGAACTACCGCCCCGTGTCTCTCCTTGGTGTGATATCCAAGTTAATGGAGACCATTATCAACATGCAAATTACGAACTACCTCGAGGGCAACTCACTGCTTGCAGCGAATCAGTTTGGTTTCAGACGGAACCTGGTTACAGCCCACGCTCTTCTTGCGCTGCACCACTCCTGGGCATCCTCTATCGGTTGTGGGGGCGCAGCACGAGTACTTATGTATTATTATTATTATTATTATTATTCCCCGAAACACTGTGTATTGAGCAGGGAGTGGTGCTTTCTTGCAGGTTTGCCGAGTCGAAGGTTCGATGGACTTCTCGTGTGCTCTGCATGGCAGTCGTGAGTCAGTCAAGTGTCAAGTAAAGTCGGCGGAATAGCGCTAGCTCCAGTGTGGGGAGCAAACCCTTTATTATTTCTCCTTTATTCACTTCTTTCGAAGGCGATAAGCCAGACCCACCGGGAAATATTTCCATGGGTGGGACAGCAAAAAGAAAGTGAAAAAACAAAAACAAAAATAAATAAATAAATAAAACCTAAAAACCAAAGGGACAAGAACTAGTTGAAGGAAGAGGAAGAAAGGAAAGAAACTCAATCCGAACTCCAACATCAAAACAATAATAAAGAATTTGCAGCGACAGGCAAAATACATCAACCAATGAAGGGAGTAGTAACAAAGGAAATATCAGTCTTTATCAGTCGTTAGTCAAGTCTCTTAGCTATTGAACATGCAAACGCAGCAGAGGTGCATCTACATGTTAAGGATAGTTCTCAGTATTTTAATCGAACCTTGTATAGCCTCCTGTTGCACAATAGCCAGGTCTCCTCCCTGCACAGTCCGAAGGCATTGAGGAGTCTCCCCCACCAAGCCTCCCAGGGCACCGAAAACCACAGGGACCACGTCAACCTGGTTGAGGGACCAAATCCTCGAAATCTCCCGCTTCAAATCATAATATTTCGAGCGCTTTTCAGCCATTTTCTTATTGATGTTGTTCTCACCAGGAACGCTGATGTCTATAATGTAGGCGATGCGCTCCTTGTCATCAACAAGGAGCAGATCGGGCCTGTTTGCTGATAGTTTCAGGTCAGTTGGGACCGAATACTCCCAATAGAGGCGATACTGATTACTCTTGACCAATGCCTTGAGCTGGTGGTCGAATCGTGAAGCACCAGTAGGTAGATCTCGTGCTTTACACATTTCGAAGTGCACATACTTTACTATCCGGTTATGTCGTTCAATGTAACTGGTCCGAGCCAGAACTGGGCAGGCACTGACAATGTGGTCAATTGTTTCTAAGCTGCCCTTGCAAAGCCTGCAATTGGCATCAGTTCGAGGAATTGACTTCATTATGGCGTATTGGTAATTTTTCGTTTTGAGGGATTGGTCTTGTGCTGCCATAATCATGCCTTCAGTTGAAGGTTTCAGTGTCCTTGATTTCAACCACATGAAGGTAAGCTCCTTATCTAGGCGATTCTCCTCCAATCGGCTCCAATACCTCCCATGCAGCGGCATAGTGGAAAGTGTTTTGGATTTTCGCTCAGCGCACGCTTGTTTAATGGTATGCTTATTGGGTAAAGCTGGTCCAGCTGCTGGCAGATCCAAACTCGACAGGAACTTAGCGGCCTTTGCAGTTATTGAGTGGCTTTTTGTTGTAGGTTTTTGTTGATGATACTGATAAAGCAGGCTTATTCTGTCTATTGGGCTGGTACTCATGTAGCGGGCCAGGCCACACATGCTCCGGCCGTGCATATCCTCACAAGAGACCAAGCCCCGGCCTCCATCTCCCCTCTTCATGTAGAGCCTGTTGACTGAGGCTTTGGGGTGGTGAAATCCAGACGCAGTCAAGGCTGATCTTGTCACTCGATCTGTGGTCTTGATTTCAGCCTCGGTCCAATTTACGATTCCATAACTATATGTCATAACCGGCAGAGCATACGTATTGATGGCCTTGATCATGTTTCGCGCATTCAATCCACTGTTAAGAAGCAAATACAATCTCTTTTTGTATTCTGCAGTGAGTTGCGTCTTGAGCTTATTATTATTATTATTATTATTATTATTATTATTATTAACTGGTTTGAGGGAAAGAGACAAACGGGAAAAGTCTGAAGAAACAATTGACTGTCACCACCAGGACTCGAACCAGGGACCCTCGCTTGTAGCCAGCGATGCTCTAACCACTGAGCTATGGTGTAGTCGTCATCCAAGCAGAGACCGTTCAATGTTTTCTTCAGACTTCGTAACTCACACTTCCTGTGAATCCACACAGGCGGGTGGGACGCAGCCCTCACTGTACCCACACACTTCACGTACAAACTAGCACGCGGGGAGCCCCAAGTCATAAAATACTAACTAATTATTATTATTATTATTATAGTGAGTAGTTAAACCCAACACGAATGAAAAATGTGAAATGGAATAAAAACAATATTTGTAAAAAATAAATAAATTAAAATTAAAATTCAATATCGAACACGAATAAAATAAAATAAACAATTATGTAAAAAATAAACAATTATTATTATTATTATTATTATTATTATTATTATTATTATTATTATTATTTCAGACTTTTCCCGTTTGTCTCTTTCCCTCAAACCAGTCAATATTTTATGACTTGGGGCTCCCCGCGTGCTAGTTTGTACGTGAAGTGTGTGGGTTACAGTGAGGGCTGCGTCCCACCCGCCTGTGTGGATTCACAGGAAGTGTGAGTTACGAAGTCTGAAGAAAATGTTGAACGGCCTCTGCTGGGATGACGACTACACCATAGCTCAGTGGTTAGAGCATCGCTGGCTACAAGCGAGGGTCCCTGGTTCGAGTCCTGGTGGTGACAGTCATTTTTTTCTTCAGACTTTTCCCGTTTGTCTCTTTCCCTCAAACCAGTCAATATTATTATTATTATTATTATTATTATTATTATTATTATTATTATTATTATTATTATTATTATTATTATTATTATTATTATTATTATTATTATTATTATTATTATTATTATTATTATTATTATTATTATTATTATTATTATTATTATTATTATTATTATTATTATTTTAATAACGAAGGTACGTGTTAGGTCGTAAGTATCCACGCAAACACACATCCAGTCAAAATAAGGCACTTGTCAAAGTATCCGAACGTTTTCGGTCCCTTCTCATCAAGGATTATACAGGGAATGGCTCAAGTTGAAAAGACTAAAACTTATATAGCGTAAAGATATGAGATAACAACACTCGTGACAAAGTGAAAAAAGTATCAAGTTCAGCACGACACAAAACTCGAAGGACATAATAATAGCGACAAGAACATAGTGAGCAAATTAAGTTACATTGTTAACACCTCGACGAGGAGTAACACCAAACAATTGTAGCGACAACACATTTTCTTTTTGTACGCAAAGTTCAGGATCTAACTTACGGATATACAAAGCTTCTAACACAGCCAGATGCAACGCACATCTACCACGTGACAATATTGAGAACACATTATCACTGTACAACTCACGACAATTGGTACGGGCTGACAGATGTTGCTTGATGGACGAAGTGCGATTCTTAGCTCCGTTGGGTGTAGTCTCCTCCAATGTCCCGTCATCTCGCCTCTTCGCGGCATCACCACTATCCGTCTCTTTGCTTTTCCGCGGCCTTCCACGTTTTCTGACACTAGCCGTTGTGTGCGCGATGCCCAGTGTCCTTTCAGCTACGTCTCCTCCATTGCGGATTTCTATTGATCTTCTTACTCCAACTTGTCCGGTGTTCGATATTGAGGTTCGTTTTCGCGGTCTACCACGTTTTCGAATATTGACTGTTGTTGTCACTTCCGTTGTCGTTGTACGTGCGTCCTCACCAGTCCGTATTTTTACTTGGCTTCGCGTAACCCTTCCCGACGCAGACAGATCCTTTGTCAATTTCGGTGGTTTACGTGTGGAAAAGCTAAGGGACGCAAACTTTGAATCGAGCGGATTCATGTGTTCGTATGACGTGGTCAGCTTATTTACTAACGTGCCACTACGGGAGACCATTGACATCTGCGCAACAACACTGTACCACAATAAGTCCATTACTCCGCCGTCCTTGAACGAAACGGAGTTTGTGAAACTCATGTTAATGGTTACATCTGGCGTTGAGTTTTCATTTGGCAACGTTATGTATAAACAAATAGATGGCGTTGCCATGGGCTCGCCACTTGGTCCTGTATTGGCTAATATATTTGTAGGGTTCTGTGAAGCGTCCATTAGTCCATCATTGTGGCCCTCTATGTACTGTCGTTTTGTAGACGATGTGTACTGTCACGATGAGGATGAGGATGTCTGTGGGACTTTTCTACTAACTCTGAATAGCCTCCATCCGGCGTTGAGATTCACGTCGGAAGCGGAACAAAACGGCAGATTATCCTTCTTGGATGTACAAATTTCACGCAACATTAACACTAAGAGTTTGGACACCACTATCTATAGGAAGCCAACTTTCACCGGCCTCTACATTCCGTGGGGGAGCTATACTCCAACGAAATCGAAGAAACATCTTGTGAAAGCGCTAGTTTATCGTGCGCATAGAATATGTTCCCCTCATCTATTGCAGGACGAATTAGACAGACTGACATCAATATTTACGAACAACGGCTATCCAAAGGAATTTCTGGCCAAGCTTATCAACGAAAAACCGGCGACAGACAAGCCGATCCAATTTGGACCTGACCTTTGCCCAGTGGTGCTCCGTTTACCCTGGGTTGGCGCCGGTTCTGCGCGCGTGGAGAAGGATGTTCGTGGTATCGTATGTCCATCTTATCCGTGCGTCAAGCTGTACGTCATATTTGGGACAGTGCGTGCGTTCAGTGTGAAGAAGGATGTTCTACCTACCCTTAGTAAAAGTAACCTTATCTATTTCTTTCAATGCCGACAATGTGAAGATCGGTATGTAGGTAGAACCCTTCAGCACCTGGGCGCGCGCATTCGTCAACATGTGCCGTTAAGTTTTGTTCCGCTTGATGCGCGTGAGTGTCGTCCTCGCCGTGGTCGTCCTCCAAAATGTGCTGTCCAGTCCATCGGTGGATCTTCCTCTTCCTGTGAAGATATCACTGCATGCCCGTCCTCCTCCGCGTGTATAGCGCAGGGTCCAGCTGAGAACAGCGTGAAAGATGGTGAAAGACCGACACGTAAACCACCGAAATTGACAAAGGATCTGTCTGCGTCGGGAAGGGTTACGCGAAGCCAAGTAAAAATACGGACTGGTGAGGACGCACGTACAACGACAACGGAAGTGACAACAACAGTCAATATTCGAAAACGTGGTAGACCGCGAAAACGAACCTCAATATCGAACACCGGACAAGTTGGAGTAAGAAGATCAATAGAAATCCGCAATGGAGGAGACGTAGCTGAAAGGACACTGGGCATCGCGCACACAACGGCTAGTGTCAGAAAACGTGGAAGGCCGCGGAAAAGCAAAGAGACGGATAGTGGTGATGCCGCGAAGAGGCGAGATGACGGGACATTGGAGGAGACTACACCCAACGGAGCTAAGAATCGCACTTCGTCCATCAAGCAACATCTGTCAGCCCGTACCAATTGTCGTGAGTTGTACAGTGATAATGTGTTCTCAATATTGTCACGTGGTAGATGTGCGTTGCATCTGGCTGTGTTAGAAGCTTTGTATATCCGTAAGTTAGATCCTGAACTTTGCGTACAAAAAGAAAATGTGTTGTCGCTACAATTGTTTGGTGTTACTCCTCGTCGAGGTGTTAACAATGTAACTTAATTTGCTCACTATGTTCTTGTCGCTATTATTATGTCCTTCGAGTTTTGTGTCGTGCTGAACTTGATACTTTTTTCACTTTGTCACGAGTGTTGTTATCTCATATCTTTACGCTATATAAGTTTTAGTCTTTTCAACTTGAGCCATTCCCTGTATAATCCTTGATGAGAAGGGACCGAAAACGTTCGGATACTTTGACAAGTGCCTTATTTTGACTGGATGTGTGTTTGCGTGGATACTTACGACCTAACACGTACCTTCGTTATTAAAGTATTATCCGCCTCCGACTTCTTGTAAAATTATTATTATTATTATTATTATTATTATTGACTGGTTTGAGGGAAAGAGACAAACGGGAAAAGTCTGAAGAAAAAATTGACTGTCACCACCAGGACTCGAACCAGGGACCTTCGCTTGTAGCCAGCGATGCTCTAACCACTGAGCTATGGTGTAGTCGTCATCCCAGCAGAGGCCGTTCAACATTTTCTTCAGACTTCGTAACTCACACTTCCTGTGAATCCACACAGGCGGGTGGGACGCAGCCCTCACTGTAACCCACACACTTCACGTACAAACTAGCACGCGGGGAGCCCCAAGTCATAAAATATTGACTGGTTTGAGGGAAAGAGACAAACGGGAAAAGTCTGAAGAAAAAATTGACTGTCACCACCAGGACTCGAACCAGGGACCTTCGCTTGTAGCCAGCGATGCTCTAACCACTGAGCTATGGTGTAGTCGTCATCCCAGCAGAGGCCGTTCAACATTTTCTTCAGACTTCGTAACTCACACTTCCTGTGAATCCACACAGGCGGGTGGGACGCAGCCCTCACTGTAACCCACACACTTCACGTACAAACTAGCACGCGGGGAGCCCCAAGTCATAAAATATTGACTGGTTTGAGGGAAAGAGACAAACGGGAAAAGTCTGAAGAAAAAATTGACTGTCACCACCAGGACTCGAACCAGGGACCTTCGCTTGTAGCCAGCGATGCTCTAACCACTGAGCTATGGTGTAGTCGTCATCCCAGCAGAGGCCGTTCAACATTTTCTTCAGACTTCGTAACTCACACTTCCTGTGAATCCACACAGGCGGGTGGGACGCAGCCCTCACTGTAACCCACACACTTCACGTACAAACTAGCACGCGGTGAGCCCCAAGTCATAAAATATTGACTGGTTTGAGGGAAAGAGACAAACGGGAAAAGTCTGAAGAAAAAATTGACTGTCACCACCAGGACTCGAACCAGGGACCTTCGCTTGTAGCCAGCGATGCTCTAACCACTGAGCTATGGTGTAGTCGTCATCCCAGCAGAGGCCGTTCAACATTTTCTTCAGACTTCGTAACTCACACTTCCTGTGAATCCACACAGGCGGGTGGGACGCAGCCCTCACTGTAACCCACACACTTCACGTACAAACTAGCACGCGGGGAGCCCCAAGTCATAAAATATTGACTGGTTTGAGGGAAAGAGACAAACGGGAAAAGTCTGAAGAAAAAATTGACTGTCACCACCAGGACTCGAACCAGGGACCTTCGCTTGTAGCCAGCGATGCTCTAACCACTGAGCTATGGTGTAGTCGTCATCCCAGCAGAGGCCGTTCAACATTTTCTTCAGACTTCGTAACTCACACTTCCTGTGAATCCACACAGGCGGGTGGGACGCAGCCCTCACTGTAACCCACACACTTCACGTACAAACTAGCACGCGGGGAGCCCCAAGTCATAAAATATTGACTGGTTTGAGGGAAAGAGACAAACGGGAAAAGTCTGAAGAAAAAATTGACTGTCACCACCAGGACTCGAACCAGGGACCTTCGCTTGTAGCCAGCGATGCTCTAACCACTGAGCTATGGTGTAGTCGTCATCCCAGCAGAGGCCGTTCAACATTTTTTTTTCTTCAGACTTCGTAACTCACACTTCCTGTGAATCCACACAGGCGGGTGGGACGCAGCCCTCACTGTAACCCACACACTTCACGTACAAACTAGCACGCGGGGAGCCCCAAGTCATAAAATATTGACTGGTTTGAGGGAAAGAGACAAACGGGAAAATTATTATTATTATTATTATTTTAACTGGTTTGAGGGAAAGAGATTATTATTATTATTATTATTATTATTATTATTATTATTATTATTATTATTATTATTATTATTATTATTATTATTATTATTATAAAAGAGGCTTGCACTTCAAAAAAAAAAAAAAAAAAAATTATTATTATTATTATTATTATTATTATTATTATTCTTTCCCTCAAAACCAGTTAATATTTTATGACTTGGGGCTCCCCGCGTGCTAGTTTGTACGTGAAGTGTGTGGGTACAGTGAGGGCTGCGTCCCACCCGCCTGTGTGGATTCACAGGAAGTGTGAGTTACGAAGTCTGAAGAAAACGTTGAACGGTCTCTGCTTGGATGACGACTACACCATAGCTCAGTGGTTAGAGCATCGCTGGCTACAAGCGAGGGTCCCTGGTTCGAGTCCTGGTGGTGACAGTCAATTTTTTCTTCGGACTTTTCCCGTTTGTCTCTTTCCCTCAAAACCAGTTAATATTATTATTATTATTATTATTATTATTATTTGAAACTCGGATGTTGAGCCATAAATAAATGTAAAAGAGAAAAGGACGTATGTCGGTTAGCGCTACGGAGATGTGTTAAAGTTAGGTGTCAGGACGTCGAATGTCTCAGTACTCTGTCAGTTTTGTGCCTAGTTATTGCACTTTCTGACTGTATATAGTATCATGTTACAGTGATGGAGAGTTACTCTAAACTCGTATCCATATGTCCTTTTCTCTTTTACAATTATTATTATTATTATTATTATTATTATTACTTGTATTATTATTATTATCATAGCTCAGTGGTTAGAGCATCGCTGGCTACAAGCGAGGGTCCCTGGTTCGAGTCCTGGTGGTGACAGTCAATTTTTTCTTCAGACTTTTCCCGTTTGTCTCTTTCCCTCAAACCAGTTAATATTATTATTATTATTATTGACTGGTTTTGAGGGAAAGAGACAAACGGGAAAAGTCTGAAGAAAAAATTGACTGTCACCACCAGGACTCGAACCAGGGACCCTCGCTTGTAGCCAGCGATGCTCTAACCACTGAGCTATGGTGTAGTCGTCATCCAAGCAGAGACCGTTCAACGTTTTCTTCAGACTTCGTAACTCACACTTCCTGTGAATCCACACAGGCGGGTGGGACGCAGCCCTCACTGTAACCCACACACTTCACGTACAAACTAGCACGCGGGGAGCCCCAAGTCATAAAATTATTATTATTATTATTATTATTATTATTATTATTATTATTATTTCAAATAATCAGTCAGGGAAGTGAACTGCCTGAAAAGAGAAAAAAACGCCAGACCCACCAGGACTCGAACCTGGGACCCTGCTTGTCATGAGCAATGCTCTAACCACTGAGCTATGGGACCAGGCTGAACCTAGAAGGCGCTGACAAGTTTTTCACTCCAAAGGCAGCTCACAACACGTGCCACACATACTGATGGCACTTGGGTCTTTTTCCCTCCCCCAGGGGACCAACCACGGTCAGTTTCTGGAAACTACCAGAGGTGAAAGAAAGTGATTAAATTTGGAAAGGTTTGGGAGAACTTCAATTTCAAATAATCAGTCAGGGAAGTGAACTGCCTGAAAAGAGAAAAAAACGCCAGACCCACCAGGACTCGAACCTGGGACCCTGCTTGTCATGAGCAATGCTCTAACCACTGAGCTATGGGACCAGGCTGAACCTAGAAGGCGCTGACAAGTTTTTCACTCCAAAGGCAGCTCACAACACGTGCCACACATACTGATGGCACTTGGGTCTTTTTCCCTCCCCCAGGGGACCAACCACGGTCAGTTTCTGGAAACTACCAGAGGTGAAAGAAAGTGATTAAATTTGGAAAGGTTTGGGAGAACTTCAATTTCAAATAATCAGTCAGGGAAGTGAACTGCCTGAAAAGAGAAAAAAACGCCAGACCCACCAGGACTCGAACCTGGGACCCTGCTTGTCATGAGCAATGCTCTAACCACTGAGCTATGGGACCAGGCTGAACCTAGAAGGCGCTGACAAGTTTTTCACTCCAAAGGCAGCTCACAACACGTGCCACACATACTGATGGCACTTGGGTCTTTTTCCCTCCCCCAGGGGACCAACCACGGTCAGTTTCTGGAAACTACCAGAGGTGAAAGAAAGTGATTAAATTTGGAAAGGTTTGGGAGAACTTCAATTTCAAATAATCAGTCAGGGAAGTGAACTGCCTGAAAAGAGAAAAAAACGCCAGACCCAGGCAGTTCACTTCCCTGACTGATTATTTGAAATTGAAGTTCTCCCAAACCTTTCCAAATTTAATCACTTTCTTTCACCTCTGGTAGTTTCCAGAAACTGACCGTGGTTGGTCCCCTGGGGGAGGGAAAAAGACCCAAGTGCCATCAGTATGTGTGGCACGTGTTGTGAGCTGCCTTTGGAGTGAAAAACTTGTCAGCGCCTTCTAGGTTCAGCCTGGTCCCATAGCTCAGTGGTTAGAGCATTGCTCATGACAAGCAGGGTCCCAGGTTCGAGTCCTGGTGGGTCTGGCGTTTTTTTCTCTTTTCAGGCAGTTCACTTCCCTGACTGATTATTTGAAATTGAAGTTCTCCCAAACCTTTCCAAATTTAATCACTTTCTTTCACCTCTGGTAGTTTCCAGAAACTGACCGTGGTTGGTCCCCTGGGGGAGGGAAAAAGACCCAAGTGCCATCAGTATGTGTGGCACGTGTTGTGAGCTGCCTTTGGAGTGAAAAACTTGTCAGCGCCTTCTAGGTTCAGCCTGGTCCCATAGCTCAGTGGTTAGAGCATTGCTCATGACAAGCAGGGTCCCAGGTTCGAGTCCTGGTGGGTCTGGCGTTTTTTTCTCTTTTCAGGCAGTTCACTTCCCTGACTGATTATTTGAAATTGAAGTTCTCCCAAACCTTTCCAAATTTAATCACTTTCTTTCACCTCTGATAGTTTCCAGAAACTGACCGTGGTTCGTCCCCTGGGGGAGGGAAAAAGACCCAAGTGCCATCAGTATGTGTGGCACGTGTTGTGAGCTGCCTTTGGAGTGAAAAACTTGTCAGCGCCTTCTAGGTTCAGCCTGGTCCCATAGCTCAGTGGTTAGAGCATTGCTCATGACAAGCAGGGTCCCAGGTTCGAGTCCTGGTGGGTCTGGCGTTTTTTTCTCTTTTCAGGCAGTTCACTTCCCTGACTGATTATTTGAAATTGAAGTTCTCCCAAACCTTTCCAAATTTAATCACTTTCTTTCACCTCTGGTAGTTTCCAGAAACTGACCGTGGTTGGTCCCCTGGGGGAGGGAAAAAGACCCAAGTGCCATCAGTATGTGTGGCACGTGTTGTGAGCTGCCTTTGGAGTGAAAAACTTGTCAGCGCCTTCTAGGTTCAGCCTGGTCCCATAGCTCAGTGGTTAGAGCATTGCTCATGACAAGCAGGGTCCCAGGTTCGAGTCCTGGTGGGTCTGGCGTTTTTTTCTCTTTTCAGGCAGTTCACTTCCCTGACTGATTATTTGAAATTGAAGTTCTCCCAAACCTTTCCAAATTATTATTATTATTATTATTGTGGAAGAGAAAAGGACATATGGATACGAGTTAAGAGTAACTCTCCATCACTGTAACATGATACTATATACAGTCAGAAAGTGCAATAACTAGGCACAAAACTGACAGAGTACTGAAACATTCGACGTCTGTCAGTTTTGTGCCTAGTTATTGCACTTTCTGACTGTATATAGTATCATGTTACAGTGATGGAGAGTTACTCTTAACTCGTATCCATATGTCCTTTTCTCTTCCACATTTATTTATGGCTCAACATCCGAGTTTCAAATTATTATTATTATTATTATTATTATTATTATTATTATTATTATTATTATTATTATTATTATTATTATTATTATTATTTGGAAAGGATTGGGAGAACTTCATATTCAAAGGATCAGTCGGGGAAGTGAACTGCCTGAAAAGAGAAAAAACGCCAGACCCACCAGGACTCGAACCTGGGACCCTGCTTGTCATGAGCAATGCTCTAACCACTGAGCTATGGGACCAGGCTGAACCTAGAAGGCGCTGACAAGTTTTCACTCCAAAGGCAGCTCACAACACGTGCCACACATACTGATGGCACTTGGGTCTTTTTTCCCTCCCCCAGGGGACCAACCACGGTCAGTTTCTGGAAACTACCAGAGGTGAAAGAAAGTGATTAAATTTGGAAAGGATTGGGAGAACTTCATATTCAAAGGATCAGTCGGGGAAGTGAACTGCCTGAAAAGAGAAAAAACGCCAGACCCACCAGGACTCGAACCTGGGACCCTGCTTGTCATGAGCAATGCTCTAACCACTGAGCTATGGGACCAGGCTGAACCTAGAAGGCGCTGACAAGTTTTCACTCCAAAGGCAGCTCACAACACGTGCCACACATACTGATGGCACTTGGGTCTTTTTCCCTCCCCCAGGGGTTGGTCCCCTGGGGGAGGGAAAAAGACCCAAGTGCCATCAGTATGTGTGGCACGTGTTGTGAGCTGCCTTTGGAGTGAAAACTTGTCAGCGCCTTCTAGGTTCAGCCTGGTCCCATAGCTCAGTGGTTAGAGCATTGCTCATGACAAGCAGGGTCCCAGGTTCGAGTCCTGGTGGGTCTGGCGTTTTTTCTCTTTTCAGGCAGTTCACTTCCCCGACTGATCCTTTGAATATGAAGTTCTCCCAATCCTTTCCAAATTTAATCACTTTCTTTCACCTCTGGTAGTTTCCAGAAACTGACCGTGGTTGGTCCCCTGGGGGAGGGAAAAAGACCCAAGTGCCATCAGTATGTGTGGCACGTGTTGTGAGCTGCCTTTGGAGTGAAAACTTGTCAGCGCCTTCTAGGTTCAGCCTGGTCCCATAGCTCAGTGGTTAGAGCATTGCTCATGACAAGCAGGGTCCCAGGTTCGAGTCCTGGTGGGTCTGGCGTTTTTTCTCTTTTCAGGCAGTTCACTTCCCCGACTGATCCTTTGAATATGAAGTTCTCCCAATCCTTTCCAAATTTAATCACTTTCTTTCACCTCTGGTAGTTTCCAGAAACTGACCGTGGTTGGTCCCCTGGGGGAGGGAAAAAGACCCAAGTGCCATCAGTATGTGTGGCACGTGTTGTGAGCTGCCTTTGGAGTGAAAACTTGTCAGCGCCTTCTAGGTTCAGCCTGGTCCCATAGCTCAGTGGTTAGAGCATTGCTCATGACAAGCAGGGTCCCAGGTTCGAGTCCTGGTGGGTCTGGCGTTTTTTCTCTTTTCAGGCAGTTCACTTCCCCGACTGATCCTTTGATTATTATTATTATTATTATTATTATGGGGGTGGCTTTATTGGTTTTGTGTTTGTATTATGCAGCATCCCGGGTCATTTAAGACCATGGGGAGTACTGCTGTTGTATGTGAAGAAAATGTAATAAGGAAGACTGAGAAAAAGGAAAGAAAAAAGAGAGAAATACTGTGAACAGCAAATCTACAATGATGCATGTACAATCTATTATACAACTAATCTGCGAGAATGAGACTTAACACAAGCAGGTACAGTAATAGCAAGAGAGCTAAATCAGAAAACAAAATCCGTTGAAAAGTAACCGTCATCAAATCTGAAATCGAGCCCTTCAGCGACACAATAGCACTGAAGGCAGCAATATAATTCTTCTCATTCAACTTCAGTAAAGCACCGTCAAAACCGGTGAATGGGGGCTGATGGTATTATTGTTGTCTTTGTTATTGGCAAGTGATTAATATTACGATCATAATATTATTATTATTATTATTATTATTTGAAACTCGGATGTTGAGCCATAAATAAATGTGGAAGAGAAAAAGACATATGGATACGAGTTAAGAGTAACTCTCCATCACTGTAACATGATACTATATACAGTCAGAAAGTGCAATAACTAGGCACAAAACTGACAGAGTACTGAAACATTCGACGTCCTGACACCTAGTTTCAACACATCTCCGTAGCGCTAACCGACAGCCTTCCAACTTGGAAGGTTCAAGGTTATGGAAAGACCAAAGAGGGGAAGGCAAGCGCAACGAAAACGAGCAAAAGCTACAGTCCCAACGGAACAAAGAATGTCGATTGTTACTGGACGATGACGAGACCAGTACGATATTTGACAAAGCGGTCTAACTACAATTCGAAGCAGCAAAGCAGCACACCACCCAACTTGGGTGGGTCATAAATATCAAAGATAAGTAAAGAAAGGGAAGCTTTGCGAAAACGAATTGTACAAGCCGAAAGTCAAACTCCTACAGTACTCCTCATGCATGACATTGTGATGGACTAGTTGACTACAAAACAAGTTGTTTCACACGACGTACGTTTCGCCGTATGGTTCGTGACGGCTCATCAGGTGTGCAATTTGAAACTCGGATGTTGAGCCATAAATAAATGTGGAAGAGAAAAAGACATATGGATACGAGTTAAGAGTAACTCTCCATCACTGTAACATGATACTATATACAGTCAGAAAGTGCAATAACTAGGCACAAAACTGACAGAGTACTGAAACATTCGACGTCCTGACACCTAGCTTCAACACATCTCCGTAGCGCTAACCGACAGCCTTCCAACTTGGAAGGTTCAAGGTTATGGAAAGACCAAAGAGGGGAAGGCAAGCGCAACGAAAACGAGCAAAAGCTACAGTCCCAACGGAACAAAGAATGTCGATTGTTACTGGACGATGACGAGACCAGTACGATATTTGACAAAGCGGTCTAACTACAATTCGAAGCAGCAAAGCAGCACACCACCCAACTTGGGTGGGTCATAAATATCAAAGATAAGTAAAGAAAGGGAAGCTTTGCGAAAACGAATTGTACAAGCCGAAAGTCAAACTCCTACAGTACTCCTCATGCATGACATTGTGATGGACTAGTTGACTACAAAACAAGTTGTTTCACACGACGTACGTTTCGCCGTATGGTTCGTGACGGCTCATCAGGTGTGCAATTTGAAACTCGGATGTTGAGCCATAAATAAATGTGGAAGAGAAAAAGACATATGGATACGAGTTAAGAGTAACTCTCCATCACTGTAACATGATACTATATACAGTCAGAAAGTGCAATAACTAGGCACAAAACTGACAGAGTACTGAAACATTCGACGTCCTGACACCTAGCTTCAACACATCTCCGTAGCGCTAACCGACAGCCTTCCAACTTGGAAGGTTCAAGGTTATGGAAAGACCAAAGAGGGGAAGGCAAGCGCAACGAAAACGAGCAAAAGCTACAGTCCCAACGGAACAAAGAATGTCGATTGTTACTGGACGATGACGAGACCAGTACGATATTTGACAAAGCGGTCTAACTACAATTCGAAGCAGCAAAGCAGCACACCACCCAACTTGGGTGGGTCATAAATATCAAAGATAAGTAAAGAAAGGGAAGCTTTGCGAAAACGAATTGTACAAGCCGAAAGTCAAACTCCTACAGTACTCCTCATGCATGACATTGTGATGGACTAGTTGACTACAAAACAAGTTGTTTCACACGACGTACGTTTCGCCGTATGGTTCGTGACGGCTCATCAGGTGTGCAATTTGAAACTCGGATGTTGAGCCATAAATAAATGTGGAAGAGAAAAAGACATATGGATACGAGTTAAGAGTAACTCTCCATCACTGTAACATGATACTATATACAGTCAGAAAGTGCAATAACTAGGCACAAAACTGACAGAGTACTGAAACATTCGACGTCCTGACACCTAGCTTCAACACATCTCCGTAGCGCTAACCGACAGCCTTCCAACTTGGAAGGTTCAAGGTTATGGAAAGACCAAAGAGGGGAAGGCAAGCGCAACGAAAACGAGCAAAAGCTACAGTCCCAACGGAACAAAGAATGTCGATTGTTACTGGACGATGACGAGTACTCTGTCAGTTTTGTGCCTAGTTATTGCACTTTCTGACTGTATATAGTATCATGTTACAGTGATGGAGAGTTACTCTTAACTCGTATCCATATGTCTTTTTCTCTTCCACAATTATTATTATTATTATTATTATTATTTCCCTCAAAACCAGTCAATATTATTATTATTATTATTATTATTATTATTATTATTATTATTATTATTATTATTATTGGTTTGAGGGAAAGAGACAAACGGGAAAAGTCTGAAGAAAAAATTGACTGTCACCACCAGGACTCGAACCAGGGACCCTCGCTTGTAGCCAGCGATGCTCTAACCACTGAGCTATGGTGTAGTCGTCATCCCAGCAGAGGCCGTTCAACATTTTCTTCAGACTTCGTAATTATTATTATTATTATTATTATTATTATTTGAAACTCGGATGTTGAGCCATAAATAAATGTAAAATAGAAAAGGACATATGGATACGAGTTTAGAGTAACTCTCCATCACTGTAACATGATACTATATACAGTCAGAAAGTGCAATAACTAGGCACAAAACTGACAGAGTACTGAGACATTCGACGTCCTGACACCTAACTTTAACACATCTCCGTAGCGCTAACCGACAGCCTTCCAACTTGGAAGGTTCAAGGTTATGGAAAAGACCAAAGAGGGGAAGGCAAGCGCAACGAAAACGAGCGCTCCTACGTACTGTAGGAGTTTGGCTTTCGGCTTGTACAATTCGTTTTCGCAAAGCTTCCCTTTCTTTACTTATCTTTGATATTTATGACCCACCCAAGTTGGGTGGTGTGCTGCTTTGCTGCTTCGAATTGTAGTTAGACCGCTTTGTCAAATATCGTACTGGTCTCGTCATCGTCCAGTAACAATCGACATTCTTTGTTCCGTTGGGACTGTAGCTTTTGCTCGTTTTCGTTGCGCTTGCCTTCCCCTCTTTGGTCTTTTCCATAACCTTGAACCTTCCAAGTTGGAAGGCTGTCGGTTAGCGCTACGGAGATGTGTTAAAGTTAGGTGTCAGGACGTCGAATGTCTCAGTACTCTGTCAGTTTTGTGCCTAGTTATTGCACTTTCTGACTGTATATAGTATCATGTTACAGTGATGGAGAGTTACTCTAAACTCGTATCCATATGTCCTTTTCTATTTTACATTTATTTATGGCTCAACATCCGAGTTTCAAATTGCACACCTGATGAGCCGTCACGAACCATACGGCGAAACGTACGTCGTGTGAAACAACTTGTTTTGTAGTCAACTAGTCCATCACAATGTCATGCATGAGGAGTACTGTAGGAGTTTGGCTTTCGGCTTGTACAATTCGTTTTCGCAAAGCTTCCCTTTCTTTACTTATCTTTGATATTTATGACCCACCCAAGTTGGGTGGTGTGCTGCTTTGCTGCTTCGAATTGTAGTTAGACCGCTTTGTCAAATATCGTACTGGTCTCGTCATCGTCCAGTAACAATCGACATTCTTTGTTCCGTTGGGACTGTAGCTTTTGCTCGTTTTCGTTGCGCTTGCCTTCCCCTCTTTGGTCTTTTCCATAACCTTGAACCTTCCAAGTTGGAAGGCTGTCGGTTAGCGCTACGGAGATGTGTTAAAGTTAGGTGTCAGGACGTCGAATGTCTCAGTACTCTGTCAGTTTTGTGCCTAGTTATTGCACTTTCTGACTGTATATAGTATCATGTTACAGTGATGGAGAGTTACTCTAAACTCGTATCCATATGTCCTTTTCTATTTTACAATTATTATTATTATTATTATTTACGAAGTCTGAAGAGGGCATTGAACGGTCTCTGCTTGGATGACGACTACACCATAGCTCAGTGGTTAGAGCATCGCTGGCTACAAGCGAGGGTCCCTGGTTCGAGTCCTGGTGGTGACAGTCAATTTTTTCTTCAGACTTTTCCCGTTTGTCTCTTTCCCTCAAACCAGTTAGTATTATTATTATTATTATTATTATTATTATTTAAATAGGCGTCGAGGCGACAATAGTTTTAGAATTGCGATCAACAGAACGAGCTGAACCGACATTTTCACAAAGGCTTTTATTGTATTCAAAAAAACGAGTGTATACGAAGGCAGTGAAGAACATGTAAGAAAAAAAAATGTGATATGGAAGAAATGATGAACAAAAAATTGTACTTCGAACTAGTTTTCGCACAACACTCCTCAGGAAGCTACGTTGTACTAATGAAAAACAATCCAGAAAGATACTAATAAAGAGAAATGGAGTGAGAAGAAACAACACCTATGAAAATGATAATCCTAGCACTAAGGTAATAACAGGAAAAACTGCGAAAGCACTTAACGAACTTGTAAGGACTACTAGTATACTGTGACACAAGATATGACAACATGGCCAACCAGAGCCAAACAGACAGTTTTTTTGAATACAATAAAAGCCTTTGTGAAAATGTCGGTTCAGCTCGTTCTGTTGATCGCAATTCTAAAATTATTATTATTATTATTATTATTATTATTATTATTATTATTATTATTATTATTATTATTATTATTATTATTATTATTATTATTATTATTATTATTATTATTATTATTATTATTATTATTATTATTATTATTATTATTATTATTATTATTATTATTATTATTATTATTATTATTATTATTATTATTATTATTATTATTATTATTATGGGGGTGGCTTTATTGGTTTTGTGTTTGTATTATGCAGCATCCCGGGTCATTTAAGACCATGGGGAGTACTGCTGTTGTATGTGAAGAAAATATAATAAGGGAGACTGAGAAAAAAGAAAGAAAAAAGAGAGAAATACTGTGAACAGCAAATCTACAATGATGCATGTACAATCTATTATACAACTAATCTGCGAGAACGAGACTTAACACAAGCAGGTACAGTAATAGCAAGAGAGCTAAATCAGAAAACAAAATCCGTTGAAAAATAACCGTCGTCAAATCTGAAATCGAGCCCTTCAGCGACACAATAGCACTGAAGGCAGCAATATAATTCTTCTCATTCAACATCAGTGAAGCACCGTCAAAACCGGTGAATGGGGGCTGATGGTATTATTGTTGTCTTTGTTATTGGCAAGTGATTAATATTACGATCATAATTATTTTCTGCAAATAGGTGCTTCAACTAATAGTTCGAACCATGGGCATTCGCAAACCAATGTAACTTATTAGAGTGTAATTATTATTTCATCTGAGTTATTGACCTGATGATGTCAACTGTGCCAAGGAGCGCCTCCTTTTGCAAGATCGATACACTGGCTCCGGCATCCAGTTCCCTCACAAAGTCAGCAGGCGAGGGGGTTAATCCACCTAATGCCCCCACAATTATTGGCACGATCTTGGCCCTCACCTGCCACATCTGCTCCACCTCACGCTTCAGGCCTTGATATTTCTGTATCTTTTCCACAGATTTTCGGCGGATGTTTCTATCCAGAGGGACACTTACGTCCACAAGGAACGCTTCATCTTTGCCCTTGATAATAATGTCGGGTCTGTTTGCTCCAACGGGCGCTGCTGTTGGAATTGGCACTTCCCAATAGATTGACACATCCGTTTCAGCACTGTACACGACGTTGGTGAGTTGGTGACGTGTGTACTCATTCGAAATGTCCGATGCACCATACTTCCTGCACAATGTCCAGTGGAGATATTTTGCTAACCTGTTGTGGCGATTGACATAGTGACTTCCCGCACAAGCTGTACACGCTCCAATAAGGTGGAAAACCGTTTCCTTGTCCCTGCCACACATCCGGCAACTCGTTTTCGTTGACACACCTGTTCCTCGATTAAATATCTCTTGTAAATTCCGTGTTGGGATAGCCTGGTCCTGTATGGCCATGACAATACTCTCTGTCGCCGGACGCAAAGCAGAAGACCGCAACCACGCAAAGGAGAGCCCTCGATCCAGCTCAGCATCCTGCAGCATCAGCCAAAATTGGCCATGCAGAGGCTTCTTTCTGATTGTCTCCTCCCGATGCCGCTGGTATCCCTGGCGTATTTGCTCCTTTGTGGCTGACTCCTCCATACCAATCTTTGCCAAATATTTCGCAGCATCACTGGAGACAGAGTATTTTGCTTTTTCATGATGGTACTGTTTTAGGAGAGCAATGGCAATGTGGTCTTGGTGGCCCTCGATGTATTTATTGATCTGGATGATGGATCGTTCATGTAGATCTACCACACTCTGGAATCCACGGCCGCCTTCGGCGCGCACCAAATGCACCCTCTCTCTGTCAGCCCGAGGGTGATGCCATCCCTTCTTGGTGAGCTTCTTCCTGAGCAAGATATCCAGCTGCTCCAATTCTACGGGTCGCCAGTTGATGATGCCAAAGCTGTAGGTGAGCAGTGGCACCGCGTATGTGTTTACTGCCTTTGCTAAATATCCAGCCGTTAATCCAGACTTGAAGATCGCATCTAATCGCTTTCCATAATCCTCACGAAGCTTGCTCTTTATCTCACCATGCGGCAGCGCAGCCGATTCAATGAATCCGAGGTATTTGTACATGTTATCTTCTTGCAGGGTGGGTAAAGCCATACCCAACAGTGTTTCGACAGGCTCCGCATCACTTGACTCAAGCACTCCCCGGTGTACATGAAGCGTGGCGCACTTCGAAACACCAAACTCCAGGCCAATGGCCGAAGCTGTGATCTGGGCGACGTTGATCATGGGCTTCAGCTGGTTGCGATGTTTGGCATACAATTTAATGTCATCCATGTACAAGAGTTGAGAAACGACCTTTGAGACCTGTCCAATTTGCATTTGATATCCGCCGCCTGTCTTCTGCACCTCTCTTGAAATGCAGTTAATAGCTAAGCAAAACAAGAGGGGTGATAGCGTGTCTCCTTGGAAGATACCACGGCGAATCCTGACAGATTCTGTAGAGACCCGTGCATTTTGATATGATAAACTCATGTGCGTATTCCAGAGCTGCATGCTTGCCTCCAAGAACTTGACAAGAGCTGGGCTAAATTTGTACATCTCCAGCATCCGAATAATCCATACATGAGAAACGCTGTCATAGGCTTTCTTGAAGTCGATATACGCAACAGAGATATTGCGCTTATTATGCCGAGCGTGCTCCATTATCATCTTATTGACAAGAAGTTGCTCCTTACAGCCTAGTGTTCCCGGGGTACACCCTCTCTGTTCATCTGGGAGTATCGAATTGGTGTCAATGTGTTTCCACATGAGACTAGCAACTACGGCTGTCAGGATCTTGTATTGTGTGGGTAGACAGGTGATAGGGCGATATTGGGCTGGGTTAGATGTGGGTGGCTCCGTCTTGGGCAGCAGGATTGTGCGGCCAGTCACCAACCATTCCGGAATTGGCCAATCACCGACAAGGGTCTTCTGGAAGGCGATTCGCAGGGCAATGTGTAGATTAGATAATTTTTTCCACCAGTAACCATGAATTGCGTCTACACCACTAGCTTTCCACCTGCTGACCTTAGCTAGCGTGTCCTGGAGTGCCTGTTGAGTCACAGATACGGGTTCATCCTCTGCAATGGTAGTCTCATATTCCACTCTTTGTTCTTGATACCACCCTGATGACTCATCAAACGGCACAGGCTTGGCTAGTATACCAGACCAGAACTCGAATACGGCACCCTCACTCGGTATTTCCCCGGGATGCTGCTGCTCCGGTTCCTTTCTCAGTCTACGGTAGAATTCTTTCTCATTTGTGCGGAATAGTGTGTTAGCTCTCCTGCTCTCCCAGATGTGTTTATCACGTCTTGTCCTCTCCGCTAGCGCAAGCAATTCCAGCTTCCTCTGTTCCAGGACGTATCCAATCTGGGAAGTGTTGGATATTCCGTACTGAGTAAAGAACCGTTGGTGCTTGACAGCAGGGTTTTTCAACATCATTGTTAGTCGAGATATATCTGCCCGTAATTTCTTCGCTTTGTTGCGCGATTTTACTAACCAAGTCGGTTCCGGTGGTCGCGAGCTCGCCGGCTTGCCGCTAGCGTTTTCACCGTTCGTCTCAGACAAGGAAATGCCACATCTGGTCAAGGAACATCGAGCAGCAACATATACTAAGCAATTGAGATCTTCCATTTGAAGATCTTTGTTTTTACTAGTGGTGTTAATCACTCCAGGGATTGCTTTGTTCACAAGTAATGTCACCTGATCGAGTTTGCGTTGAGGCACATGGCGAGGTACAGGTAACCTAGGCCTTTCGGACATGGGTACATTTCTCCATCTCAAGTATGCCTCACTGAGCGCGTTAGTGGTGTCAATGTTGAGTGCATCCATGGCGTCAGTTTCTCCATCTTGAGGATGAGTAAGGTCAGTGCTGCTTTGTGAAGGCATCCCCAGCCCCTGCACTAGGTTGTCACTGCTTGTATCAGTAGTTACTAGCACAGCTGTAGCAGGCTGCAGGCTGTCACCTTGCTCTGGAGGTGTCAAAGCCAGGGCTGCCCCAGCATTCAAACCCGTTGATGTAGATGCAAGTAGCAGTGTAGCCTGCGTCGCTGGTGTAACCTCGGAGAGATCACCCATACTAGTACTACTAGTAGTACCACTAGTACACAGCTCAGCATGCTCAGTCTCCACGGTTACATTATAGTTAGTTTCATCAGCTGAGTTGGTTTCCATGGTGGTAGAAGTTTCAGACGCTCTTTGGTTCCGCTCCTCCATCATCTGCTTCCGCAAGACGTCTTCTTCCACCTTCGAAATTTTATTGTTTTTAGTGATATATCGCCTTCTATCCGCCAACAGACCCTCACTCACCGGTCTATCAGGCCTCATAGCGGTCCATATATCATGCATACGCCGCACGTACCCAAGCTGCAGCCGTCCACACTCGGTAGCAAGCAAGTACGCCTTTATCACATCCCGGTTGTCCTCCCATGTCCATTCCAATCTCCTCCGCGCACGAGCAGGAGGGACAGCGCAATCCTCTCCCGAGTGGTCCATTACACATCATATCCTTAGTAAACTCAATAAACCTGAAAAATAGGCTTAGGAGCGGGCCTACTTTGAGCTGTTGCTCGTGTTCGGCCAGAGCTCCCAAAATGCAATCCATTCTCCCTGAGGGCAAATTATTATTATTATTATTATTATTATTATTATTATTATTATTTGGGGCTCCCCGCGTGCTAGTTTGTACGTGAAGTGTGTGGGTTACAGTGAGGGCTGCGTCCCACCCGCCTGTGTGGATTCACAGGAAGTGTGAGTTACGAAGTCTGAAGAAAACATTGAACGGTCTCTGCTTGGATGACGACTACACCATAGCTCAGCGGTTAGAGCATCGCTGGCTACAAGCGAGGGTCCCTGGTTCGAGTCCTGGTGGTGACAGTCAATTTTTTCTTCAGACTTTTCCCGTTTGTCTCTTTCCCTCAAAATCAGTCAATATTTTATGACTTGGGGCTCCCCGCGTGCTAGTTTGTACGTGAAGTGTGTGGGTTACAGTGAGGGCTGCGTCCCACCCGCCTGTGTGGATTCACAGGAAGTGTGAGTTACGAAGTCTGAAGAAAACGTTGAACGGTCTCTGCTTGGATGACGACTACACCATAGCTCAGCGGTTAGAGCATCGCTGGCTACAAGCGAGGGTCCCTGGTTCGAGTCCTGGTGGTGACAGTCAATTTTTTCTTCAGACTTTTCCCGTTTGTCTCTTTCCCTCAAAATCAGTCAATATTATTATTATTGTTGTTCCGGGACAATGATGTGGTTGACCTCGAGATAGTGACCGAATTTCGTGGCGACAATCTTGTCTAGTGCTTTCGCAATAGCTGGGAGTAGGGTTATAGGGCGGTAGTTGGAGGGATCACACGGGTTACCTTTATTTTTAAATATGGGGATTACTTCATGAAGTTGGTTGCTCCAACGAGGAGCACACGCTTCTTGCCGAACTTGACACTTGACTGACTCACGACTGCCATCCGGAGCACACCAGGAGCACGTCGCACCTTCCGCTCGGCAAACCTGAAAGAAAGCACCACTCCCTGCTCAATACACAGTGTTTCGGGGAATTCACCCCTCATCAGTTGAGCTTGAGTAGGCTGAGGAAGATTGTGCCTGAAAAGCACCACTTATATACTGCTCTCCAGGCCAAACCATCACCAGGGATACAAACTTACAGAGACGCTTTGTTTCCAGCGCGACAAACACCTCGTGAAGCCCCAGGTAGCAGCGTGAGTCAGAGTCGCTCATGGAGTTGTGCTAAACAGACGTTGAGAGCCAGTATAGCTATTCACAACGCTGTCACCTCCAACAACTAGTTGCACGTCCGCGTGAGGGACAACAATACGAACTTAGAAGTTGCGACTTCGGCGGTAATGTCATGAAGTTGGTTGCTCCAACGAGGAGCACACGCTTCTTGCCGAACTTGACATTACCGCCGAAGTCGCAACTTCTAAGTTCGTATGGGGATTACTGTTCCCAGAATAATTCATTCGGACAGCCGTCGGCTGGTGCTCGTATTGGACCTGTACCATGAGCAGGAGTGCATTGGCGCTCAAATACCTTCGCGAGCATTTCTGCTTTCTCTGGTTCGCTCTGCGCCGTGTAGCCCTCACACGTTAGGTCAGGAACTTTATCTTTCTTACAGGAGATGTTGGCCAGTGTCTTGGCTTTCTTCCACCAAAGGTGGGCATCTTGCTCATCGTGAATATTCTAATAATAATAATAATAATATAATCTTTATTCCCGTAGCTATGCAGAAGACGTTACTTCAGTAACGTCTGGCGCTAGCCAGGGTCCACACAGCTTTAATTTGGTGTTTGTTTGTTTGTTTGTTTGTTTGTTTGTGTCACGCCTGGCGCTATCCCGTATCTGTCCCATACCGTACCGTACCAGCAAAGACAGCTGGCCACAATATTAATAATTTTGTTTGTTTGTGCCATCAGCATGCCCGGCGCTATCCCGTACCTGTCCCATACCATCAAGAGAATGAGTATATATGCGAAGTGTATCGGGGGGATGCATTCAGGCCGATAGTGCAGTAGCATTTTTGTGTGGATTTGTGTGCGAGGCCGAGATCCCACTGGCAGGCTGGCTGGGCCGCCTGTCGACCAGCCCGGGAATCGCATGTAGGCCGATAGCATAATAATTATAACGTATGTAGATGTATAGCAGGGATTCGTATTATGTAAACGACTCCCTGCTGTATAGGGAGATTTTCTGGAAAGAAATACGAAGTAGGGAGACGAGGAAATGCTATTAGAATGGACGTTATTTGCCGAATAAAAGACAGGATGCGTCAGCAAAAACATACTTTGGAAGAGAGATCCCGTCATCTCCAAAATAATCCTGAACGGGCGAGTCAGCGCCGGTCACAGGAAACGTCGGAAGAGAGATCCCGTCGACTCCAGAACGTCCGTGATCGGCAGAGTCAGCGCCGGTCACAGGAAACGGCAGGACAGACATCCCGTCGACTCCCGAACGCCCGTGATCTGCAGAGTCAGCGCCGGTCACTAGGGGTGTGCGGATAATGCTCGAAAAGGTGGCAGATTCTGCTCGAAAAGCAGTGAAATTGGCAGAACCATACAAACCTTATGGCGGGCAATTCCTCGAATTCTGCTCCATTTCTTTACCCACATACCAAACATGCATGAAACTTACCAGAAAAAGTATCGAATTCTGCCAATTTTTCTGCCGGAAGTATCCGCATATGCCTACCGGTCACAGGAAACGTCAGGACAGATATCCCGTCGACTCCAGAACGCTAGCCAGGGTCAACACAGCTTTGACACGTTACATGCATGATGAGCAAGCAAAAAAGCATAGCGTAGGGCCCTGAGCTTCCAAGCTCTCTCGTTTCAGGATTACCCAAAGGCTAACGCCTATCTGGGGATCTCCTATTTGTGTATGTACTAGTAACATAGTTAAGGATGCGAGAGAAAGTGCGCAAAGTGAGTGTCTCACTGAGGCGCTTGAAGTACAGGGTCTTGGCATTTCTTAACTGGTTCTGATGCATTCCTCTGGGCCTTGAAGGTTAACCAGTATGCTACTGTTTGGTGGCGCTTGGCGGCACGGAAAAGGCGCTGCTTCTGGCGATGAAGGTAATGCAGATGTGGGGTGAACCAATGCTTGGTTTGCTGTCTTCGAGATGAAACTCGTCTGTACGCTAAACAGCTGGCAATGGCTTGTGTGATGCATGACACCCATGCCCACCACGCACTCTCGATGTTCGGAAGCACCGAGCATACACTCCCGGAGTGGAAGAGATGAAAGTTTCTGTCGTAGAGATTGAAAGTCAGTGTTCGCGTAGTCTGGTACAAAGCGGGGCGGCGGGTGCTTTGGGGTGCGCTTTCCTGAGAGATATTTAAAGATGATGGGACAGTGGTCTGATAGCGGATCTAGGACTTCAAGGTCGGAGATACGATGCTCTGCGTCTGTGATACCCAGGTCGAGAAGTGATGACTGGCTACCCGTAGCTGAGTATCGCGTTGCGGTGTTTCGGACAATTTGCTGTAGTGCAAGGTCGTCTAACAATCCTGCTAGCTGTTTGCCCTCTGCCGTATCAACATCTGTTGCGTTCCATTGTCGGTGGTTGACATTGAAATCACCGAGAATCACTGTCGTGCCTGAGGTTGACAGTGCATTGGCGATGGTGGACTGGAAGGACACAAAAAAAGTCGTGTTTTTCTGCTGATGATCGGTGAGGGGGCCTATAAAACATGTGGAATGTATTCTTTCGACTGTACTTGCAGTTGACATTGCTGGAGCCTTCGTAAAGGTCTCTCACGCAGGTGTCCCCTTCAAACTACAGCAAAGTAGCATCCAAGGAATCCTCCTTGCATGGCTGACATCGTACCTGTTTAACCGAAGAATACAGTGTGTTGTCGGTGGTGCAACCTCCCGTCCATACCCCATCAAGGCGGGAGTCCCACAAGGCAGCATTCTGGGGCCAGCCATGTTCCTCGTTCCTCGTTCCACGTATCAACATGCCTTGCTAAGAACACGCAGCTGGAAGCCTATGCTGACGATACGACATCGTACACTCTTCTCCGTAACGATCTCCCCACTGCTGCTGCCTTGCTTCAGGACACCGTCAATCGTCTGTCAGACTGGGGCAAGAAATTGCGTGTAGCGTTTGAGTCGTCGAAATCCCAGGCTATCACCGTCACGCTGCAAAGGGCGCAGCTAGCCTCCCGTGGCGCCACTCGCACTCGGAACGATCTCCGCTCGGCCATCGGCCACAGTTATCGGCTAAGAACTCCCCTACCGCGTCAAGCACCAGACGCCATTCTCCGTAGTTTCCCGTATTGTGCAATCCAACTGTGGAATTCCCTGCCGCCAGCTTTTCTAGACTCCGCCCCAACTCGCAAAAATCTTCAAAGGTTTAAATGCAACGTCAACGAATAACTCCACGGACATTATGCCTGTCGACCCATCTACATTCTAGTGCCCCGTCAACGACTCCCATTGCTACGATGCTGCGCTGCACACTAGCTGATGTTAACCCTTGCTTTCTATTTTGCTGACCCGTGCAGCTCTATCTTTTGTTTTTGGTGTGTGTTTTTGGCCGTGATGCCGAGACCTCAGGTCGGCAGAGCCATCAATGCCCCACCATCGCTGCTGCGTCTCGGTGCAGCCCCTTCTCAGTAGTTGTCACGTTTGTCCTATAGGCCTTGTCTCAGTACCATTGTCTTTCATTATCATTTTTACGAGTTGGGTATGTGAATGTTTTCGACCTCGGGTGTGGTGGCAAGGAAACCACAATATTTCTGAAGTCGCTAGCTGCTTTGGCTGTAGACAAAAACAAAGATTTGGTATATTCCGCCGTGAGGGGAGCACCGTGAGGGAAACGGATTTCGTTTCGCCTGCTGCGATGGGCAGTCACGTGCTTTAGGGGGCTGCAGGGCCTCTTACATACATTCGCCGCAAGGTCGGGAGCCCCTTTGCAGCATATTGCCGGCGGCTGTACTGTCACGGGCAGAGGCGTGACTTCGCCTTTGCATGCCGGTAGGCAATTTTATTAGGTAACGATTTCTTACGAAATAGTGCCGGTTGCGACTTCGGCGATGATTTGTTTGAAAAGGGTTTGCTCCCCACACTGGAGCTCGCGCTATTCCGCCGGCTTGACTTGACACTTGACTGACTCACAACTGCCATCCAGAGCACACGAGAAGTCCATCGAACCTTCGACTCGGCAAACCTGCAAGAAAGCACCACTCCCTGCTCAATACGCAGTGTTCCGGGGAATTCACCCCTCATCAGTTGAGCTTGAGTAGGCTGAGGAAGATTGTGTCCGAAGAGCACCACTTTGCTCTCCAGGCACAAACATCACGAGGGATACACACTTTTTTGTTTGTTTCTTTCTTTCTTTTATTTGAATTCATTTAGAGCACAGGCAATTCTGCCTTCTCACCAGAGGAAAATCCTGCTAAGAACGAACATAATACTATGAGAGAAGGAAATATTAAAAAGAATCATAACATGATAATTCCAAAGCACAAAGTTTTATTTTATTTTATGAAAGTACACATGCCTACATAGAATGGAAGAGAAAAACAACAACAACAACATCAACAACAACATCAAGAGAACATAGGGGACTACAAAGGGCGTGTAGGTGCTATTGAGCTGTGCCGGTGAGGTGAAGTGCGCTCCCCCGACCAATGGTCTCGGGATCAAGGCGCACATCACGCACCATGGGGGAAAGGGAGAGAAGAAAGACTGTGTGAGAAGAGTGAGAACCTGAGAGCCAGACAATGATGGAGAGAGAGAGAGAGCCCTCGGAGAGAGAGAGAGAGAAAGAGAGAGTATGTATATAATTCAAATGGGCGTGTGTATGTGTAAGCATGCAGTAAAGAACACACAGAGAAACACATGCAGTAATGTGTAGGGATGCCGAGCAAGGAAGGAGCGCGATTAACACTGGTTACAAATTACAATTAATTCTGTTCAGAGCCAGTTTAAAGGCAAAAGCCGCACTGTGGAGGCGAATATCGCTGGGAAGGGCATTCCAAAGAGTGCTTCCCACAAATGTCAGTGACTGACGACCGGAAGGACCAGGAAGGAAAGGCACTTGCAGTAGCCTCTGTTCCTGTCCTCGAGTAATTCGGCGATCATCCCGGGATGCTTGGCCTGTATTTGCCATCAACTGTAAGTAGGTGCAGAAAAGAGGACTTGCAAGATCATGTAGGCAACGGAAAACAAAAAAAACAAAACCTTGTAGTTGTAGTGAAAAATGTGAGTTAGGGATCGAATAGATAAGCGCACGAGGAGGGGGGGGGGGGGGGCTGTGGATGCACGGCTGGAGAGTCGGAAAATCGCACGAATTCCGGATTTGCTGGATTTGATTAAACGACTCTGCAGCTGCTGTGTCAGCGACGGGAAGAATGCATTGGATGCGTACGTTAGTCGTGCTTGCACAATGCCAATGTACCAAAGTCTGCGGGCTTTTAAAGCAGAGATCGCCCATGGCGCCATAGCTGGCTGGTGGCGACTGACGCCTTCTGCACAACACTGGAGACATGTGGCTGCCAGGATAGCTGGTCATCAATGGTTACGCCAAGGTATTTGACAGTGGAAGTAACAGTTAAGGCTTGATCCTTACATTTCACGACTGGTATGTTGCCAGTGAGTCCCCGAGGTTGAATTACCATGACTTGGGTTTTGCTGGTATTCAGCAGAAGCCCAATTTCGGAGAGCCAGTCAGACAGACGTGTCACAGCCGTAGTGAAAGTCTTGCAAACAGTGTCCAGATCTGAATCAGAATAATCTAGGATGATGTCGTCCGCGAACTCCTGATGAACAACAATGCAAGGTATGACGTCGGAAATGTCACTCGTGTAAAGGACAAAGAGAAGCGGCCCGAGAACACTGCCTTGGGGCACACCTCTAAAGCATGGGACTGCATCAGAGAGAGCCTCACACACCTTGGCACGCTGAGAACGACCAGACACTGAGATAGCTAGCCACCCATAACAATACTCTGTCATTGACTCCCAGGGTGAATAGTTTGTCAATCAGACGTTGATGTTGGACACGGTCAAACGCTTTTGACATGTCAACCATCACAATACCCGTGTATTTACGCTCTTGTTTGGCCAACAGCCAACGGTTGGCGGCTAGAACTAATGCATCTTCGGTAGAGTGCACTTACAGAGACGCTCCGTTTCCAGCGCGACAAACACCTCGTGAACACCAGATAGCAGCGTAAGTCATTGTCGCTCCTGGAGAAGCACGTACAGTTAGTTGTAAAAAAAGTTGTGGATGGTTGTAATGCTAAGCCTGCAGTTAAGTGCTATAAAAAAAGAGGAGTATTGTGGTCATGCATTTATCTAAACAACACCAAAATGAGAAGAAGACAGCACAAGCAAAGGCTGTAGAGTGGCAACATAACTTCGGACCACCTGTTTTCAGGCGTTCCGCAAGTGGGAGGGATCTCGATCCGTGATCTCCTCTCACGAACTGGCCTAATGTCTGCTTTTTCGGATAAGGCATTTTCACAGAGTGGAAGCAGTGACAGCTTGTCTGCAGGCAGCTACCACTTGCCATGATAAGCTTCCAGCATCCCAATGATCACCAGCAATAATGGTTTTCACCTCTCACCACGGTAGTACCTGGATAATGAGGGAGAGGATTTGAAGGATTTTATCATTTTATACACCCTCTATTCTTCCATAGCCCTGCATCCAGTTGCAATGGAGAGCAACCACAGACGAAGCGATCATGTCTTACAGTACCAACAGGAGGTGGAACTGGTGAAAGATATTGCGGCAGCTTCAGAGGCAGATTGACTATGTCAGTATGTGCATTCCGGGCCTTCCTTGAAGTTTGACAATTTGCAGCCATTCTCCCTTTTTGCCTCAAACCAAGAGCATAACCATGATACCAGGCCTTTCTGAAGCATCAAATCAGCAGTACCGGTACTAGTATACCAGTTGGCTTTTCGCTCAGCTCAAAAATACATCAGATTCGGCTGCAAAACAGCTGATTGTTCGAAAATCGGCTGCAAAATTGGAATATACATATACATGTATTGGAAAATCGGCTAAAGGAATTGTTGGCATATTGGCTTCAAAATTGGTGAAATATTGGAAGATTTGGTAGATTTTCGGCGATTCTCAAAGGAACCCTCCAAAATCGGCGAAAAGCTTTGCGATTTTTCTAAAAGTCTCGTTTTCGGTGAATTTTCGCCGGCCAATTTGGGGATTTTACTAGTACAGTAGTAGTAACGATCTTCCTAATGGCTAATGTTTGTTTGAGAGGAGGTCAAAGGACACGAGTCACACAACCCCAACACACTAGTACTACAAGTACTGAAGTAGAAAGCTCGAGCGGTCATGCTTGCAGCAACATCATTCGTTCGTAAACGCACTTTGCAACAACATTTGGTAGATTTTCGGCGATTCTGAAAAGGAATTTGAAGGAACCCTCCAAAATCGGCGAAAAGCTTAGCGATTTTTGGATAAGTCTCGTTTTCGGCGAATTTTTCGGCGGGCCGATTTGGGGAAAGCCTAGTAAGTGCTTCTTTTACGGGCAAGATAAAGTCTATGGATCTGAAAAAAGAGATACCATGAAAAGAAAACTTGATACTTGAGTAGAATACAGTGGAAAACTCCAAGAAATTCCACGTCAAGCAGACAGAATTCAGCTCTCAATGGGCGATGCCTACCCCAGCATCATCCTGCGTCGACAATTTGTACAAGCAGAGGTGGACACAGTCATGTAAAAACAAGATTCTTCCATTCATTGAATGTCTACAGCCCTCAGCAGGTCAACCCACTCGATCAGGCTTCACACACGCACACACAAACACACGCAGACACATACACACGCGTGCGCGCACAAACGCGCGCGCGCACACACACACACACACATACCCTCGTGCATGTACATTCCACATGTAGAACGCATTGACCCTCTCGAGCAGCAGAAAACAACAAAACCTCTGCAGTAAAAAAACTGCCCTCAGCAGGTCAACCCACTCGATCAGGCTTCACACACGCACACACAAACACACGCAGACACATACACACGCGTGCGCGCACAAACGCGCGCGCGCACACACACACACACACATACCCTCGTGCATGTACATTCCACATGTAGAACGCATTGACCCTCTCGAGCAGCAGAAAACAACAAAACCTCTGCAGTAAAAAAACTGCAAGAAGATAAAACTCTTTTCCACATTGCGAAAGAACATCTTATCAAACACGAAGTGCATGCAACTCTAGGTCTGCAGACTACGCATGGGAAGGTGCCAGTGCATGGAGGTAATGCTTCCCACTCCCAGAACTACTTACTTCGTGCATGCAATAGCGGACGAACACACGAACAGCCTCGGCTGACACCTTGCGCAACGGAACAGACAGACAGAATGCAACACACTGGCCTACTCGTACAGTCTTATTTTCTTAATCCCAGCTCCCCGTTCCCCCGCCCCAGAGGCCCAGACGGGCCAAAGCTAAATGTAGAGCATAGAATGACGGAATGATGATGATAATAATAACAATAATGCTGATGTAACGACTGCCTTTGGTCTGCTATTTTGCATAGGATTTTGTTCTCCCTGCCCAGTCATGTACTGTACAATGTACTTCAAAAAGAAGTGCTTACATGTATACATGTACATGTACATGAATAAGAAGGCAATGTCACCTGATTGTGATGCGACTGGAATACAAGTTGTCTCTGCACTTATCGCGAACAAACCACACATGTTAATTCCTTATTATTGTCGAACGGTGGACAGTCCAATCCAACGCCGCACTTGACTTCCACAAAGTACAGGAGAGCTCCATTCGTGTTGGCATTCTCGCCACGCAACACCTCAGGATTGCCATCAACACAGATAAACTCTGTACGACCCTTGTGATTGTTGCTCGCGCTCATCAGGTAACCATGGTATTCCCGACTCCATGATGGCGGACAGGTCATGTGACCCGGAATCATGATCTGGGATGATCTTCCCGTCACGTGACATACAGCACAGGTAGGGTTCTGCTCTTGAAGACTGCCAAACGGTGAAAAGAAACCACTGGTTTCCAACTCGGTACCATAAAGATAACTCTGAGCTTGAACCCCACTCCTGTATTTGTCATACTGTGGATTCAGTGGTAAACAGATGTAATTGGATCCACCTCCAGTGTGTTGGTAAAACGATCCAGCCATTTGTCCAGTATAAACAAGTTCTGCGCCTGAAGAGGAATTACAGGAATTCCTTCCCCAGCGGGTGTACGACACGCCAACATTGGCTAGCACAACAGACATTTGTTTTACCTTCCGTCTCAGCTCCTCCACGGGATTCTCGACTTTCTTCGAACATCTTGGTCCGGTATACTTGTGCTTGCACTTGCAATGGTGTTGTCTAGTGACGTCACTGTAGACGCATGTACCCTCGTTATGGCAAAAGGGCTGGGCAACACACCCACCTCGACCATTAGTGCACGTATGGATGCGAAAAGCGTCCCCTGCGTAAGATATGTTGAACGTGTCTCGTAGAAGGTTGACCAAGTCCACAAAACTCAAGCTGAACAGAACCTCTGGTCCAACGCCATTTTGTCGGAAAGCAGAAACGTACTGAGTGACATGTGAACTGCGTACTCCAGCCTGTTGGAAGAACGCTCGCATACAATCAGTAGACATTGACAAAGTACCAGAGTCTGAGGATTGCGAGCCCTTGCTTTGAGCTTGAGTCGCTGCGTTGGCTTCGAAGACGAGCAATAGCAGAATTAGCAAACACAGGATGATAGGCTGGCGCATTGGCGTAACGGAGAGTACATCACGTATGGTTCGTGGTGCATGTACCAGTACCCAGCCTGCCATGGCGATCTGGGGATCTACCGGTATGTCTCTTACAAAGGAGAGTCTACGTCTTCTCCTTCTTCCTTGGAGTGCGCGTTCATTGCTACTGCCAGTACTGGTTGAAGCGTGCGTTTATTCCAACTAAAAATGAAGGGTGCGCTCAGCTTCACTACTACTTACTAGTACTGTCTAGGCTATAGGCGCGATGTACAATCAATCATGTAGACCACGCAGATAATACCCACCTCATGCTCACTCGGAGTTTTAACCGTTAGTACAGAGTCATGTTGCTGTTTGTGGATGTGATCCCTACGCCCAGCGCTTCGTCATCGCTTCATTGGTTCTGTGCTGCGTCAGCCATGCATGCTCGATCTCCTGATCTTACTTCGAAATACAAAAATGTACATGGCTGTATTTCATGGAGTTCGCGAGGTGTTTGTCGCGCTGGAAACGGAGTGTCATATCAATGTACTAGTAAGTGGGTATCCTGGTGATGTTTAGGCTGATCCCGCGCGGCCCGCGAATAATATTACAAGTATTATTTATGGCGTGTGTTTACCGCCATATTGCCAGGTGTGTCTTTACCACCATATTTATCAACCATAAGTACAGCTGCAGTGGTGTCTTCAATTTCATTCTCCCGAGTCAAGCTCCGTATGAAGACATCCAAGAAGAAGATTGCCTGATGAGTCCAGCGGGGACGAAACGTACGTCGCAATCGAGCTATGTCGTTGCTGTGTCATCATCTATGTGCCATGCGCTACTTGATGTACCAGCCTGCTATGCCGGATACCGCCAGCCATGCATCGACCAGGCGCCAGGCGCGAACTGATGGTGGTGGTGGTGAGAAGGAGAGCTCTGTGCCAGAATTTTGCAGCCTAGAGAGCGTGTGTGGGCAGGCGTGTGTTTACCGCCATATTGCCAGGTGTGTCTTTACCACCATATTTATCAACCATAAGTATTATTATTCCCGTAGCTATGCAGAAACGTTACTTCAGTAACGTCTGGCGCTAGCCAGGGTCCACACAGCTTTAATTCCCGTAGCTATGCAGAAGACGTTACTTCAGTAATGTCTGGCGCTAGCCAGGGTCCACACAGCTTTAACCCGTATCCAGGTATCTGTGACTACAAAGGCTCTACACTATTACAGCTGGCCACAATATTTGCTGGCTGGTATCTGTCCCGTACCGTACAGCTGGCCACAATAATATAGCCCTTTCCCAAAGATGCTCGCCACTTTTTTTGCAACTTTTCGTTGTTCAAGTTACACCAAGAGTACATAACCCCTCTTGGTTACACTTTGTTTGCCCTTTTTCAAAACGCGGTGCAAATCTCACGTTAGGCCAAACTAAAGAAGGTGTGTGGTTCGACTCACCCGACCGACCGTACAATTTCAGCCCGACCGTAACTTTTTTTCGGCGGGCTGTCGTGTGACTGACGTAGATCTACGTGGACTGAACACGTCCACGTCTACGTGCTGTGCGGCGTGAGTCTGCGGACGCAGGCGCTAGGCGGCTCCTTTTGGACTTGACTTGTACTGTTGTAGTTGTACTGCAGTGCAGTGCAGTGAGTGGTACGACTGCTGCCTTGTGCTGGTAGTAGAGTCTACTCGATACGCGTATACAGTGTATTTACATGTACTAAAAATATATATTAAAAGAAAAAAATCCGCCCGCCCGCCCGTAAAAAAAATGTCCATGTTAGTCGAACCACACACCTTCTTTAGTTTGGCCTTACGTGTAATTTTTAGAGGTTAAGAAGAAATAGCAACTTTCGCAACTTCCTTCTTTTTCGCGAACTATTTCGCAACTTTTCCGCAACCTTGGCCCCATGGCATGTGGTCAAAAGGTCAAGTCACGGACTGCATGTCGGACAAATGCATACTCGCTCATTTCTCGCAGACTCATTTCAGAGAAACAGTAGATCAACGGTAGGTAGGATAATGTGCATTCCCTTTGCCTTGCACTGCAACGATGTAGGATACATGCAACAGGATACTGGCATTGTGGAAAGTAGGAAGGGATGTACACTGTACAAGTTTGACTTCTGCTATTTCTGCTCCCTTTTTGGTGGTTTTTGCACAAGAACTCTCCAATTTTAAGTTGCGATATTAGCAACTTTTGAGCTTTTTCTGAAAATATGGTTGCGATTTCAGCAACTAGCACCTGTTTTGGCACGGTTGCGAAAAGCAAAAGTTGCGACAAATTATGGCATCTTTAGGAAAGGGCTAGCCACGATATTCGTCGTATTATGTATACGAATCCCTGATGTAGAGGGAGATTTGGAAAGAAATAGGGAGACGAGGAGGAAATGAAATTAGAATTGACGTTAGTATAGGTACCGAATAGGTGATAGGATGCGTCAGCAAAAACATACTTTGGAAGAGAGATCCCGTCGTCTCCAAAATAAGCGTGAACGGGCGAGTCAGCGGCCACTGACTCGCGCTGCTATCTGGTGTTCACGAGGTGTTTGTCGCGCTGGAAACGGAGTGTCTCTGTAAGTTTGTATCCCTGGTGATGTTTGTGCCTGGAGAGTACTATATACGTGGTGCTCTTCAGGTACAATCTTCCTCAGCCTACTCAAGCTCAACTGATGAGGGGTGTATTGAGCAGGGAATGGTGCTTTCTTGCAGGTTTGCCGAGTCGAAGGTTCGATGGACTTCTCGTGTTCTGTGGATAGCAGTCGTGAGTCAGTCAAGTGTCAAGTCAAATCGGCGGAATAGCGCGAGCTCCAGCGTGGGAGCAAACCCATTCCTCAACTGATGAGTGGCGAATTCCCCGAAGCGATGTGTATTGAGCAGGGAGTGGTGCTGTCGTGCAGGTCTGCCGAGTGGAAGGTTCGATGGACTTGGCCTATCACTACAACCCTATACAATAATAATAATAATAGCACATTTCGCGTAGTAGAGCACTAAATAAAGAAATTCAGTGTTTTTTCCGCTTCTGTCTTGTGAGCATCATCAGCTAGGTGTAGTAGCTGCTGATACTGATTTCTCCTCGTGTGTCGAGCTGCACAGTTTCTTCCAGATACAATGGTATTAGATAATCTAATACTAGCACAGTACTAGCACCAGATAGAAGTAGATAGTAGTACAGCACCAGTACCAGCACCAGCATTATATACACTGTTAACCGTGTATAGTTCACACATTTTGTTGGTTTGACAGCAATGAAAAAAGGTGGAGGACACTGTGTTCGGAAACAGTGACCTTACTACAACCATCCACGGCCGCGTCGGAACATCACCAACTTCGTCTACAGGGAGCACCTTCTCACGACTCGTGAGTCACGAGTCACGACAGGGTCATGGTGGTGACAGTACCTGTTGTCAGCTGACGAGCTGAGAGATGGACGCCATGGGCAGAAGTTGGAAGAAAAATTGAGTTAAAACAATTCAGGAGAATGAAGTTGAAGACACCACTGCAGCTGTACTTATGGTTGATAAATATGGTGGTAAAGACACACCTGGCAATATGGCGGTAAACACACGCCTGCCTACACACGCTCTCTAAGCTGCAAAGTTCTGGCACAGAGCTCTCCTTCTCACCACCATCACCACCATCAGCCACCAAGGCCCACCATATTTATCAACCATAAGTACAACTGCAGTGGTGTCTTCAACTTCATTCTCCCGAGTCAGGCTCCGTATGAAGACATCCAAGCAGAAGATTGCCTGATGAGTCCAACGGGGACGAAACGTACGTCGCAATCGAGCTATGTCGTTGCTGTGTCATCTTCTATGTGCCATGCACTACTTGATGTACCAGCCTGCTATGTCGGAAACCGCCAACCATGCATCGACTAGGCGCCAGGCGCGAACTGATGGTGGTGGGGGTGGTGAGAAGGAGAGCTCTGTGCCAGAACTTTGCAGCTTAGAGAGCGTGTGTGGGCAGGCGTATGTTTACCGCCATATTTCCAGGTGTGTCTTTACCGCCATATTTCTCAACCAGGGAGTCGTATAGACCCGGGAGGCGACACGAGGCCTTCCGGGCCGACTATGATTGACTCGCGGCACTTTCTCCCACTGCACTTTTCCCTCAGATATCCCCGGTGCGTGCCCTGAGTTATAAACCAACTACTCCGCGTACTTATGCCATGGGAGTGCACTCCTTGACTCGTGCAGGCCACAGGATCGATAGGATCGTGAGAAATCGTAGCTCGAAAAGAAGAAGAAGAATGAACTACTTTTTCAAGTAATTAGTTGCATTTGATGATCGTGATGGAGGCAGAGAGTGCTGCTGATCGCGATCCAGATCCGGATCAAGAATCACCTCCTGATCCTAAGGAAACCTCAGCTGACGTAGATCTACGTTCTCTTCGCGTGAACGCTCAGTCTGTATTGGCTTGGGCCACAGGTATGGTGAACTTTGAATTCTAATTTTCTATGTTTAATTATATTTTTCAATTTGTCTTGAAACTTTCAACCTTGCTACTTAGCGGCTTCTGATCTGGTGCGCGTACTGCATAAAAAGTTGCGAATAATCATGAATTGGAAGAAATACTTGTAGGTTGATAGAGTGTAGTACTTGTTCAATGGTTTCTACAGAGCGTTCCGAATCCCAGCCGCTAAAGACCCACAGAAGGCAAGAAGCTTGCATTGCAAAGCTGCTGTCCCCCCTGACTGCGGAGAAAGAAGACTCGTTTATGGTTGTTCTACAGCCGCTGCTGACGTCCATCAGCTCTGTCCTGCTCCCAGCTGCAGATAGGCCTGGATTTCAATGAGTCGTGTCCCAACTCCGGTGTGAACGATTTCCCGACGTCAAGACGAAGTGGGGTCAAGTCATGGGTGTTGCAAGGAAGCTGTCACAAGATGATCCGGTATTGAACGGTAGGTTTTGTAAAGCTGCTGTAACATTTGGATACTATAAATTATAACATTAAATTATTATTTGTATTCACGAAGCCATGCCCAAGACGTGCGACATAGCGTGCGTTTGTGTGTATGTGTGTGTGGTGCGTGCGTGTGTATATTGTGTGCGTGTGTGCGCGCTTGTGTATGTCGTAAAATCCCGCCAGAGCACCCCTACCTCCGCAACCATTCGAGTAGATCCATTTGGGGAGGGGCGGATGGGCGAGTCCTGCTTGCCGCATTCAGTACTACATGAAAAAAGTACTCACCCTAAGAAAACTGTGCGTGCGTCTCGTACACCCAACAAAAGTCAAGAGCTGGGAGTCGTACAAACCCATCAAAACCCTAGGGTGTGTGCGATCTCTGGTTAAGAGGGTGGGAACTATTGCGTACATTTCCAACCAGGTCGGAGACGCGTCTGCAGTACAGTACGACCTCACACTTCACATAGTCATACGAGGATACAACTCTATTGATAGATAAGATAACGTGCTTGTAGATCTCTGCCATGCCAAAGTTGCATTCAGTAGAGGTAGTAGTCTCTGTCTAAAGTGTTTGCCATTGGCTCACGGCACTTGTAGCAGCTGATCGGACGATGCAAATGGACTCCCAGTCCACATTAGCTGGTTCTTGATATGCCTTCGAAAATATACCATGGCACGCACTTTCCACTGTTGTTACATAGGGCCGGACGTGTGTTGTCCTGAGCTTGCCACGATACTTTCCGATCTGTCCATCTCCTCTCTTTGTTAAGTTGGAATTATTTGAAGAGCTGATGGCTGGTAACTTGCTGGTCAGCTGGTAGGAATACGTTTGCAAGTGTTGCTGCTGATTTGTACATTGAATTGCCGGAGTGACGTGGCCTTGAGTAGTCTTCCCCAGCAATGAACTGAAGAGTAGCATGCGTATTGAATTCTCTTGTTGCCGGTTCATCGGTCCCTCTCCATGACACCGGCAGTGGCGTGTCCAGGATTTGGCTGAGGGGGGGGTTGCGGCCGGGATCAAGGCGGGATGGGGTGGGGGTAGATGACATCATGCTACTGTCCCAGGTCATTTTGAAAACCGATGTCAAGAAGCTCCTCCTGTAGCCCCCTTCTTCAACAGTTATTCACCCGAACGGCCCCAGAGACTGTTCCGGAGGATCAGCGCACCACACGGGGACAAGTGTCGAACTTGCTTCAAGTTCCCTTTCTTCGTGGGCCTGCGGGACGATCGACCATGATGTTTCGGGGAAGCATTCTCTGGAACGCTCTCCCCTCTGATTTTAGAGTGATACGTGTCCCTGGTCCCTTCCGAAAAGCTCTTTCTGCCATTGGTATACTTACTTTGTGAATCAGTATCCTCGTTAAACTTTTATTATCTGCCATAAATTCCAACCTTCTCATCTATCACATTTGTGCATGCACGTCTATAAAATCAACCACGTGTTCCTGACTCCATGAGATTGTCTTTCTATTCTTTGACTCCATGAAATTATTGTCTTTCTATTTCTGACTCCATGAAATTGTTTTCATATAAATTTTTCCTTTTCTTCTTTTGGTCCTTTCTGTCTTATATAATAATTAATATCATTTCTTGTTTTCCCTTGCATATCATCCCTTCATCATTCTGTGAGAACCTGTCCTATGGGCAGGTGAGAAGGCATCTCTGCCTGCTCATTTGGTGAAGTAAAATAAACAACAACAACAAGCCGTAAATCTCACACACCACGAGCAGTATTTCTGTACACGCAGCAACAATGTACATTGTAAACTTCAAAATAATTTGCCGTTAGGTGAGCGAATCAACTGCAATTATTTATGCGAGTCCAACAATTTCTCACCGCTCTCAAAGAGTCAAAGCATCCTTTACATAGGCAGCGGTACTTGTCACTGTGCGCTGTTCTTCATGTTCTGGCTACTCCCTGACAACAGATTCTTCCGCGTCTGGCGGAGTGTGACTGTCAGTCCGCTCCGAAAGTTCAACTGGAATAACAGCGACTTCATCACTCCCACTGTTTCCTGTTGGAGCGGCAGCAGGAGTTGCGCCGCCACAGGAACGCTTTACAAAAATTCCAGGCTCTGCTGGCTAGAGCTTGGCCTTTTGGGATGTCCCTGAGACATCGAAGAAAAGCCTTCGAGTCAACCAAAACACGATTCGAACGAGGATAATCGCCTGAGCCCTCGGCATTCGAATCGTGTTTTGGTTGACTCGATCGAAGACTTTTCTTCGATGTTTGTACCGTTGAAGACGCGTCGAGCGCGTCCCAGCAGGGATCACACTGTACAACAGTACACAGTCAGCAGTGGTCAGGTCACCGTGTTTCTGTAGCCGCGCCGTGCATGCTCACTGTACGTAGACTCTACTCTGTAGACTGTACTGTACTAGACTGTACTGTGTACAATCAACACCAGCTCGACCGTGCAACCGCTTGTTTTGGACAATCGTTTCAGGCCGCGCGCGCCCCGACGAGCCTAGTCTAGCTCGATCGACCCGGCGCCCTAGCGCCCTGCCTATTATTTTTCGAAACCTAGGTCGAAATTTTTGAGGGGGGGGCGCGCGCCCCCCGCGCCCCCCCCTAAACCCGCCACTGACCGGACTAGACTGAAATACTGGCGTCCCTTCATCGGCCTGCTTTTCGCCTCGAACTTCACGAGTTTTGAAATCTGGACCCAACATAATAAAAGTGGGACTCAATTGCGCAGTACAGACGATAAATTGATGCAATAAGGGGTCATCGCAAAAGTGATTAGTCATCCCTGAAAAAAACATCATTCATTTCGTACTCGGACCTCCTCTCCACCCTCCGAAATGAATGGACGACGAAAATCGCATGCATGTACATGTGTATGCATAGCGTCAGTCGACTGAGATTTTAGCTCCCCCCCCCCCCCCCCCCCCCCCTGGAACGATCTTCGTTTCAGGGACGACCAAAAACTTGTGTGACCACTGACTTTCTTTCTCTGTTATCAAGCAGTATGCATTATTTGTAACAGTAATTACTTGTCTGTGTCATGTGGATGCATTGTCTTATTTCCTTTTTCAGGCTACAGCGCAACCAAGAGAACGAAATGTACGTCGCAATCAAGCTATGTCGTTGCCATCTTCTATGTGCCATGCGTTACCTGATGTGCCAGCCTGCTATGTCGGATACCGCTAACCATGCATCGACTAGGCGCCAGGCGCGAACTGATGGTGGTGGTGGTGGTGGTGAGAAGGAGAGCTCTGTGCCAGAATAACTTTGCAGTTTAGAGAGCGTGTCTGGGCAGGCGTGTATTTACCCCCATATTGCCAGGTGTGTATTTACTACCATATGGACTAACCATAAGTGCAGTTGCAGTGGAGTCTTCAACTTCATTCTCCCGAGTCAAGCTCCTTGTGAAGACATCTAAGAAGAAGATTGCCTGATGAGTCCAGCCGGGACGAAAGGTACGTCACAATCAAGCTATGTTGTTGCTGTGCCATCTGCTATGCGCCATACGCTACCTGATGTACCAGCCTGCTATGTCGGACACCACTCACCCTGCATCGACTAGGCGCCAGACGCGAACTGATGATGGTGGTGGTGGCGGGAAGGAGAGCTCTGTGCCAGAATAACTTTTCAGTTTAGAGAGCGTGTGTAGGCAGGTGTGTATTTACCGCCGTATGAATCAACCACAGTACGATCAGCTGACGTTATAACTTATAAGGATGATCTCGTGCAGCGATATTATGATATTTTTAAGTCTTTTCTAAGGACTCTCCACTGCAGCGTTTTCTTTCCACTCGGGTCTCTTCTTTTCATCGCTCAGCTCGCACTTGCAATGCTTATACATACTGATTAATCCCGTTCAATTTTCCGTATATTTTCTCAAAATCCATAGCGCGGACGAAGTAGTGATTTTCCGTACAAATATGGAAAATACGGAAGGTTGATAGCACTGTGTTGACGAAAGGTACGTCACAATCAAGCTATGTTGTTGCTGTGTCATCTGCTATGCGCCATACGCTACCTGATGTACCAGCCTGCTATGTCGGACACCACTCACCCTGCATCGACTAGGCGCCAGACGCGAACTGATGATGGTGGTGGTGGCGGGAAGGAGAGCTCTGTGCCAGAATAACTTTTCAGTTTAGAGAGCGTGTGTAGGCAGGTGTGTATTTACCGCCGTATGAATCAACCACAGTACGATCAGCTGACGTTATAACTTATAAGGATGATCTCGTGCAGCGATATTATGATATTTTTTAAGTCTTTTCTAAGGACTCTCCACTGCAGCGTTTTCTTTCCACTCGGTTCTCTTCTTTTCATCGCTCAGCTTGCACTTGCAATGCTTATACATACTGATCAATCCCGTTCAATTTTCCGTATATTTTTCTCAAAATCCATAGCGCGGACGAAGTAGTGATTTTCCGTACAAATATGGAAAATACGGAAGGTTGATAGCACTGTGTTGAGGCAGATATTGTTGACTTTATTTGGAATTAATTCTGTTGTATTTGCACACATTCCTGAGTGCATTGTATTACTATTAGCATCCAATGTGTGTTATCTGTGCGAGCTTCTAACCTTGTGAACATTCACTGAAGGTTCGGTTGGTGGCGCACAAGATCTTCCGGGATGGCTCTTGCGGGCTCTCAGCCCTGCGTTCACTGCATAAAACTTGGCAGAACAGTTCAAGTTTCAATTTTGGCCATTTCCTCACTCTGTGACTCCCAATATTTCACATGTGCAATGATTATAAGTATTGTAGATCACTGGGACAGCGCCACTTTGTTAGCCGATGTTAGTCCTGAAGAAAATTGACTTCATTGCCCTAAACTGGCTAAAGGTGAGAACAAATTGGGACCATTTGTGAAGGAAAACTTTGGAAAATGTAATTTCGAATAAAGTCATTTCGTTTATCTGGATAGGTCCAATATTTCACAAATGTGCAATATAAGTATTGTAGATCACTGGGACAGGGCAACTTGGTCTGTCGAAGTTAGTCACGAGGAAAAAATTACTTCATTGCCCTAAAGGTGAGAAAATATTGAGGCAATTTGTAAAGAAAGGATTACCTCATCTTAGGTGGTCAAAGTGCCTCAGAGTTCGAGTGGAAGTGCAAAGCCAGTGAACAAGACCCTTTATTAGTGAACTCCTCAGCGATGGCCACAGATGGCTGTATTTCGGCAATGGAGATCGAAAGTCTGACCACAATTGTTCGGCGAAAGGACGAAGACGACGATTTCTCGCTATGTACCATGATGTACCATTTCGTATGTACGGACTTGTCCCACACCGAGCAGGTCGTAATATTTTGAATCGTTGAGTCGATCATGGTTGTGCACAAGTGATGCGCGTGTCGCCTCCCGGGTCTATACGACTCCCTGTTCTCAACAATTCAGATTAGAATATAACTCGGATGGTGAGCCAATTTTAATTAATTATTGTGAAAAGAAGAAGGACAAAATGTTACGAGTTATGACTAACTGTCCACCAAAGTAACTAGATCTTATACAGTCAGCGAATGCGACAAAATGACACAAAACTGACAAGGAGTACTGAGACATTCGGCGATTCGGCGAACCTGAGCCTTCCAAGTTAGAAGGTTGTTGGTTTGCGCCTTGGAGAAGTGTTGGAGCTAGGTGTCAGGTCGCCGAATGTCTCTGTACTCCTTGTCAGTTTTGTGCCATTTTGTCGTACTCGCTGACTGTATAAGATCTAGATACTTTGGTGGACAGTTAGTCATAACTCGTAACATTTTGTCCTTCTTCTTTTCACAGATTAGAATAGCTACTTTTATTTATGACTATCAGGACGACATCCAAGAGCGATCAAGGAATACACGACTGACGCTAGGAGAAGTCTAAAAAAAACTCCCCTAGCATAATGAGGGTCAGAACCGGGTTCAACACCCATAATGGTTCAGATGGTCCCAACGGACCGGGGCTCTACCAACCGTGGATGGTTGTAGTAAGGTCATGCAGAAATCTCTATGCCTGGCTGAGCCACCCTGTAGTACAGACGGGTACTCAATCCTAGCCTGGCCGTTCTTCAGCGCATCGTTTTTCGGCGAAATCGAGCAGCGAGCACTGCACTGATGATGATTGGCTTGGGAAGATTAGAATCATCCATACGCTTGCCTCTGAGGCGGCTTATCTCAACCCTTACCTACATGTACATTTACATGTGCCAAGTACATAGCATGTATCAACATCAGTGTCACGATGGACCTCTCCAGTTGGCAACCATACCTTCTCCCTCCGTTCGAACCTATCACCTGCCAAGACCACACGGACAGCATACCGCCCAGCAGTCCAATGATATCAGTTATGACTACATGTACTCCATGTACTCCAACATTGCCAGGCGTTCATTCGCATGACTATCTCGCTGCTCGATTTCGACGCGTCGCAGCTGGGACGGTGCAGTGGACACCTACATTGTATGTCAGCCGAATGCAGCTGCACTTTGCCCACTGATGGTACGGTAGTGTAGGTCTGTCTAGTCCTCGAGCAACACGCAACACTCGTCTTTGTCCAGTGCCGGGACAGTACCAGTACACGCAGGACAGTGGACAGAAACCAATAATTTTATCTTTGGGTCTACAATGGTTCCCGTTTAAACAATAAGAGGACGGAAAAAGTGTTTTAACTATGAGTTTCACGCACTATTAAAGCGATCATCAGAAAACAGTAATGAGTAAAAGAGTTGGTGGACAAGCCGTTGATTCTTCACTCTCATTGTAATATCAAAAAGTATTCTTTCTAGACCAAACAGTGGTATATTTGATAACATTTAATAACGATAGAAATTTTTACGATACTTCTCCAGACGTTTCGTTGTTCTGAACAACATTCTTTATCCACTGACGATGTTGTTCAGAACAACGAAACGTCTGGAGAAGTATCGTAAAAATTTCTATCGTTATTAAATGTTATCAAATATACCACTCTTTGGTCTAGAAAGAATACTTTTTGATAGTAATGAGTAATATGGATCCGTACTGGTTTATATACTGAAGTACCTACAAAGCAAAGTGTAAATGACTGCGTCATGGCGCAAATCTAAAAGTGCGAATGACACTCCCTCCTCTTGGTATTGAGCACGCTCTTGGACAGCCTGGAACCTCTCTGTTTTATAGTTCCCGTTTATAGTGCGAATCTTAAAATAAACCAACCAACTTTTAAACACGGAATGGCCACCGCGACCACAAGAGAGACGTTCCATCACAAGACGTTCCCAGACATTGTCTGGGAACGTCTGGAACCTGCTCCTGAATTGTGGGAAGCGCGATGCAACTTGTGCTGCCTCAAGGTGATGACCGCGACAGCGTTTTCACACCAACGAACCTACATTGGAAAGGCTTCCTGTCTGAAGCCTTTCCATACTGGTACTCGATGTTCCAGTTTTGTGACACGAGAATGGCACGAGAATTAGTGTACCGCTGAGTGTACCGCTATACACGTGGTCGACACGTAGTCGACACGTCGTTGATACTTTTTTGACACGTGACCCCGTCAACGGTCTGCTTTGTGCCAATGCCACTCGGTAAACGCCGATGTCGCGTACGACAAAGACGACTATCCCGTACGCGAAATAGTTGAGAATTGCATGACGTGGACCTGACGGCAAGGACAACTGCGAGGAGGCCCCTTTCGGTACCCCTGACGGGAAGGAGAACTGCAGAAGTCGACGAAGTCGAACGAGGAGGCCCCTTTTCCGTACCCCATACTGCAAAGTGCCATTGATGGATACCTTTTGCACCTGGAACGACCCCTTAAACGCTGTCGCGGCGACTATCCCGTACGCGAAATAGTTGAGAACTGCTGACGTGGACCTTTTGCACCTGAAACGGCCCCGTAAACGCTGTCGTGTCGGCGGAGTGAATGTGCAGGGTACTACTACTACTAGGTATAGGGTGAAAAGAATTGCTGCAAAGACGTCCCCTCTACTAGGCTCTAGGCCTTTGCCTTTGGAGACATGGCGAACTGAATGCGCAGGGCGAAAAGAATTGCTGCAAAGACGTCCGCTCTAGGCCTTTGGAGACATCGTGGGAACTCCTTCCGGTACTATACAAACTGCTGACGTGGCCGTGGACATGTACATGGAGAGTCATGGTGGGACTTCATGTACATGTGGGAATTCTTTCCGGCACCCCCGTACCGCAAAGCCAACGGTGGGGAAGGAGAAGTGCAGACGTGCAGGAAGACGAACGAGGAGGAACCAGGACGAGCGAGCAATGGCAGGACTAGCTGGACCGTAAGTAATAGCTGAATTGTGCATGACAACTTGACATCCATGCGGCACTCGCCACTTGCCACTGCATATTTCTTGTCCACTAACAATGTCTCTCCTCTGCCCCCTGTGTGTCCACGGCCCTGTTGCTGAATTGGCCCGATGAATCGAATGTCTTCCGCAACTGGAACGGCCTCGTGAACGCTGTCGCGTCGGCGACTGAATGCGCAGGAGGGAAAATATTGCTGCGAAGACGTCTCCTCTAGACGATGGTAAGGCACCCCATTGATATGTTGCCAGTGTGTGCCAGGGTATCGCGCGATGGTGAATGAGGAATGATGAAGGGTACGGTGGGACTGTACGTTATCAGGTGGAGAGTGTCTTGTACTCACGTTATCAGGTCGAGAGCGTATTGTAGTCACTCTCTCTATTCCTGTACTTCATTACGTTTAAGGTGTACGTATAACTTCTCAAAAAAATGTAATGGTCTACAGTCGTGTCGGAAGGGTACGGTGGGACTGTAGACATGTTACCTTCTAACACGTTATCAGGTGGAGAGTGTCTTGTGACTCACGTTATCACTATATCAGGTCGAGAGCGTATTGTAGTCACTCTCTCTATTCCTGTACTTCATTACGTTTCAGGTGTACGTATAACTTTTCCAAAAAATTTAATGGTTCACGTCTTCAGATAGAGAGCGTATTGCACCCACTGTCTAGTCTCTGTAGTGCATTGAGATTTTGTTGATCGAACATGAAATGGATACACAGACAAAGCCAGGCCAAGTACATGGCGAGATGTCGCCAGAAGAACGTCTTCAGGTAGAGCGCGTATTGCACCCACTGTCTAGTCGATTTTGTGGATCGCACATGAAATGGATACACAGACAAAGCAGGCCAAGTACATGAGAGAGTAGACGATGTGCAGATCGACACGGCCTGCGGGTACTTCATTAAAGGGGAAGTATACCCTAAAATCAAATTTTCACCAGTTGTAGTCTTCGGGTTGCTGAGTCGAATGGTCTTGGTCCGAGGAAGCTGCGACGCTCCCTTCCTACTTGAATCCCAATCGAACTCGCGCACTTCCACCGAAACTGGGTGACTGCGCCCTACTAGATGGGGATTTGTATGCAAAATGTCACTAAAAGCGCCATTTCGTTCTTATAAAAGCACGGATGACCGCGATTGGCCCATATGTTGTAGTCTTTTGGACGCTGAGTCGACTGGTTTTGGTCCGAAAAGGCTGCGATGCAGCGTTCCTCCTTTATTCCCAATCGAACATGGTTGAACAAGCGGTCACGTGCTCCTGGGTGCCCAAATCACCTGGTCACCGCACCAGCAGGCGACAACTTTCACACCAAGGTTCAACTCGAGTTCAACTCGAGTGACAGGACTGCACCCAAAAAATGTCAAACAGGCTAGTAAGTTGTACCCTGCAGGCACGGTGACCAGGTGACTGGTGTACGCAGGAGCACGTGACCGCTTGTTCAACCATGTTCGATTGGGAATAAAGGAGGAACGCTGCATCGCAGCCTTTTCGGACCAAAACCAGTCGACTCAGCGTCCAAAAGACTACAACATATGGGCCAATCGCGGTCATCCGTGCTTTTATAAGAACGAAATGGCGCTTTTAGTGACATTTTGCATACAAATCCCCATCTAGTAGGGCGCAGTCACCCAGTTTCGGTGGAAGTGCGCGAGTTCGATTGGGATTCAAGTAGGAAGGGAGCGTCTCAGCTTCCTCGGACCAAGACCATTCGACTCAGCACCCCGAAGACTACAACTGGTGAAAATTTGAATTTAGGGTATACTTCCCCTTTAAAGTTACCCGTGACATAACTAGGATAAAAGTTAATCACTGCAAAAACATTGCCAAGTATGTGAGCACTTTGGACTTGACAGAAGAGTGCACGGGCGACGTTGACAAAACATACTGCGGTGACTGTCACTATCATGACAGCAGGGCACATCGCACGCAGCATCGCAGATCGTGTCGAATTGCGCATCATAATATTGCAAAATTACTCCTGTGCATGCAAGTGGATTTCATTGCACTTCTCAGTTTGGGAAATGCTCGATTATGACAATTCTCCGTGTGAGTGCACTAGCCCTGAACAGACATGTAGGTGAACCGTTTGTGGTGTCTCATAGCCTACCTCACGACCTTCTGCTTTCTTTCTTCATCACTTGTATCTTGCAGGTATATCATCCCGTGACGACCACATTGAAGTCTGAATTTGAAGTGTGAAGATGCTTCAGCAACCACATCGTACTTTTCCATTGCTTTCATTGTGCTTCTACTGTGCATGTGTGTAACTTGTGGGGTAAACATGTGATGACATTGTATGCTGGCGACACGGTCAGATGTTCATGCGTCTAACGTACACCTGCATGTTATGCATTGAAAAGGGTTTGCCACTTGCGATCCTGGGACGAGTATCAGGTCCGCTTTGTCCTGTGTGGGCTGTATCAGATTGCTGTTCACTTCTCTATCTGTTGGATATGTGACTTTCTGCAAGTTTCTGGTGTATGATGGCCACGTCCTTGCTTGTCACTTTGTATGATATTACATTCTGTATTCGCTGCTTCCATGGCATGGTCTGCAAACTGCAATCCTTGGGCAAATGTCATGTTTGCTATGTTGTGCTTTGGCCGTCAGCTTGTCTACACGCTGTAGTTGAATTATTTTTGTTTCACAACTGACTTCCTCAAGTACGGTGGCCACTGCTTTGCATGGCATTATACATGAAGAATTTCCTGTTTGTGTCGCGTGCATGTGCGTATGTGTGCGTGGCCACGTGTGTGTGCCGTGTGCATACACATGTTTGTGTATCTGTGTGCGGGGTAGCGAGGCGGGGAGGGCTGGTATGTATCAGTGTGTTATTGCAGTCGCATGGCTACATACAGTACATCGCGCGTGTGGTCATCATGTTTACCTTCGGGGTTGGGGTGGGGAGGGAACGGAAAAAGAGCTGAAATTATCCATATAAAAATCGCTCTGTGAGCGGTTCTGAAAAACCTTTACTGGTACTGCCCCGTCGTAAAAGTAAGAAATTAGAACTGGCCCATTGTCCCCCCAAATGCGAACTGATCCACCTAAATCGCGAATGACGGGACCCGAACGCACCAGTAGCACGAGGTTCCTACCTGTGGATGCAGATGGGGACGTTGGTCCGGACCATAGGCCATGTACTGTACTAGCGGTAGGCTTCCCTATCAAAATAGTAAATTCTACTGCTACTACTGGTGTTACCCTATGATAATTGCCGTGATCCTGTGCCCTCCCGACCTCGTGCTACTGGTGCGTTCGGGTCCCGTCATTCGCGATTTAGGTGGATCAGTTCGCATTTGGGGGGACAATGGGCCAGTTCTAATTTCTTACTTTTACGACGGGGCAGTACCAGTAAAGGTTTTTCAGAACCGCTCACAGAGCGATTTTTATATGGATATGACATGTACAGCCATGCACTTACGAGAGTTGTACGTGTAGGAGTAGGATGCAAATGTTCTAGCTCCAACTTTGGCTGATTCTTTCTTGTTTTATACGGGTTCGCCATGCCCATGTCAACCAGGTCTAAAGAAAGCGGAGAAGATAGCTCTAGTACGACTCCGATTGCCCAAAGTGGTTCTCCGAGCGCTGGTATGGACGGTTCTGTTGACGTCACGCCTTTATTTGGCGAAAACGGCTCTTCTGGATGCCAAATTGATGTGGCCTCGTCTAACTTGCCTGCTAACCGTAAGTGCTCATGCATGTGTCATGACCATAGATGTTGCGGTGGCGAATCTTTCATGGGGATCATGAGTAGTTTGATCAAGGAATTGGCTGCCATGAAAGAAGCTGTTGTTGACAACAATTCCCTGAGAATCGAAGTGGCGGCACTCAGGGAGGAAGTTCAGAAATTGCGTACGAGTACATGTACCCCAACAGGCCAGTCCACGTCCTCCACGGCCACATCAGTGATCAACCCACGCACATCTGACTCAGGGCCTACACGCAACTCGTATTCAAATGCTTGCAGCTCAGGGGTTACAACTGACACGAGTACACCACGCGAACCAACATGTGATCCCGTACCGGTCGAACCTGAGTGGAAGGACGTTGAACGGAGAAAACCGCGAAACCCTGCACGCACGTTGGCAAATAAGACTACCACTGCCAGCCGTGAAGTAGCACACAAGCCAGGCCAGTCCACTGTCACCTCGTATTATCAGCACAAACCTAAAGCTCCCGCAAGTTTTCGTGGAGCCCCTCGGATAAAATGCCGCGCAATTCACCTTGGCAATGTCCACATGGGATGTAGTGCTGATTCCATAGTAGGTTGGTGCGAGAAAAAAGACCTGCCAGTCATGAAGTGCAGTGTGTCAGAATCCCGGTACTTCGGACTGGCGTACGCACATGTCGTGATCCCAGCAGATCAAATCGACAAAGCCCTGCAGGAAGACTTCTGGCCAGCGGAGGTGCGTGCACGAGAGTGGAGATTCGCCTTGGACAAGATAGCTTCAGCTTCAGCCACATCATGAATGCCGACACCCCACTAAACCCTAATGCAATCCCATTCCATCCTAGACCACACACCCCTAATTTAGCCCCTTTATCAAACAGCAACAACGGCCTTAGTCTTAATCTTAGAGTAGGGTTCCTCAATGTGTGCCACCTTCTTAATAAAAAGCATGAAGTTGAGGATTTCATACGATCTCAAAACATTGACATCATGATACTGGCGGAAACCTTTCTATCTAGCTCTACCGCAGACAGCTTGCTCAGCATACCTAACCATGCACTTTTCCGGAGGGATCGTCCCGGTCATGGAGGTGGCCTAGCAGCCTATGTCCACAATCGCTTTCAAGCACAAGTGGTGGGAGACCACACCAACATAGAACTTTTGCTACTGGAGATCAGAAGTCATCGAAACCGGATTCTCCTAGGAGGAGTGTATCGACCTCCAGGCACGCCAGTACAATTTTGGCAGGACTTGTCCAACGCAGTTGACACAGCAGCGGCGTCAATGCCATCGTCCCCGCTGATTTTAACGGGCGACTTCAATGTCGACGTAAGCCGGCGCCAAGCCCCTCAGCTCGACAATTTACATCGCTTCTGCGACCAGTTCAATATCAGCAACAAGGTGCAGGACACTACCCGCATTGCCCCCCACGGCAGCAGAACAACACTGGATCTCGCCCTAGCTGTGGATGGAGCGATAACCTCCTGCACGGTTCTCCCTTGTACCATCAGCGACCACTTTGCGGTCGTAATTGACCTACCTTTCAAGTGCACTGTGGAACCTCCTGCTGTCAAGTGCGGTCGTAACCTAGCAAGGATCGATATGAACCGATTCGCTCATGACTTGCATCATTGTGACCTGGAGAATTTTTCAACCGCTCAGACTGTGGATGCCATGTGGTATTCTTGGACTGACAAGATTGTTTCCGTTTTGGACGAGCACGCTCCTGTCCGAACGTATCGGCCTAAATCTTCCTCCCGCACGCCCTGTCCTTGGAAATTACCTGCCCTCCACGACGCTATTCTACTTCGCAACGCAGCACATCGTCGCTGGCGAGCCTCGCCGACTGACATGGATCTACGAACTGTATTCACATCAGCACGAGCCGAGGCTAAGCGAATGTCCCGACGCCTCAGGGCCCAGTATTACAAGAATCTTCTCACACGGAGTCAGGCAAATGCGCGCCTCACTTGGAAGACAATAAACGAGCTCAGCGGCCGGACCAAAACTCCCACTCCACCCTCTGTCAGTATAGCAGCACTCAGCGAGCAATTCAGTGGAGTAGTCTCCGATCCAAGTAGACCTGTGCAGCTATCCTTACCTTGTGGTCCGTCACCACGGGAACCTTTGCGGGAATTCCAGGCCACTAGTGTTGAGGAGGTATTCACCTTTCTCGTGAGACTCGATGCTCGTAAAGCTGAGGGCAGCGACAGTATTCCGGCATTCATCCTGAAGCATTGTGCAGCAGCCCTCGCACCGTCGCTATCCATATTAATTAATGCATCCCTTTCCTCTGGCATTGTGCCCGTCTCCCTGAAGATTGCAAATGTTCGACCCCTATTTAAGTCTGGTGACAAGAACGCATCTCGCAATTACCGTCCCATATCTTTGCTGCCAATAGCATCGAAGATCTTGGAGAAGATAGTCCACAAACGCCTGTGTGACTTCTTACAAACCCATTCACTTTTGCCCGCCAATCAGTTTGCGTACCGGCCACAACACTCCACGGAAGATGCCTTGACCTTGGCCATGGACCGCTATCTGTCGTCAGCAGACCACCAGCTACATACTGGCGCAGTATTAGTGGACATGAGCAAGGCATTCGATAAAGTACGGCACCAGCTCATGATCCAAGATTTGTTTGCTTTGGGTGTATCTTCGACTGTTTTGCGTTGGTTTGCGAGCTACTTCACGGACCGTCGACAGAGAGTAGTTCTGGCGAGTGGGCAGTGCTCGGGCCTAACTGCATGCGAGTGTGGAGTCCCTCAGGGTAGTGTACTGGGTCCTTTGCTGTTTTCACTATATACCATGGACGTCCATAGCGTCACCAGCCCAGCACACTCCCAGCTGTTTGCGGATGACATCCTTCTCGACACCGCAAGCAGATCCGTAGCAACCCTAAATCAAGTCTTATCAGTTGCTGTGTCAAACTTGGCTGACTACCTACACGGGAAAGGCCTGGTTTTAAACCCTGACAAGACGCAGGTCTTAGCCATTGAGGCATCACGCCGTAGTACCCTGGAACTCAACGTTAACTGCAACGGGACGCCTCTCACCCAGACCACCACTGCTCGCTTTCTGGGCCTACAGATCGATTCCTGTCTTCGGTGGGACGCGCAGGTCTCCAGCATAGTACGTAAAACTTCCCAGAAGCTAACCACCCTGAGAACCATCCGCCCGTCGCTATCTGAACGCCAGTCGCTCCTCTTCTATTCTGCCCTTATACTTCCTGACATGCTTTATGGATCAAACGCGTTCTTCTCTGCCCTCACGGCTCAGCAGCGGCACCAGCTCACTGTCCTCGACAAGCGATGTGTTCGCTGCGTAGCCAATCTGCCCTTCCCGTCCCATACCACTCCTATATACACTCGCCTTTCCCTGACCCCTGTAATTGAACGTGCCAAATGCAAACTCCGTTTCCTTATGCACCGTGTCCACACCAGCAGCATCAGCCCTCTTCTGAAAGATAGAGTAGCCCTCCAACCTCCCAGTAACACCCGTGGCAATGACAATTGCAAATACGTTGTTCCGCTAACTCGGCGAACATCTGGCGACAGCCGACCATTGGTTTCCGCCGTGAAGCTTTGGAACACCCTGCCACAGGAACTCACGTCCGCTCGTCGTCCAACCCCGTTTAAAAGATTGCTGAAAGTGTTTTTCTACGGTTAATATGGCCGAATAGCACCTCCCTCTGGCATAGGTCCTCATCTTCCTATTTCTCCCTGATTGTTACTTCGTTCGAACTTGACTTGTAATTACCGGTACAAATACTTCCTTTTGACTGTTTTCTCATTTTCGCAAGTGAAGCTTTATCGAGCTACACTTTTTATTCCATCGCCATCATAATATTGGGCATCAATGCCCGTTTGGTTTGCGATGTAAAATAAAACTTCAAACAAACAAACAATGTAGCTACCAGTAACGACTCACGAGTATGGTGAGCGTGATGGACTGCGCAGGCATGGTACTGACTGCTTGTCTGCACACAGCTCATGCAGCCCTTTGAACATACATGTAACAATGCGGTTATTACGATTGTAGAACTAAATTGGTCTTGTTGAGCACTCTCGGTAGGCTGCTTTATTAGTGCCGTGGCGTTATGCATCGCTCGCTACTTTTCGTAGTTGGAGCACTCTGTCTACAGCTGTCTCGAACATCGGGTAAGCTACAAGTCCTCTACATTACGTTGTATAGAGGGAATTCGGAGAGGTGAGATCCGTTGAGTACTGTACTACACTGCACTGCAGAGCGGGCAACAGTGGCGGCCCAGCACAGACAGGATACTACTAAAGGCTTTCAGGAAAATCCGAGATATAGTCCCTCTCTTGTCCGTCCCGAGCTTAGTTGCTTTCAACATCATGCAAAGACCTGTCAGATCTATTCCGCAGTACATCGCTCAGTTCACAACACATCGTCTCAGTAGCACTGCCTGTTGCAAGAGATCCAGCAGACGCTGCTGCTGCTGCTGTTCAGTATGATATTGCTGCAGAATGTACCCTTTTGCTGCACGGTGTTTTTGATCTTGCTGATTGCCAGCAGTTATGCTGTCACGAACCATGGAGATTCACGAACCTTCGCGGTATCAAACCAGTCCAATGATTGTATGCAAGCCTTCTTCCAACAGGCTGGAGTACGCAGTTCACATGTCACTCAGTATGTTTCGAATTTCCGACAAAATGGCGTCGGACCAGAGGTTCTGTTTGGCTTGCAGTTTGTGGACTAGGCCAGTATTTTACACGACACGTTTAGCATTACGTATGCAGGTGATACGTTCGGCATCCATACTTGTATCACTGGTCGAGGTCGGTGTGTGGTGCAGCCTTTCTGCCATAACGAGGGGACTTGTGTCTACAGCGACGTCACAAGTCAACACCATTGCAAGTGCAAGCACAAGTATAACGGACCAAGATGTTCGAAGAAAGTCGAGAATCCCGTGGAGGAGCTGAGACGGAAGGTAAAGCAAATGGCTGTTGCGGTAGCCAATGTTGGTGTGTCGTACACCCGCTGGGGAAGGAACTCCTGTAATTCCTCTTCAGGCGCAGAACTTGTTTATGCTGGACAAATGGCTGGATCTTATTACAACCATGGTGGAGGTGGATCCAATTACATCTGTTTACCAATGAATCCACAATATGACAAATACAGGAGCGGACGCCAGGTCAGTGGCAACTTGTATGGTACCGAGTTGGAAACCGGTGGTTACTTTTCACCGTTTGGCAGTCTTCAAAACCTAAACCCTTCCTGTGCTGTATGTCACGTGACGGGAAGATCATCCCAGATCATGATTCCTGGTCACATGACCTGTCCGCTATCATGGAGTCGGGAATATCATGGTTACCTGATGAGCGCGCACCGTGGTAACCAACGTACGGAGTATATCTGTGTTGATGGCAATCCTGATGTGTTGCGTGGCCACAGTGCCGACACGAATGGAGCTCTTCTCTACCTTGTTGAGGTTCATTGCGGCCATGGATTGGACTGCCCACCGTTTGACGGGAACAAGGAACTGACATGTGTGGTTTGTTCCCAATGATTGCTTTCACTCCAGGTGCCAAGTACGTGCAATGGATGTTATCATGACTAGTTTTTTCTATCTTGCACCAGTTGCAGCTGCTTGTTTCAGCATGCCACTGTGCCTTTCTTGAAAAACGACGTGTTTCGAACACATCATGTAGATCTACAACTGAAGCCTGAACTGTGCGTGCAAAAGACGTATGTTGGTTGGTTGGTTGGTATATTTTATTTTACTTCGCCAGAATGAACAGGCATTGCTGCCTTCTTGCCTGGACAAGTGGATTGTCCAAGCTCTCACAAAAAGACGAAGAAAGGAAAGAAATATTACATGGGAGTGTGAAGCATGCAATCTTATATAAAAAATAAATAAAAAAATTTCCATGAGAGTGTGACGCATGCATGATGAGAGAGGAGAGATAGATTCGAGATAGAGAGAGAGAGATAGATAGAGAGAGAGACTGCTTTATTGCCTGTATGTGCGAAAGTTGTCTCTGTTTTGACATTGCAGTACATGAACCATGGTCCCCACTGTTGTCTGATACTATACTGGTAATAGTTATTGTCTCACTGTGTAGTTAGCGCCTCTAGCGCTATCTTTTAAAGTGCATGCTATTTGGTCTATGCTCTGACCGCCAAATATGTTGTTGGCGCCACTAGCGCTATTCTTCAAGTGCCATTTTTGTCAATGCTCTGACCGCCAAAGTGCCAGTTATAATAATTATAAGGACTTGCTTGCTACCTTGTTAATCACCATTGCATTCGACTTGAAGACTAATGGTACGAAAGGCCTACTCGAAATTATAATTATGGCTACTGTGCTTCGTGTGCTGACATGTACATGTACATTTACGTGTACGTGTAAAAAAAAGAAAAAAAAGAAAATTATCGTGTCCGTTCCCGAAGGCATGTAGTAGAGTGGCATGGGCAATACTAGTGCATGCACTGGCTTGTGTGGACAGAAGAAAGCCATTATTTTTTTATGATTTTTGTTAGTGGTGTGCATGTACATGAACATTTAGAAAAGCGATCCTGTCAGCTTTTCTATTATTGTGTTCACATGGCAGAAAAAACGACATCGCTATGCTACGTAAGTTTCTACGTAAGGTGCTCGGTATTTCCCTTAGGCTACGTAAGTCTCTACGTAAGGTGCTCGGTATTAGATCTACTACGAACCCGTGGTAGCCGCGTGCTGTGCACGTGCACGGCAGACATTGTGTTCAGTGCATGCAGTCTGCGGATCCGTGTTCGGATGTGCATGCGCGAGGAACTTCCTTCTTTGGAACTGCTTCTTGCATGAGCTGTTTCGGATATTTCGTCTCCTGGCCTGGCTTATTTCGTTTCGGTGCTGCTGAGACCTCCTTTCGCGGGATATTACTCAATGACAGGTGAGTTGACCAGTTTCCTTTGATTCATTTGCTTGTGTTGACTCTTTCATTTACGAAAAGTGTGCTGATTTTGGGCGGAATGCAATAAAATTAATGGAAAAGCTAACAGGATCTCTTTTCTCAATTTAGCTTTTCCGCTGCCGAGGCCTCCTTTTACGGAATGCTCGATGAAAGGTGATCTCTAAGTTGACCGGTTTCCTTCGATTCATTTGCTTATGCTCGCCCTTTCATTTATGGAAACGTGTGCTGATTTTATTCGGATTTAGATCCATTTTATCTCTTTGTCCTTGTCTACAGTGTGCGAAGAACGCGAGTTCACCTTCTTGACGGTAAGGCTTATGTTAGATGTGTTGTCGAAATACTCATGTTCATTGCACATTGGTACGTTACAAGTAAGGCACTGGTCAGTGGCATACTATCGTTGGTAGTTCCCAATCTGGAGGGAAAGGTTCAAGGACTCATTGACCGAGTTTGCCAAATAAATTCGCATATCAGGGAAAATCTCCATTGTGGAGAGGTTCAGTAACTTGTTTGCTTCATACGAAACAAGCCAATGGGTGCAATCTCGTGAAAATCTCGTACTTGTATGATTGGATTTGTTTAGGCCGCAACCACACTACGTAAAAATCACAGTACAAATTTTCATGCATATCTCAGTACAAGTCGGTACGCAACCACACTACACTTTTCGGTCTGCATAGATGACGTTTTCACACGAACAGCACGTGACGTTGTCGTACCAAAGCGTGTGCCATGCGCTGGAATAAACCGCGTACGTACCGGGAAATTCAAAAACAATGCTGATGCTATGTACGACGACCAGGTACAAAAACAAAGTTGTACAGAGGAGATGGAGCGCGAAAACGACGAAAACGACAAACGTGGCTTTCTACAGGGGTGCGCCAGTTGCTGAAAACCTACAAAGCGCGTTTTGCATTTCGCACGCGTCGGCATGACGATTTCTACTGTAATGCAGTTTGTACGTGATTTTGTACCTAGTGTGGTTGCAGCCTTAGGCCCTCATCAGACTACGTACATAGAAAATCCAGTACAAAATCACATAAAACCTAAAAGGCAACATTTTCCCATGCCTGCATTTAGACTACACATTTCACATGCAATATACAGGCAACCTTTGACCCTACGAAATTGCGCAAGGGGCCTGGGATGTGTGAAAGCAGCGGACAGTCGTACCCGGGTACAAAGTTCGTACAACAGCCTGGTGAAAGTACGATAAATGCAGGAAAGTTGCCTTGTACAAGGGTTGGCACCCTGCCTGAAAGGATTGGGCAGCTTTTTAGGCTTCCCGCCAGATTCTTGTTGTTGTCTTGGAAACTTCTATGTAAATGTGACTTATAGGCTGTTTTGTACCTAGTCTGAAGAGGGCCTTACTCGGGTCTGGGCTGTTTGATTTGTGAGTACCGCCGAGATTGCACTGCCCCAAATAAAGTTTCGTGCCACCAAAGCAAGAATTACGATCTGCAATCTGTTTGTAGTACCTGTAGTACCTGCAAGAATGTGCAGTACATGTATCATACTTTCTCTGTTGCTGTTTCAGTTGCCGTCATGTTGCTAAAGATATGTTCAGTAGAGAGGTTCTGCAAAATGAAAATTCGAACGAAGTTTCGCGACAGTCCTTGCGGAAGTGTGTACAAATTTTTGCACGAACTTTGCGTTCTGCACATTTTCGTAGTTTGCGCGGGCCAAGTGCACGTACGCCATGACCCGATCTCACGAAATTTCCTACGACAGTTCATTTCGCTTTCCCTGCAAGTTTCGCGTCCAAAGTTGCGAAAGTTCGTGCGAAGCTTCGCACTTCATGATGTAGAGCGAAAGTTTGTACGCATTTTCGTTTTGCAGAGCCTCTCTAGTGACTCATTTGTTTCATACAAGACGAGTCAATGAGTCGGTGTGGCTTAGAATCTTTCGCTGTAGAAGAAATCTATTCGTATGTCTATTGGAGAAATAATTGTATTCACTGGTTATAAAATAGGTTAAGACAAACTCACAGAATAAATACCATCGGCCCCTTGGTGTTCGTTCTAAAGAGGTTCGACTGGATATCATTCATACTCACCAAAAGATGTGTAAGATTTTATTATCATAGAGTGCCTTGTTTATCTCTCAGTACCTCCAACCATAGCTTTGCCCCTTTTATCCTCAGGATCAGTGTAGTTGTTGGAACGAGGTGTCAGACTCAGCAATGTATTTGTTTACATTTTAATGTAGAAAGGAAATAGACATATGGATACGAGTTGAAAGTAACTCTCCATCACTGTAACTTTCTATATTTATTTATGGCTCAACACCCGAGTTTCAAATTACATTTTAATACATGTTTATTGTTCCTCCTTTGCTGTGTTGTTTTAGAAAATCGTGGACTAGCAGTTTGAAGTCATTGAACTATTTCCAAAAGTTGTATCGACATCAACAGGATTACGATTTCAGTGCAATATGATGCCGGATGACCTTATCACAATAACCCATGATTATAAACCATTATAAACGCAGAATCAACAAAAACATCTGCGACACGCACCTGGCGCATGGCTACATTTCTCAAATAAATCTGATCGAGGGTGGGGAAATCTGAAATATCTGAAAGGCAAGACAATTTTATAACAGAGTCATGAAATTCTGCAACAGCAACATGCTCAGAATGACCTCCGTATAAAAAAAAGTATCACCACCACTACTCACATGTTTCCCCGCAGAAGAACATGTATTATCATTTATGCTAGTGCCATTTCCTGCAAGAAAAGGCTTGCACATCAATGCGTATAATACGGTATTGATCAGGGAGCCCTACACGTATGTGTAGGGCTCCCTGCTATTGAAATGATGTGAAGGCCATCATTTACATATTGATACGTATGATTTACTGCACGAGTACAAACGAGTACATGTACAAGGGCAATACCGGCTGATACATGACCGAACGGCGCCAGCCGTGAGGTCATGTATCAGCCGGTATTGCCCATGTACGAGTGCGTACGAGGCGCAGTGAATCATTTATTGCATGCTTGACCCAAACATTCCAGAAAATGGAGAGAAACCTTTCCGACTTTCTCTATCTCCCGACACACTTGTTCAGTGGTAAACGTCGTCTGTGGTTTTGAAATTCTCTATTTCTTTACGATATCGATGGTGTTGTTGTTCGTGATTGAGCACTGCGTGTAGGAACAGGAACTGAAACTGGGATGGGCTCCACAAACGCATTCAGTTCGTCAAGTTCGTCGGCTGCTCATCAACGCATCGATATCGATGTCAAGGTTGCATTCACCTGCTGAGGCGGCTGGTTCAGGTGGCTGGAACAAGTAAGTTATTGTCAGCTCAGTTACATGCGCGCGCGTGTGGTCTGTCATTCTCTTGCTTTGTAGTTTGTAGTCAGATCAAGTTAGTTGCTGTTTTGTGTTTCAAATTTGAAACTCCGAACTGTAGCAACTAACTTGATCTGATCACGAACCACAAAGTACAAGAATGACAGTCCGCATGCGCGTACATGTAACTGAGCGGGCAATAACTTGCAATACCGAGAAATACAGACCGCTGAGCAAGAGCGCTCATTGGCTGTAGTACAGGCAACCCTCACGTGACATGCAATAAAGAGCATTCCATTGATTGGTGACAGAAAAAAAACAAAAGAAATTATAGCAATAAAAACTGCTTTATGGCAGTTTTCTAAAAACAGTTATTGTGTTCTAGTCCATGGACCCCGTCTAAAAAGTAAGAAATTAACGAAATGTGATAGCTGAAAATTAAAATTTCACACAAAACCTCACAATAATCACACACTGAATGAAAAGCTACATGTAGAAGACCTTTTCCCCTCGTGATCCTCTTTCCTATGCATGCATGTTGCCAATTGTCGGTGCAGTACAAGTTTAGTGTTGAAAGCAGCATTTCAAGTGTTGTGATTATTGTGAGGTTTTGTGTGAAATTTTAATTTTCAGCTATCACATTTCGTTAATTTCTTACTTTTTAGACGGGGTCCATGGACTAGAACACAATAACTGTTTTTAGAAAACTGCCATAAAGCAGTTTTTATTGCTATAATGTACTTAGTATTTGTACATAATCATTGCACATGACTGTGGTGACATTCTGTTGCCGTAATAATAATAATACCACAGCACGCGTAATAATATAATTATGTGGGTATAATTATACGTTCCGCTTCTGTCCTATCTCCTATGATCAAATTCCATTATCAAGGTAATTATTAACACGGCGCACTGATGACCTGTGACGCCAGATCATGGATTGTCGGCCAGATTTCTCCATGTAGGCTTGTCCAGAGCGATGGCCCTCACATTCCCCAGCTGACTGCTGCGCTTCAAGTCGATGTTCCTCCTCTGTAAGTCGCTTGTGATGCGCGTCGCAATGGATGTCCTTGGACGTCCACGCCCAGCCTTGGTATCTCCCGCAAAATAGCCCGTCAGCGCGATCCATGGCGGCGCATCCCTGTCCATACGGAGAATATGGCCGGTTAGCTGCCATCTTCTCCTGTCCACGATGTCAGATAGTGGTTCCGTGTTGCACCTCTCATACAGCTCAGTATTTGATATCCTGGCTGGGTAGACTATGCCAATGAGCCGTCGGAGCTGCTTCCGGTGGAAAACGTTAAGCGATTCTGCTTGTGCTGCCGTGAGCCCCCATGCGCCGCAGTTATACAAAATAACGGGCAGAACCAGGGCATTATACAGGCGGATGCGCCTCTGCTCACTGACCTTCCCACGCCTCAGCCAGAGGCTATACATCCTGCCGTATGCACTCGAAGCGAGGTCTTTCCTCCGCTCCAGGTCCTCACTGTCGCCAATGAGGGACCCTAGCTGCCTGCTGGACCGCCAGGAGTCTGAAGTTGATGTCAGATGCAAGAATTCGGTCTTGGTCTCGTTTACTGTAAGGGACCAATCCCCGAGTTCTGCGCTAATGATGGGGAGGCTTCGCTTCAGCCACTCCTCACTGGTTGAGTACAATGTCACATCATCGGCGTAACCTGTTTCTCCGGGTATGTGACGGTCGGCGAAAGGGCGTTCGGGAAGGTTTGCTCTCACTTGGCGTAGTGCTGCCTCCAGGTAACAAATAAAAAGAACAGGGCTCAAGCCATCTCCCTGGGGGGTGCCGATGGTGCTGAGAAACGGATTGGCAGTTGCCTTTCCTACTTTCACTGATATTTGTGTGTGGAACAGTAGGTGCTGGATCATGCGCACTTCATCGGGGCCAGTCACTAATGCCATGACGTCTAACAGTTTGGTGCGATCGATCGTGTCGAACGCACGGGACATGTCAATCCCCAGCATGTGGCATTCCCAGTTGCATCGAGTCGCCTTGGCCGCAATCCATCGCTGTGTGCCCATACCACATCTGTTGTACTTCGGCCTTGTCTGAAGCCAGATTGAGTTGGACCAACATAACGAGCAACGTCCTTTGCGATTCGGCAGAGCACTACAAGGGAGAAAACTTTTCGGATGGTGTTCAGGAGGACAATGGGACGCAGGCTAGTCACGGGTCCTCTAGGTTTTTTTGGTTTTTGTAAAGGAATCAGTGTGCCAAGTCCGATGAACGATGACATGTCGGCACCCTCTGCGACGCTTTGGTTGATGATGTCTGCCGCTACGATGTTCTGTTGCCGTGGACTGGTACAAAACCGTGCCCATGCTGGAACAATGCTCAACAAGCGCACACTTCGATGTTTTCAGCGAATGACCACAGTGGGTGAGTGTCCTTTCTCCGACTACAATGACAATGCTTGTACTAAGCATTTCGCCGACTTCGGATATCCGGATGGAGAGCCAAGGATTTTAATAATTTTATAATATTTTGGTTCCTTTCTTTTAAATTTTATCTAGGCGCCAGGCGCGAACTGATGGTGGTGGTGGTGAGAAGGAGAGCTCTGTGCCAGAACTTTGCAGCCTAGAGAGCGTGTGTGGGCAGGCGTGTGTTTACCGCCATATTGCCAGGTGTGTCTTTACCACCATATTTATCAACCATTTAAAAAAATATGTAAATAGGCGTCGAGGCGACAATAGTTTTAGAATTGCGATCAACAGAACGAGCTGAACCGACATTTCACAAAGGCTTTTATTGTATTAAAAAAACGAGTGGATACGAAGGCAGTGAAGAACATGGAAGAAAGAAAAAATGTGATATGGAGAAAATGATGAACAAAAAATCGTACTTCGAACTAGTTTTCGCACAACACTCCTCAGGAAGCTACGTTGTACTAATGAAAAACAATCCAGAAAGATACTAATAAAGAGAAATGGAGTGAGAAGAAACAACACCTATGAAAATGATAATCCTAGCACTAAGGTAATAACAGGAAAAACTGCGAAAGCACTTTAAAACGAACTAGTAAAGACTACTAGTATACTGTGACACAAGATGACACCATGGCCAACCTGGGCCAAACAGACAGAACAAGCGGCTACTAGAACAATTTCAAACGAATAATGCTGTCCTTCTGGACACACAGATTAGGCTTATGAATACGTTGACAAACAGCTTCTAACACACTCAACTGCAACTTATAACCATGACGAGCACGGCACAAAACAGAAAAAGAAGAATCAGAATACGCCTTGCAGCAATCAGGACGAGATACAAGATGCTTATACACTGATGACTTCCTACTAGAAAACACACGCTCGCACCCACTCTTACTCACACAATCATTCTCGCTCTCACACTCACCGGACTCACTGGACTCACTGGCCGAATCCTCCTCAACGACGTCCTGCCTTGGAGCAATCAGGTCCCGTCTCCTCCCATCCCTCGTCTCACGCTCCTGTTGTGCATTCCGTTGGCTCTGTACTTCCGTACTGAAATAGGTCATGGTGTAATTCGCAGTTGTTCTTCTGGGTCTCGTTGATATTGAGGTAGGTATTGTTGTCGTCTCTGCCGGTGATGCAGCAAGCGATGATGACGCAAACGTGTCTGCATGCAGCACACGTGGCGTCGCCAAAGCCACATCCACCTCCGCTGGTGGAAGGAGTGACTTGGTCATGGCCACGGGAGCCAATGGTGGACTTGCCGAGTGGGACGCTAGGTCCTGTGTTGGCGGAGGTAGTGGTTGTTTACGGGGTCTTCCCCGCGTGGGACGCTCCAGTTGTGCGCTACGTGGGATAATGTACAACGTAGCTTCCTGAGGAGTGTTGTGCGAAAACTAGTTCGAAGTACGATTTTTTGTTCATCATTTTCTCCATATCACATTTTTTCTTTCTTCCATGTTCTTCACTGCCTTCGTATCCACTCGTTTTTTTTAATACAATAAAAGCCTTTGTGAAATGTCGGTTCAGCTCGTTCTGTTGATCGCAATTCTAAAATTTAAAAAATGTTATAATTAACGAGAGAGCTTGGAAGCTCAGGGCCCTGCGCTATGCTTTTATGCATTTTTGCCTAGCTCATCGTACATGTTATAAGAACTGATGGGAATGTCTTTTTCGTTGATTGGCCACATCACTGTATTGCAAAAACGTTTCAATCGGTTTGCTTATGAGTTAGGCAAAAGTATTTGCAGAATTTATTGCGGATTGTTATTTCTCTAATAATCATCTACTTTTGTTTTGCTCCTTCTTTTCTTTTTATCTCCTTATATTGTAAATCAACAAATTTTGGCCGATGAGAAATAGAAACCTCTCTATTAGAGAGGTTAAGATGCACGTTATTTCCGACGTGACGCGCAGTTTCACGTCAAATTTGAAATCGATCGGTATTTTTGCTCTCACATGCATCCATTGCTCAATCATGCATCATTTGCCTATATGACAAACGTTGGCCTGCGATTTACTTTGGCCGGTTGGTACCAAGCGGCGAAATCAGCGAAATTAAATCGCCAGCGAACATTAGTTGATTTTAATACAGTGATCGGATTTTCTGGCCTTTTTGTAGTAATACATGTGCATTGACCTGTTGAGCCAATGACGACGCCGAATGCATGGTTGCCTGTGGAGCACATCACATAACTTTACAGTCTCCTAAAATACGTATCCTGTCCGACGGCAAAAGAGGCTGCAGATTTAGTTTTTCTGCGCGTCGACGGGATGTCTGCGACGCGAAAGTTTAGCTCGCGTTATTTGGCTCGCACGTCGAAAAATCAACGCGAGTGACCTGCTGCTCACGTCGAAATTTGGACATTACATAAATTTACAGTCTCCTATATAAAAACGTATCCTGTTCGACGGCAAAAGAGGCTGCAGATTTAGTTTTTCTGCGCGTCGACGGGATGTCTGTCCTGACGTTTACTGGGACCGGCGCTGACTCTGCCGATCACGGGCGTTCTGGACTCGACGAGATGTCTGTCCTGACGTTTCCTGGGATCGGCTTAGACTCTGCCGATCACGGGCGTTCTGGACTCAAAGGGATGTCTGTCCTGACGTTGCCTGGTACCGCCGGACTCTACCGATCACGGGCGTTCTGGAGTCGACGGGATCTCTCTTCCGACGATTCCTGTGACCGGCACTGAATCGATCGTTCACGCTTCTTTTGGAGACGACGGGATCTCTCTTCCAAAGTATGTTTATGCTGACGCATCCTATGACCTAATCGGCGTCTATTCTAATTTAATTTCCTCTTCGTCTCCCTATTTTTTTCCAAATCTTCCTCTACATCAGGGAGTCGTATACATAATACGACGAATATTGGTACGGTACGGGACAGATACAGGAGCCCGCAAATATTGTGGACAGCTGTTATCAGGGAGTCGTCAAATACCGGGAGTGGAAACGCCGTTAATCTTGATTATCCATGCTCGCCTCGCGCAAAATTTTTGCAGTGCCTTGAGTACCTCAGCGTCGTCAAATGCAATTTAGAGTAGCCTTGAGTATTTTTTGGGAGAAAGCGTCCATCAGAACGTGTATACAGAGATATTTGCAGTGGTCTGCTCGTTTACTAGTAGGAGGACACCTAATTTATCGGTAGGCGTTATCGCAGTGTTGCGATGTATGACTGGAGGCCCGATTCACGCGCGGATAGTAACGTGACTTTTGATGTAATTTATCGAGGAAAATAGCTCAGCCTCAGTAATCAAAGCCACTTGGTTCGACCCACGAAAAAACTTCTCGTAACCATTGTCCTTTCCATATAGGTGCTACCTGTGAATTTTCTCGGTGTAAGATGATATGCCACTGACTTTTTGAGGGACCCTTTGTTTCTAAAACATTATTGTTTTTTAATGACGACCACATTATTATAAAGTCAAGGAATTTCTCTTATTTTCTTCTTCAGTGTAAGAGAACATCACCGCTTTCAGTATGTCTCATGTCAAGAGGAAGCATGACAACGTATATGCACCACCAACACTGAGAATCCAATTACAGATTTGGCCGATTGTGGCGAGTATCACAGAATTGACAATGCACACCGAATTAAACTGTTCTAAATCCCTCTCTTTCTGTCTCGCTTCTCTTTGCCAACTTTGGGTGTCAGCAGTTACGCATGCGTACATGCACGCACCAATATACGGGTGCGCACGCACTCATTGGCATGCACAAACTGCATATGCACACACACGGCATGCACGAACTGCGCATGCACGCACATTCACACACATACACACACACTGGAATGCATGCATGCACACACACACACACACACCTGGTCCTGGTAAACATTGCCATTACGGTCACCTGTCCCCTTGCGGGACCGACAACATGGAAGCGACGGCAGAAAGTCGGTAGTCTGCCAAGAGATTAGGGACCATATTCAATCGGCACGACGAGAGAGCCATCTTTGGCAGCACACACACACACACACACACACACATACTGACATGCCCACACTGTGCATGCACACACACGGTGGATGCTCATGTGTCTTAGATTCAATTATCTTTTCAAAGTTTGGTAGATTCGGAGACATGTTGGCCAGAATTTCATGGCCGAAAGTCGCCAACACCGGCTTGAGGCTAGTTAACTCAGGCTTTCTGCTAGCTTCCAGTTCTCTTCTCACCGCAACAACACACCAACCACCATGGTATATTTTAGGTGTCTCTGCAGTGCAGTTGACTATGGCGGTGGGCTGGGGTGCTCCTGCGGATGATGCTGGCATGATGGACGGCTTTCTTGCCACTACTGTACCGCAAATTAAACTTGAAAACACAGCTGATGTGGTCTCCAGGTCTGGACAAAACGCACACGGAAAACAGCGCAGTATTTCTATATTAAAATTGTCACAAGTATTCATCCAGGTAGAGAATGCCATGTGTATCCTGATTCCTGACCATCACATAGTTTCTTAAATCTACCATTGCATTTCTGATTTTCATTTTACGAGTTTCACATAAAATTTTATGCACGATCATTGGGCAAGTAAAAGAGAAGCTTCCCTGGGTCTGTACTTGACTGCAGGTTGATAAATCGAATGCTCTGTACATGCAGCATGCATGTGTAACAAACCAAAACAAAGCTATTCAGTGATAGAAGTATTCACTCGATAAAGCTTGGTTTTTACTCACCTCTCGCCCAAGTTCCTAAAACATCAGCCGTAAAATGGCTACCGATATCTCCCTGTCCAGCATGACCATGCACTGCCGACGAATCCACGACGAAGAGTGATAATACTACAAAAGGGAAGCGGAAATCTGACGAGAAGGCTTATGTATGGTCGAGACGTCTAAACTGCTCCGCTTGCAGGAAGAACCAAAATAAATTTTGACATTTTGAAAATCCCGCGGAATTGGTGAATGTGGCACAAAAAAGATTATTTGAAAAAAATCGGCGTGCTCCAGCGCGAGGCGAGCATGGATCACGCTCGCGCATCTCGTTTCCACTCCCGGTATTTGACGACTCCCTGGCTGTTATGTACAATCCTGTACAGCCTTTGTAGTCACAGATACGGGACATATACGGGACAGATACGGGATAGCTCCAGCCGTGACACAAACAAACAAACAAACAAACAAACAAACACCAAATTAAAGCTGTGTGGACCCTGGCTAGCGCCAGACGTTACTTAAGAGAGCATGTCTGAGAAAACCAGAACATATGTGCAAGTCGATCTCTCAGATTTCGCTCAAATTTTGCAGGTAGGTTTGCTTTGGTGTGTAGATCGACATTCCAAAGCCCGCACAAAATCTTTTGAAGGGAACTATGAAATTGGAATACCCCTCAATATCGGCCCAATATTGGCACGATTTATGGGTCAACAAACGAGCCACGGCACAGCGTGCAAGAACAAGCTACGAACAAAACTCCATCAAGCCATCATTACCTCACCTTAGAAGAGTTCTTGGGGCAGCACTACTTAGCCACGCCAGCATCCCAGAAGACGAGGGCAATCATCCCTTGACGCCACAAATGATCGTCTTGAAAATAGCCAAATTACAAGCGCTGATAAAACAGCGAGCTACGTCCTCAATTAGCAAACACTATACACCGGCAGATAGTAGAACACCTCTTCTAGCACTGAGGACATGTCCCCCATCATCCTTTTGGGGTTTTCTTGAAATAAACAATTTTGAATTTTTCCACTCGACCATTCTGAAATACGTCCAAACTCATACCTGCGCAGGAAAGCTCGCCCCTCCGCGACGTCTAGTCAGCAATTTCTACTCCAACACCACTCCCAACGCTGCAGAACAAAGTGTATTGTTGACTCTGACAAGGAAAAGCAGCGGTGATCACTTGTCACTCCAAACGACAAGCTTCTTCTTGCACCACCAACATTTTTCGTTGCAACTGTTGATGCAAAAGTGACTGAATATTTGCGTGTAGTTTTTGGATTTTACTGCAAGAGGAATGAAGAAATCACGTGGATCGTGACGTAGAATAATGCTTTCTGGTACACGACACAATGCACACGATCACGATCGTTCCTGAGGCGCTATTCGAAACGGACCATGAGGGAGGAGGTAAGATGCATTATATTTCTTGCATGCTCTGCTCAGAACATGCAGAAACTATCGTTATAACGCTAGCTGTATTGCATTGGCAAGAATTCTTGGAGATATTTCCTCTTGCAGTAAGAACAGGGATGCATTTTTTCACACTAACCTCGCTCATCCCGAACATGGTTCAACAGGAACTACGGCTGGTTTACATGCTGATGATCCACGTAGATCTGCAACAGCAAGGAATGAGCGTGGTCCATGCCATCAAGGTCGCTTGGAGTTGACAAGCGCGCGGCCAACACTGGTTGCATGAAGTATGTGGCGCGCCCACAGGGCAGATTTCTTACGTCATGAACAACGTGATTTGACCCTACTCGCCGCGCCATAGTCTCTGTGCTGCATGTTGAGGGAAAGTCCCAGCTGGAAGGCCTACAACACGACATGCGTGCTCTTGAGCTGGACATCAAGATGCACTTGATCCGATCTAGATCAACGGGTGATCCATGTAAGTGCAGGAGCGCTTGATCTAGGTGACTCGGAACAACTGCTGAACCGTGATCTACGAGACCTGGCATTCTTGTGTCCCGAGGCACGTGATTTCATCATTCCTCTTGCAGTAAAATCCAAAAACTACACGCAAAAATTCAGTCACTTTTGCATCAACTGTTGCAACGAAAAATGTTGGTGGCGCAAGGAGAAGCTTGTCGTTTGGAGTGACAAGTGATCACCGCTGCTTTTCCTTGTCAGAGTCAACAATACACTTTGTTCTGCAGCGTTGGGAGTGGTGTTGGAGTAGAAATTGCTGACTAGACGTCGCGGAGGGGCGAGCTTTCCTGCGCAGGTATGAGTTTGGACGTATTTCAGAAAGGTCGAGTGGAAAAATTCAAAATTGTTTATTTCAAGAAAACCCCAAAAGGATGATGGGGGACATGTCCTCAGTGCTAGAAGAGGTGTTCTACTATCTGCCGGTGTATAGTGTTTGCTAATTGAGGACGTAGCTCGCTGTTTTATCAGCGCTTGTAATTTGGCTATTTTCAAGACGATCATTTGTGGCGTCAAGGGATGATTTCCCTCGTCTTCTGGGATGCTGGCGTGGCTAAGTGGTGCTGCCCCAAGAACTCTTCTAAGGTGAGGTAATGATGGCTTGATGGAGTTTTGTTCGTAGCTTGTTCTTGTACGCTGTGCCGTGGCTCGTTTGTAGACCCATAAATCGTGCCAATATTGGGCCAATATTGAGGGGTATTCCAATTTCATAGTTCCCTTCAAAAGATTTTGCGCGGGCTTTGGAATGTCGATCTACACCCCAAAGCAAACCTACCTGCCAAATTTGAGCGAAATCTGAGAGATCGACTTGCACATATGTTCTGGTTTTCTCAGACATGCTCTCTTAAGTAACGTCTTCTGCATAGTTTCGGGAATGATTATGTTTGCGTAGTTTGTCCAACACTACAAGCAAGATATTGTGAAGTCAGAAGGTACAACAGTTAGCACAATGCTGACTAAAGTGGTGCCGACATTCAACGACCTGCTGTTAAGCTCAATCACGTTTCGTATGCGCAAAACAACAACCTTCCATTGGCAGGTTCGAATGTATGAGATAATAATGAATGAGAAAGGGGTAGGTAAGCTCACTTAAGACGAAAACAAGCTAAATATCACAGCGAACTTAGAATGTTAGCTTTGACAAGGTGATCTTACTGGTCACAAGAGACGAAGAACTAATGCCATGAGGCATGGCAGTCCCGTGGCGTTGTCCTTCATCTCTCTTCACCACAATGTCCCTTGAAGCTAACATTTTTAGTTCCTTGTGATGTTTATTTGTTTTCGTCTTGAGTGCGCTCACCTTCCCCATTATCATAATTATTTCATAACTTTGATCCAAGTTGGAAGCCTGTTCTGCCCGTGGAGGAACTGAGAATGAAGCCTTCTGTGCTAGCCAATGTTGGTGTGTCGTGCACCTGGTGGTGAAGGAACTCTGGTCTTCAGGCGCATAATGTGTTTATGCCCGACAAACTGATCTGAAATGGCGGGGTGGCTTTAAACAAACAGTTACATTGTAACTGAATGTTAGTACATCTGCATACCAAAAATTCCGCCTATGACAATTCCAGGTTTGGAGTTCAGGGCAGTAGTGTAAAGAGGAAAATGTGCTACGCGTAAGGTAAATTAAATTAATTTTGTACTTCGAAGTACATGCAAGTTGGCCTTGTTCTGAATAAAATTAATGTTCATGCTGTCATCGTGAAAACATATGTTAAAGTTAAATTAACGTAAGGTACATGTACATGGTGCATGTATGCAACCGAGACTGTACCAATAGGGTTCTGGTTGCGGTCAGGAAAACTGTTTTCTACAGTATAGAGTGTGTCCTTCGCCTTTTGACATGCTGTTATCGTAAAACATGTCTCGCGCTGCTACTGAAACTCAACGTCAAAGTAGTCCATGGTATCCAGCAGAAGCTCCCATTTTACACAACAGAGATGTTGAAAGATTGCGAAAGTGTGCATCTCTTTCGCATGTACTTAGCTTATCTCTGGCACACTTTACATCATTTACATGTATTATCCCAGTTCTGCACGCTTATTACAATCATTATGTTCAAGCGCAGAGCTCTGCCCTAGACTATGTCTCTATCTCTTTCTTTGCTCGCCTATTGCTCATCACTTCTTTTACAGATTGTTATTATGGAAAGCTTTGAAACCCCCTCGATAGGCGAAAGCCTTTGGGGAATCCTCAAATAATAAAAAAATTACAAATTACTTCAGTACCAGTCTGGAGGCCGAGGAGGAGTTTCCTTATCACATGCTGCTGCTCTTGTTGTTGGTGGTGCTGCTGTCATTGCGCCTTCGGCAATGATCATACTGTACAAAGGGTTCGTAAGACCTGTGATCGAATATAGCTGTACGGTGTGGTCGTTTGGATCTAATAAGAAACCCATGACCACTCTTGATCAATTACAGGCAAGGTTTGCTAGAGCTCTACTGAAAAAGAAAAAAAATGCATTTGATTACACTTCTTCCAAATCTGTCTTAAATTCTAAATGCTCCCTAGAGTCACTAGCCTATCGTCGTCAAATCATCAGTCTCACTACTTTTCACAGATATGTTTTCCATCATCGTGATTACCTTGCTGATTTCCATTTCAAGATTACGAATAGTGAGCGACGACCAAATAAAATCATTCTTCCCAAATTTAAATCATTGTCTAAGTCTCTCTTCATGTTCCGAACTGCTTTTCTATGGAACTGTTTACCCCCAGTCTAACATCGGAAGCCTCGCTCTATAAGTTCAAAGCTGCCCTCAGGAAATTTACAGCTGACTATGCTTATGCAATCAACGGAATTCCGCCACCTTGCAGTTGATTTTCCCCATTTCTCTCCTCATCAATCCCTACTTCTCTTTGTACATACATCTACATCTACTGTTCTTTCAATCAAATGAACCCCTCGATAGGCACATTGCCTTTGGGTCATTTCATAATAATAATAATAATAATAATAATAATAATTTCACAAGAAGTCGGAGGCGGATAATACTTTAATAACGAAGGTACGTGTTGGGTCGTAAGTATCCACGCAAACACACATCCAGTCAAAATAAGGCACTTGTCAAAGTATCCGAACGTTTTCGGTCCCTTCTCATCAAGGATTATACAGGGAATGGCTCAAGTTGGAAAGACTACAACTTATAATAATAATTATAGCGTAAAGATATGAGATAACAACACTCGTGACAAGGTGGAAAATTATCAAGTTCAGCACGACACAAAACTCGAAGGAAATAATAATAGTGACAAGAACATAGTGAACAAATATATAAAACAAAACAAAACAAATATATAAAATACGGACTGGTGAGGACGCACGTACAACGACAACGGAAGTGACAACAACAGTCAATATTCGAAAACGTGGTAGACCGCGAAAACGAACCTCAATATCGAACACCGGACAAGTTGGAGTAAGAAGATCAATAGAAATCCGCAATGGAGGAGACGTAGCTGAAAGGACACTGGGCATCGCGCACACAACGGCTAGTGTCAGAAAACGTGGAAGGCCGCGGAAAAGCAAAGAGACGGATAGTGGTGATGCCGCGAAGAGGCGAGATGACCGGGACATTGGAGGAGACAACACCCAACGGAGCTAAGAATCGCACTTCGTCCATCAAGCAACATCTGTCAGCCCGTACCAATTGTCGTGAGTTGTACAGTGATAATGTGTTCTCAATATTGTCACGTGGTAGATGTGCGTTGCATCTGGCTGTGTTAGAAGCTTTGTACTTCCGTAAGTTAGATCCTGAACTTTGCGTACAGAAAGAAAATGTGTTGTCGCTACAATTGTTTGGTGTTACTCCTCGTCGAGGTGTTAACAATGTAACTTAATTTGTTCACTATGTTCTTGTCACTATTACATGTATTATTTCCTTCGAGTTTTGTGTCGTGCTGAACTTGATAATTTTCCACCTTGTCACGAGTGTTGTTATCTCATATCTTTACGCTATAATTATTATTATAAGTTGTAGTCTTTCCAACTTGAGCCATTCCCTGTATAATCCTTGATGAGAAGGGACCGAAAACGTTCGGATACTTTGACAAGTGCCTTATTTTGACTGGATGTGTGTTTGCGTGGATACTTACGACCCAACACGTACCTTCGTTATTAAAATAATAATAATAATAATAATAAAATTGTTGCTGTTGTGGAGGTCTATGCTGCTGTTCATGTCCTTGTTGCTGTTGTTAACCCTTATTTTACGCCGAGCAATTGAATGATTCCTGATACAAATATATTTATGAATTTTCCGTACCAGTAATTTATAGAGCATGCAGTTGTACGGAATCCATGTGCTTTCATGAAGAAGATGGCTACTTAGAAACTATAATAGTACCTGGAAAGATATTCTGATGTCTTTCAATATTTTTTGATAATGTCAGCCAGGTTATACAGTACAGTACATGTACAGTGTATTGAAACACTTGGTGGAACACTAACGAGATAAGCAGCTGCACTGTATGCAATATACTTCACACCACCCTGGGCACCCTGTTAGAAGACCTTAGGGTCTGTTCGGAATACCCAAGTATAGCAATAAACTACAACACAAAAATACAAATGCTACTGGTACACCTGAAAGTGGGTACTAGTATATGGGTTAACGATGCAACATCAGTAGTACATGTATGCAGACTTGCATGAGCTAACAAAAGATGATTCGTGAGATAGAACGGAGCATTCCTCGTAATACTCCTATGGCACACGTAACAGGGTGTTAGACGGGCCCCGTGGAGAAGCGGCAATCGACAAAGGTGTGACTGTACTTTGGTGAACACAACAAGAGCCAAGATAAAGGATCGTGAAGTAACTAGCTGCATGTTTGGAAATGGAATATGGGAGTGCCAGTGCCTCTAGACTACTAAGTGTGTTTTGAGCATTTTGCGAACAAGCAAACAGCTGTTGTTAGTACATGTAGTTTGTTACCTCTCTAGTCGCATACCCCCCTGTCTAGTCGCATGCACACTTTGCCACTAAGTACAATCAGTCATGTACATGTACATTGTACAGGAAGACTAATAGCTAGGGAGGGTGTTAGCTAGATTCCTGTACGGCGATTGCCAAATTTTTGACGAACTTTCGACATTACCAATTATCTGGAACAAACCACACATGTCAATTCCTTGCTGTTGTCGAATGGTGGACAGTCCAATCCATGGCCGCAGTGGACCTCGACAGGGTACAGGAGAGCTCCATTCGTGTCCGCGCTCTGGCCGCGCAACACATCAGGATTGCCATCAACACAGATATACTCCGTGCGGCCCTTTTGACCATGGCTCCCGCTCATCAGGTAACCATGGTATTCCCGACTCCATGATGGCGGACAGGTCATGTGACCAGGAATCATGATCTGGGATGATCTTCCCGCCACGTGACATACAGCACAGGAAGGGTTCTGATCTTGAAGACTGCCAAACGGTGAAAAATAACCACCGGTTTCCAACTCGGTACCATAAAGGTAACTGTGGCCCTGAGCTCCACTCCTGTATTTGTCATACTGTGGATTCAGTGGTAAACAGATGTAATTGGATCCACCTCCAGTGTGTGTGTACAACGATCCAGCCATTTGTCCAGGATAAACAAGTTCTGCTCCCGAAGAGGAATTACAGGAGTTCCTTCCCCAGCGGGTATACGACACACCAACATTGGCTAGCACAACAGACATTTGTTTTACCTTCCGTCTCAGCTCCTCCACGGGATTCTCGACTTTCTTGGAACATCTTGGTCCGGTATACTTGTGCTTGCACTTGCAATGGTGTTGACGTGTGACTTCACTATAGACACAAGTCCCCTCGTTATGGCAGAAAGGCTGCACCACACACCGACCTCGACCAGTGATACAAGTATGGATGCCGAACGTATCACCTGCATACGTAATGCTAAACGTGTCTTGGCCAAGTCCACAAACCTCAAGTCAAACAGAACCTCTGGTCCGACGCCATTTTGTCGGAAATTAGCAACGTACTGAGTGACATGTGAACTGCGTACTCCAGCCTGTTGGAAGAAGGCTTGCATACAATCATTGGACTGGTTTGATACTGCGGAGGTACTAACATCGCTGGATGTAGTGGCCCTTGCATCAACCACCATCACTACCAACAGTACACAAAGAATGGTGGCAGTTTTCCGCATTCTCGCAACTGTCAATGCTCTCATAGCATGTGTGAGCAACAGAGCGGAGAAAGTAAAGGGCAGAGACCTGCACGTAATATTCGATTCTCGATTTCTCCTAGATGTGCTGGTGTTGTACTGGTGAGCTGAGCACGTCAACGGAGGTACAAATACTGCGGGGTGGGGTTCGAGTTTGTGCTTTGCGAACGGTGCTCGAGGCACGAACATCATACTGAACGGGATTCTGGCGATGCTGATAGTCCTGCAGGGTTGTTGAGAAATTCATGATCAGGATCACTGGCAAGTATTAGATACTTCTTCCAAAACACCAGAACAAGAAGGCCTTGAGTATCTGCTATGTTCGTAGACAGTATAACATTGGAACAAGGCCGGTCCGTTGCAGCAAAGGTGCATCCTCCGGGGGTGCTAGATTTTAATGATCGCCTGTGAAGCAGTGACATAAGAAGTTCGTGATGTCGTGCTCTAATAGATAACGATGCGCAATCAGTGTCCCGGTCAATGATGAGGCGATCATTCACGTACCGTTGGGAGCTCTGAAGTGTTTTGCTACCATTGAAACGCATGCCCCTCTGTATCAGTGCTCCCATCGTCCATTCCATTCAATCCCCGACCCTTCCTCCATTAATCTTGTGGATTTCCCGTCGTACTCCTTGACTTTCCTTCACTTCCTTGTTGTTGAGCACCTCAGCTCAGGCTCTGCTCGCCGACGGTTTGGCCACTGCGAATTAAAATAGAATGAACAACTACAACTAGTGCTGAAACGAGTACGCCGAGTACTCGAGTACCCGCTCGTTGAGTACTCGACTCGATATCAAAAAAGGACTCGATAAATAAATAAATAAAAAACTTGATAGCGACATACACATCCTTCGTCCATGTGGCTTTGCAATGAAAATTTGTGTTTATTGAAGGTTATTGAATTGCGTAAATGGTGTGCAAAAAATGGGTATGTGGTACTGACATATATGCGCATGATTGCTTATACTTATAGAGTACTCGATACTCGACTCGATAGTGACAGTACTCGCTCGATAGCTTATAGAGTACTCGTTTCAGCACTAACTACAACATCAACAGTCCCAACCTGCGCCAGGCCCTACTAGTATATTATTCCCTGGGGCAGCCATTCCGATGCTGCATTCTTGCATATACATGTATCTGTTGTGCTACCTTCCATACCTAGGCTAAAGTATGACTCCAGGCATTTGAACTGGGGTGATTGAGAAGACGTCACTCCGGTGGACGCCCTAGCGCCCTGTGGGCCAAACAAAAGCTTCCAAGTAAGATGTTCAAGAAGCGTGCGGTTTCATACAGAAGTGCTCGGGTCTTCCTGCGGGCATCGAAGCTGCTGTTCATGCCATGCAACGCCTTTATGATGATGAGTCTTGCGAGGCTGTTCTTTTGGTAGACGCACGTAATGCCTTCAACTGCTTGAACAGACAAGCAGCTTTGCACAATGTACAATACCTATGTCCACCTATTGCGACAATACTGAAAAATTCGTATAACACCCCGGCTCGACTCTTTGTTGCAGGTGGTGGTGAGATTTCGTCCGACGAGGGCACTACGCAAGGTGACCCGTTGTCCATGGTCTTCTACGCTTTAGCGACGCTCCCTCTAGTCCAGGCACTGCAGGTTGTGCATCCTACCGTACGGCAAACGTGGTATGCAGATGATTCTGGTGCGGGTGGGCAGTTGACTCGTCTCCGTGGATGGTGGGACAGCGTTGAGGAACAAGGCAAGCTGTACGGATACAACACCAACCCGGAGAAAACGCTTCTTCTCGTGAAGCCCGAGCAGGAGGAGGAAGCCTACAATATTATAGCAATAAAAACTGCTTTATGGCAGTTTTCTAAAAAAGGTTATTGTGTTCTAGTCCATGGACCCCGTCCAAAAAGTAAGAAATTACCGAAATGTGATAGCTGAAAATTAAAATTTCACCCAAAACCTCACAATAATCACAACACTTGAAATGCTGCTTTCAACTTTAACTTGTACTGCACCAACAATTGGCAACATGCATGCATAGGAAAGAGGATCACGAGGGGAAAAGGTCTTCTACATGTAGCTTTTAATTCTGTGTGTGATTATTGTGAGGTTTTGTGTGAAATTTTAATTTTCAGCTATCACATTTCGGTAATTTCTTACTTTTTGGACGGGGTCCATGGACTAGAACACAATAACCTTTTTTAGAAAACTGCCATAAAGCAGTTTTTATTGCTATAATTTCTTTTGTTTTTTCTGTCACCAATCAATGGAATGCCCTATATCAAGAGTACATAACCCCGGGGTTATGTACTCTTGCCGGTATCAATAATTATGTAAATGATGGCCTTCACATCATATCAAGAGGTTTATGCACTCTTGATCATATCAAGAGTCCATAACCCCCCAGAGTGTGCAACTGAGGCTGGGGTCTGGCGCAACGAAATCCAAACATTGCGTCATCCGGTCCATAGTCAAGCATGGGCGGATGGGGCCATGTGCATATCTGGTACATCCGCTACTCACTACATGACGTATGAAGTTTGGATTTCGTTGCGGCACTGATTTGTGCTGAGAAGGATCACGAGTTGCACACTCTGGGGGGTTATGGACTCTTGATCATATCAATACCGTATTATACGCATTGATGTGCAAGCCTTTTCTGGCAGAAAATGGCACTGGCATGATAATGCATGTTCTCCTGCAGGTGAACATGTGAGTAGTGGTGGTTATACTTTTTTATACGGAGTTCACTCTGTGCATGTTGCTGTTGCAGAATTTCATTTGTCTTATTATTATTATTTACTTTTATTTTACTAGGGGTGCGTTTGGTTGGTACGATCTAGAACAGGATCGAACAGCTGGTGCACATGGAGCAGCCTCATGCCAACCAAACGGTACTCCAGAAACAGAGCACATTTTTGTGAGAAAATGTGCCAAAATGGTGCATTCTTCAAAAATGTGTATGGGTCACCATGGTCACTTTGTACGGTACGACGAATCCAACCCAAAAGCGTATGCACGTGATCATCTGGGACCAAAATCGATGTTCCCGCCAGGTTTCACTGTGAAAAAGTGAAACTGCTCGGTCTGCTCCGGCCTCGAGGCCGGAGCAAGCAGAACATGTTCTGGCCGACCCAGAACAGGTGCAGTCCCAACCAAACGCGCTGTTCTAGTGAATCCTGTTCTAGTTCGTACCAACCAAACGCGCCCTTGGCTGCGCCTTGATCCTTGAAGGGTGGTGGCGTTCCTACGGATGCGGAAAGCCCGGCTTCCAGCCGAGTCTCACGCGAACCGTGAATTTTTTTTTTTTTTTACTAGGGTGTTTCCCACAGATCTATGGTCTTCTTACGGGAGCCCCCTAGGAAGGTTATGCATGAGTCGTGCCTTTCAGATATTTCAGATTTCCCCACCCTCGATCAGATTCGTTTGAGAAATGTAGCCATGCGCCAGGTGCGTGTCGCAGATGTTTTTGTTGATTCTGTGTTTATATTGGTTTATAATCATGGGTTATCGTGATAAGGTCATCCACCATCATATTGCACTGAAATCGTAATCCTGTTGATGTCGATACAACTTTTGGAAGTAGTTCAATGACTTCAAACTGTTAGTCCACGATTTTCTAAAACAACACAGCGCTATGGGAATGGGTGTGTCCACCCGAATTCTTTTCACAGATGAAGCTGCAGGAAGCCTCAGCCCTTCTTCAAACACAGCAAAGGAGGAACAATAAACATGTATTAAAATGTAAACAAATACATTGCTGAGTCCGACACCTCGTTCCAACAACTACACTGATCCTGAGGATAAAAGGGTCAAGGCTATGGTTGGAGGTACTGATACTGAGAGATAAACAAGGCACTCCATGATAATAAAATCTTACACATCTTTTGGTGAGTATGAATGATATCAAGAGTCCATAACCCCCCAGAGTGTGCAACTCCAGGTTGGGGTCTGGCGCAACGAAATCCAAACATTGCGTCATCCGGTCCCCGGGCAAGCATGGGCGGATGGGGCCATATCCCCATGTGCATATCTGGTACATCCGGCGGGGGTTCCAAGTAACTTAGTTGAAGGTTGCTTTGAAGCAAGCCACGGAAGTGTCACGTAAAACGTTTGCTGCACGCGCACGGGCTATGCTGCATGCAGTGTCAGCAGAACGGCTTTGATTTCACAGTCACAGAATTTTTTTATTTGAAGAGAGTTTCTCTGCTCGTTGTCTGAAAAGCTTGTATTGGGAGAGTTCGTGACTCCGGGATAGCAAGAATAGGCATGGATATAGATTTACAAGATTTGATGGAAATAGCTCTTGGCACACGGCATGAAGACCCGATCGATTTCGAAGTAGATGTGCTTCAACCTGCAGTGAATGTTCCTGCTGGGTTCACAACCAGACGGTTCAAATTGACGGGTGTTCCATTGCATGTGAGAAGCACAGACTTCGAGCAATAAATCTCTATCCAGGTGCTGGAAGAATTAACAATTTCCAACACTCGACAATCGAGAGAAGAAAATGAGGAGCCCAGATCGAACAAAAACTGACGAATATCGTCCACAGAGACACTGCACTCCGGCGACAATGGGGAGCGCTTTGCTTTAGGTTCAACAGTGGCCATTGTTCTTCTCTTATCGGAGAGACACTCAAAAGAGAAAACTGTTCGACAACTCTAAAATAATTCTTTGTGTACTTGAGCCTTTCCAGGCGTGTTACGTACAATACCTGACCGTGGATTCGTAAAGAAAGACCCCAAATTGGGCAAACGGGCGAAGTAGGTCCGGGCCAAACTTCCCATTTCGTCATAGCTACTCACTACATGACGTATGAAGTTTGGATTTCGTTGCGGCACTGATTTGTGCTGAGAAGGATCACGAGTTGCACACTCTGGGGGGTTATGGACTCTTGATGATATCCAGTCGAACCTCTTTAGGACGAACACCAAGGGACCGATGGTATTTATTCTGTGAGTTTGTCTTAACCTATTTTATAACCACTGAATACAATTATTTCTCAAATAGACATACGAATAGATTTATTCTACAGCGAAAGATTCTAAGCCACACCGACTCATTGACTCGTCTCGTATCAAACAAAAGAGTCACTAGAGAGGTTCTGCAAAACGAAAATGCGTACAAACTTTCCCTCTACAACAGGAGGTGCGAAACTTCGCACGAACTTTCGCAACTTTGGAAGCGAAACTTGCAGGGAACACGATATGAACTGTCGTAGGAATTTCGTGAGATCGGATCATGACCTACGTGCACTTGGCCCGCGCAAACTACGAAAATGTGCAGAACGCAAAGTTCGTGCAAAAATTCGTACACACTTTCGCAAGGACTGTCGCGAAACTTCGTTCGAATTTTCGTTTTGCAGAACCTCTCTACTGAACCTTTCTTTAGCAACATGACAGCAACTGAAACAGCAACAGAGAAAGTACGATACACGGACTGCACATTCTTGCAGGTACTACAGGTACTACAAACAGATTGCAGATCGTAATTCTTGCATTGGCGGCACGAAACTTTATTTGGGGCAGTGCAATCTCGGCGGTACTCACAAATCAAAAAGCCAAGACTCGAGTAAACAAATGCAATCATACAAGTACGAGATTTTCACGAGACTGCACCCATTGGCTCGTTTCGCATGAAGCAAACAAGTTACTGAACCTCTCCACAATGGAGATTTTCCTTGATATGCGAATTTATTTGGCAAACTCGGTCAATGAGACCTTGAACCTTTCCCTCCAGATTGGGAACTGCCAACGATAGTATGCCACTGACCAGTGCCTTACTTGTAACGTACTAATGTGCAATGGATATGAGTATTTCGACAACACATCTAACATAAGCCTTACCGTCAAGAAGGTGAACTCGCGTTCTTCGCACACTGTAGGCAAGGGCAAAGAGATAAAAATGGAGTCTAAATCCGAATAAAATCAGCACACGTTTCCGTAAATGAAAGGGTGAGCATAAGCAAATGAATCGAAGGAAACTGGTCAACTCAGAGATCACCTGTCATTGAGTATTCCGTAAAAGGAGGCCTCGGCAGCGGAAAAGCTAAATTTAGAAAGGAGATCCTGTCAGCTTTTCCATTATTTATTTCATTCCGCCCAAAATCAGCACACTTTTCGTAAATGAAAGAGTCAACACAAGCAAATGAATCAAAGTGAACTGGTCAACTCACCTGTCATTGAGTAATATTCCGCGAAAGGAGGTCTCAGCAGCGCCGAAACGAAATAAGCCAGGCCAGGAGACGAACTATCCGAAACAGCTCATGCAAGAAGCAGTTCCAAAGAAGGAAGTTCCTCGTGCATGCACATCCGAAAAGGCAACAACAAAAAGTCTGCAATGCACACGCATGCGGCCAGCCGGCCGCGCGATGGTAGGAGCCATGGAGTAGCTCCCTGGTCCAGGACCAGGTACCGAGCATCTTACGTAGAAACTTACGTAGCTACGTAGACAACGTGTCTAGTCCGGGAGCTGAAATCTGTAGGATGCTTTTTATTTTCGGGGTATGCCACTTCAGAGGGAGGACTTGAAACTTCGCACAGAGGTAGGTAAGGGTCTCTAGAGGACGATTTGAGAACTTGGCCGTCCCGAAGCTGTGCACCAATGCCGGTGCAAGGAGGTTTGTTCGCTCGTCGAACACTATTTCGTTGCCGTGATTTCACAGTTTTTGCGCCATTCAGCGCTTGAAAAATGGGGAAAATCAGCGGGTTTCGCTGACGTAAACAGACATTTTCATGCGAATGACTCAATTTTGCTAGATTTTCAAGAGAAACACAAAGAAACACGAAGCGAAACGTAAAGTCACACCGTCGATGAAGCATTTTTCATTCTGTTTGTATAATTGTGTCGTTCTGAGTTCTGAAGTAACATACAGTAGCTGGTTCGTCGGAGGAGGACATGACTGGTGTTCCTGAGATTGTCGTGCGTAACGGCTAAATGACTTGTCACTTGACCCTGATGTCGACAGGCAGGTCTCGTAGGAACTGTCCGTCTCCATCGAGGTGACTCTGGATTGTTTTTACCAATAGTGTTTTGTAGATTGATCCTCACTACAAACAAGAGTACTCCTGCTACAAACGATTTCATGCTAGTCGATGAGCGGACTGACAACGTGTGTTAAAGGTGGTAAGGTACACACCATGGCAGCTGCCTTGCGGAATCTTTGATTATACCAGTGAACGTAGAAATGCATGACTTATCTTGAATAACGTCTCTTTGAATCATTGTTTTGTTGAAGTTTCGGATGCTGCACAATGACATGCGCGTACGTGGAAGCATTCACATTGTAGAAGATCATGGGATGATTATTTCCCTACTTCATTCAGTCCTTTGTGTGGTAAATTGAGTAGTAGTAGACGTAGTATATTAATTTTAGGAATTTCCGCAAAAGCAATCAGTAAATGTGGCGGTAACATGTAGAATATAATCATTTTAAAACTACAGCTACGGTGCATCATATTTATGTGAACAAAGGCTGAATGCAGATATGTAAACAGTGTCATGGACGCGATATGCATCGGCACCGCCATCGGCACCACCGCATACATCCAGGCAAGACGATGTAGCGCAATATCTGTGTTGAGCGGTTTTTGATCCCTTCATCATGGAGAACAGTATCCATTCTTCATCCGGTTTGCGATCCTCTGCTCTGTGCTGCCAACGACGTCCACTTGTTGCTCACATGTGTAGTGCTGCTGAGCGGGTATCCACATTCGGACCTGCATCGATGAGTACCGTAAAATCCCGTAGTAAGGCCCTGGGCGGAAGCGTTAGTGACGGTCCAGAACATGGGCGCTAATGATTGGGTTGTCACATTCGGACATGCACCAGCAAGTATAGTACAGGGTTGGGGTGACCCGTTGCACTAGAAGCATCCAGTGCTGTAACCTTTGCGATGTTTGCAGCTATGCCGAGCAGTTATCTCCTGGGTTCCGACTGCTGCTCCGTGGAGATGATAGTAGGGCACTAGACAGCGGCTTTGTAAATTGCCATTCTGGAATGCTACCTCAGAGCAGCCGATGATGGTGACGTTCTTGCACAGCATGTTGTTGGTACCACAATCACAGCAAGTTCACTGGTGATGATTAACTTCTGGCCGCGTGTTGCATGTTTCTGAGATTCGTAGATAATGACGCGCGCGTGCATGAGTGTGTGTGTTTATATGTATGTATGCGTGTGAGCATCTGCATGTGCGCATCCACGTGTGTGTGTGCGCGCGCGCGCGCGTGTGTCGTGCACATGTACACGTGTATGCGCGTGTGTGTGTGAGCATTTGCATGTGCGCATCCACCTGTGTGTGCGCGCGCGTGTGTGTCGTGCACATGTACATGTGTATCCGTGTATGTGTGTGTGAGCATTTGCATGTGCGCATCCACCTGTGTGTATGTGCGTGCAAGCGCGCACGCGTGTGTGTGCGTGCACATGTACACGTGTATGCGTGTGTGAGCATTGGCATGTGCGCATCCACCTGTGTGTATGTGCGCACGCGTGTGTGTTGAATGCGCGCATGTTCGCACACATGTATGTGTGTGTGTGTGCGAACAGAGAGTCACATGTGTGTGTGTGTGTGTGTGTGCGTGTGTGTGCACTCATGCACACTCGCACACATGTGAGTACACGCTTGCGCGCGTGTGTGGGCGTGCGCGCGTGTACACAAGCTCGCACACATGCATGTGCGCGCATCCACCTGTGTGTGCGCGCGCGCGTGTGTGTCGTGCACATGTACATGTGTATGCGTGTATGTGTGTGTGAGCATTTTCACGTGCGCATCCACCTGTGTGTATGTGCGTGCAAGCGCGCACGCGTGTGTGTGCGTGCACATGTACACGTGTATGCGTGTGTGTGTGAGCATTGGCATGTGCGCATCCACCTGTGTGTATGTGCGCACGCGTGTGTGATGAATGCGCGCATGTTCGCACACATGTATGTGTGTGTGTGTGCGAACAGAGAGTCACATGTGTGTGCGTGTGTGTGCACTCATGCACACTCGCACACATGTGAGTACACGCTTGCAAGCGTGTGTGGGCGTGCGCGCGTGTACACAAGCTCGCACACATGCACGTGCGCGCATGTATGTTCTATCTTGTTATGTTGCCTATCCCATGCTCTCCTTTGGTGCTGCCACGTAGACGTCTGTCGTAGTTCCTGTCAGAAGTGCATGTGGAACTGGCAGTGATTGTCATTCTACCTTTGTTTCAAACAACGTCTCGTTTTCGAGTTACATGATCTCTCACAGGATCCACAAAGTATTTTGTGCAAAAGCAGCTGGGCTCACCTGAACCAGTGAAGAACGAGTACCGGAACAAACAAGCTGGCAAACTGCAACGGAGTTGACACCACCAGCAGATAAATAGGCCAGGCAGAGTACCGACATGGGTGATGATGATCTTGCACGTCCGGTGACTGGTCACTGGTGCATACAGCTGTGGCACTGGCAGTCAGGACTCAGGGACGCGGAGGCCGACGCGGAGGCCGACTTGTCAGCAAGCAACATCTCGCCTACTCTGCCGGAATCTTCGCTCGACTCGACCTCAGTCAGACCTGGAAATATACTTTTGAAACTTTGCTGGCACGCGTTGCAGAATTGCCGGAGTAGGCGCGAGTATTATTGTGCACTATTGCTGGTACACACTCTATGTTGCGCTTTTGTCCAGAAGCGCTATGCTTCGTGACTAGTGGACCTGACGATGGCAATACTATTCTCACTTTCGAAGTCAAAATCGTAATGAAAATGTATGTCACGCTTTGAGAAAGTAAGCTTGCAGCGTCGTCATCTTCTGGACAGGCGCATAGTCACTGATTTGGAATTTTGAGCGTGCGCACCTACTTCTCAAACCGAGAAGTCGGCTGAGAACGAAAAACATTTGCGCCTAAATGCTTGACAATTGTGAATTTGATCGTCGAACAAAATGCGTCCTCGCGATGTCCGTGCACAGCTTTGGGATGGCCAAGAACTCGAAAGCCCTTCTCTGATAGACCCATAACCCATTGCTGAAGAGATCTTGTACTCCATCTCGCCCGACCTGGAGCGCCACTTTTTTGAAGGTCGGCTCCCTGACTAGTCTATATGTTTGCTGGTACTGGCATACGTATCGTGACCGGCGCCACGAAATACCTAGGCTCCTACATTGGCGAGTCTGATGCTGTTGCCGAGCATGTGCGGCGGCGAGTAGGCGAGTGGATTGCGGAACTAAAGGCACTATCGGATGTTGCGCGCACGGAACCGCATGCAGCCTATGCTGCCCTGACACATGGTCTTCGCGGCCGGTGGACCTACCTCCTCAGAACAGTACCTTTTCCAGCCGATTGCCTCTCTCAGATGGATGACATGATGCGCACGGTATTGATACCTGCGGTAACTGGCAGGGAGGCATTTTCGGACAACGAATGGGCTGTTCTTCAGCTTCCCACACGCCTGGGTGGCTTTACCGTGCCATCCCTGTCTCAAATGGCTAATGGGGCTCTGGAGACGTCGAGGAAAATCACATCAGATCAAACGCTGGAGATACTCGACCAGAATGACCGGTCCAGGCCCTCGATATCGATAGAGCATGCAATTCATTCAGCCCAGCGAGCCAAGTCAGCAGCTCTGGCGGAACGGCTAAAACATGACGAACAGCGGTATATGAGCGCCAAGGAAACACTTACTCCGCTTGCCGCCCGCCAGTTGGAACACCTTTCGGCCAAGGGTGTATCGAGCTGGCTCCACACCCTTCCGCTGCGTGAGCACGGCTTCAGTCTGTCCAAGTGCGACTTCCGCGATGCCATTGCGCTGAGGTGCGGATGGCCTCTGAGGGATGTCCAGGAGAAATGCGTGTGTGGCCAGGATTTCACCGCGGCTCATGCGATGTGCTGCCCAACCGGGGGCTTCCCTACCATTAGACATAATGAGGTACGAGACATGATAGCGGACTTAGTCACGGAGGTGTGCCCTGACGTGTCTGTGGAGCCATTGCTCGCGCCGCTGGAGGGCGAAGTCTTCAGAGCTGCCAGCACCAACACGGCACATGATGCCCGATCTGACGTCCGCATACGTGGGTTTTGGACAAGGGCACAGAACACTTTCCTTGACATTCGAGTCTTTCATCCTGACGCCGCCTCGTACGCAAAGAAGCCCATCGCTGACCTCCTTCTCCAGCACGAGAGGCAGAAGAAGCTGCAGTATAGCGAAAGGATTGTCAATGTTGACCGTGGTAACTTTACCCCGCTTGTCTTTACCACGGCTGGCAGTGCATCCCCAGAATGCTTGCGGTTTTTGAAGCGATTATGCGCTATGCTGGCACAGCATGATGGCAAGCCCTACGGCGAGGTTATGGCCTATGTCAGATGCCGTCTGTCGTTTGCACTCCTCCGAGCTGCAGTTAAGTGCATCAGAGGGGCTCGCTCTGCATACCATCGACCGGTAAATGCATTGCGCCCACTAGCCATGGCTGAGGGACGGATGTAACAGTGGTGTGTATAACCTCGCTAATGGCAGTGTCCTCAATGCTAATGGATGTGTCGTGTCCGTGTGTTGCTATCTGTATTGTATTCCGTCTGCTCCTACATGTATCTTTGTCAAGTGTTTGCCGTGACGTCGATGTGTCTCGTCTATGAATAGCGTTGGGAAACATATCACTATTCATGCTTTGCTGGCTGGCTGGCTGCTCGCGCCCTTCGCTCCTTCAGCTTGCACGCTACTAGGACATAATACATGTAGCAGTATATAGCTCGATGTTTTGCTTCGATAGGTGGTTGTTGTGGTTGTTGTTCTTCTTGCTTCTCTGTTGTTCGTGCTTGGAACTACTTGGTTCTAGAGTGAAGCTTTGGTCTTCTTGTGTGGTGAGGGTGAGGAATGGGTATCTGGACTCCTGGTATATTTCCGTAAAGAACCTGGAATTGTAGAATCCTGATAGTATGTCTGGCCCACTCCCCGGTCATGACATTTGGCGACCACGCCAGGATGTCCAGCGCCACTAACATTCCGAACCCTCGGCAGCGAGAGGGAGCGCTGCCAATAGCCATCGTCACCACACCGCAGCCCGTCCTGGGTACGACGATAAACTGCACCCTGGCGACCGCGGTTGGTCACCATCACCAACGCGCCCGTCCTGGGTACGACGATAAACTGCACCCTGGCGACCGCGGTTGGTCAACATCACCAACGCGCCCGTCCCGGAGCATGACGATAAACTGCTGGACGTAGCCAGAGCTGGAGAGGAGGTACATCGAGGAAGTCAAGATGAAGGCAACACGCAAACGGGAGCCGCGGATTTCAAGTGAAGTTAGTTCGGGTCAGTTACCAGTTCCTGGACACGTTTCTGGTCTTGTCACCCGTCTAGTCTTGATTTGTCTTATTAGTTCATAATGATAGTAACACAGAAGCAATCCCTGCAGGCTGACCAATAGCTTGTTCGAACGTAGTTGTAACGGCATAACTTATTTTTCTAACACTGCTGTGGCTGAGAGTCTGTGCAAGACTGGCGCATATGTTTTCTTTGGTTCTTGGGTCGGAAGAGGTTGGTTCCTCCTTTTCAAGTTTTCAAGAGTTTTATTGTTTGGCTTTCTTTTTCAGTGCCGTTACTTTTCTTCTGTTACGAGGACGTAACATGTTGGTAGGCGGGGGATATGTCGTGTCCGTGTGTTGCTATCTGTATTGTATTCCGTCTGCTCCTACATGTATCTTTGTCAAGTGTTTGCCGTGGCGTCGATGTGTCTCGTCTATGAATAGCGTTGGGAAACATATCACTATTCATGCTTTGCTGGCTGGCTGGCTGCTCGCGCCCTTCGCTCCTTCAGCTTGCACGCTACTAGGACATAATACATGTAGCAGTATATAGCTCGATGTTTTGCTTCGATAGGTGGTTGTTGTGGTTGTTGTTCTTCTTGCTTCTCTGTTGTTCGTGCTTGGAACTACTTGGTTCTAGAGTGAAGCTTTGGTCTTCTTGTGTGGTGAGGGTGAGGAATGGGTATCTGGACTCCTGGTATATTTCCGTAAAGAACCTGGAATTGTAGAATCCTGATAGTATGTCTGGCCCACTCCCCGGTCATGACAGATGCGTGATGTTTTTGTTTATAATTTAAGGTGCAATTTAGCGCTGATGTGGGTATTTCTTTGCTTTTCTTCATTTGGTCCTTTTTAAAATGAAGCGGCTTTTTATTTCCTTTTTCTTCTTTTGCACCGAGATATTATTTCTTGCTGTTTTTTACCGGATGTGTCACGACTTTGAATTGAATTGAATTTTCCTGAATTGATTTGATTTTTAGCGTTATGAGCGGCTTTATTGACATTGCTCTTCAGATTGGATTTTTATTTTTTATGGGCCCGTAAATTGTAGCAAGCGCAAAAGGAGCGAGTGTCAGTTGTCATTTCTGCTACAATGCCGGAGGGAAAACTTGATTCCGCGATTTATAACCCAGTGCATCCGACAGCCAAGGTCTTCCAGGCACAAGCAAGTCCGCCAAAGAAGAAGACAACAGTACTACCACTGACATGGTCACATTCGTGAATTGCTTGCGAGAAACCTGTTCAGACATTTCTCAAGTTATCTGGTGACATCTGCGCTGTGCTAACTACCAACACCCAGCATATGAGTCAGTGAAAACTTGTGATCTTTCACTAGTTTTAGACATATCAGTTGACCGTGGGTGTCGGCGCAGTTCGCTCTTTGTGCGTGGTGAACTGCGCCGACACCCACGGTCAACTGGGTACTCACAGCTCGGAGTGAGGGTAACAAGGATGCAGTCAGTTTACAGGGTTATGGGCCGTTACACGCCCGATTGGTTGAGAGACTCACCTACTCTCCCCTGACTCACTTGTGAGGTCTGCATTCGCCACTCAGGTGTGCAAGGCATAGGCATAGTGGTGGCCTGCGGAAGCGAAGGCTAGTTTGTGTGTTTCTGAACATTCAAGCGATGCCAACGCGAATCCCGCGAATTATTATTATTATTATTAGACATATCATATTTCTAGCACTGAGGTAACATATGTAGTCATAGAAATATTATCAACACCTAAGAACACCAAATTAGTGTATATAACTGCTCCTTGGCAGACTTCCACTTCATATTGTATCTTGATGATGGCAATTTGCCGAAACGTTGAAAATGATTCTGTGAAATGAAATGAGTTGTGAATTTGCAGTGAAATGAGTTGTGAATTTGCAGTGCCCAGGGAATGAGCATGTGTGCTCACCAATTCTCTTCGAATAAATAAGCCATTGAAAAAAAAAGAAAAAAAGAAAAAAAGGTTATTGTACCATGCCAAACGGCTATTATTAAGTCATGTACCAATTGTAGTACATGACGTAGTAGTCACGCACCTACAAAATACTTTGCAGGATAATATAGGAGATATAACGACTGCCTTAGCCTCATTGTCCACCACAATAATGGATTTAAACAAGGAGATGATGGCGACAACGGGGGGCAGAGACGATGAAATTGCGTCCTTGAAACTTGAGATTCAACAACTCAGGCGGGAAATTGCTGACCTACATGTAAGTCTAAGGCTGTGTTTACATGAAGCGTTTCAACCCGGGTTGAGTTCGACCCGGGTCAGATTTCAACCCGCCATGTGCACAAAGTGAATGGCGCGTTTACATGACGCATTGCGCTTGACCCGGGTTGAAATTTCGCCCCGGGTTGATTTCAACCCTCCCCCCAAGGGGAGGGTTGAAATCAACCCGGGTCAAGAAAATCGTACAAACGTACTTCTGTGCGTATCTCGCGCCAGGTTTGAACAGCACTGCAGATGCAAATTTCGCGCGAACGGATTCACGTGACCATACAGGACTGTAGAAGTGGACTTTTGGCGGCATATCAGTATTTGACCCGGGTCAACTGTCTTCATGTAAACGCTCACCTCTTTTGTCTGTCGTACAGACTTTCAACCCGGGCTGAACTCGACCCGGGTTGAAATTTCTCATGTAAACCAGGGAGTAGTACAATACCGGTATTGTACTACTCCCTGATGTAAGAGACAATAGCGTACACACCGCAGTACACACACAGCATGCCATGCAACGCGTACACGGGAGCCACACGACCTCTGGCAGCACAGCACAGTACAGCGACGTACTAGCAGGAACATCCCAACAACCTGCTTTTGTTACCTGCACGTGCACCCGCTGGACCCTCCAGCTCAAGCCCGCCGGTACACACCCTGTACGGTACACACGCACATGCTGGCAGTGCCAGCCAGCCCAGTGCACACACTGTACTGTACAGCAACCTAGCACTGTCGACTCTGTCTCACACCGTACGCACACCCCTCAACCCGAATGGCAGGACGTCCAAGCAAGGCGTTTGCGCAGGGCTCAGCGTTCAAGCACACCCGTAGAAGGCAATACTAATATGCAGACATCCTTGATCACCAAGCGCGAGGAGAAGTCCCGCTACACAAACGAAACACCCCCCGCCGGTGGCCATGTTGCTGAGTTGACGGCAGCGCCCCGCGGGCAAAGCGTAAGGTCTTTTACATTGGGAACGTGCAACCTCACTGCTCCGCATCATCTATTGCTAAATGGTGCTCCGATCATGGGGTCGACATAGTGCAATGCGTCGTCTATGCATCAGCCTACTTCAGGACTGCATATGCACGCGTGACTGTGGAGGCAGCCGACGAGGAGAAAGTAGCCAATAAGGCATTCTGGCTTGACATGCTTTCCCACACCATCCGACCCTGGCGCTTCAAAAGTGACAGCTTTGACACCAGCACAAACGATGTTGCAACAGCTAGCGAATGATGGCCAATTCCCACCTAAATCCACTGGCTCGGCCCTACTACCCGCGCTGCCAGGAAAAGCTAAACTTGTTCTCCATTAACTGCCGCTCCGTTCTCAACAAATCCGCAGAATTGTCGGCTATTGCCGACAATTCTGCTCGTTTTCGTTGCGCTTGCCTTCCCCTCTTTGGTATTTCCATAACCTTGAACCTTCCAAGTTGGAAGGCTGTCGGTTAGCGCTACGGAGATGTGTTGAAGCTAGGTGTCAGGACGTCGAATGTTTCAGTACTCTGTCAGTTTTGTGCCTAGTTATTGCACTTTCTGACTGTATATAGTATCATGTTACAGTGATGGAGAGTTACTCTTAACTCGTATCCATATGTCCTTTTCTCTTCTACAAATATTAATAATAATAATAATATACGTCCGTCTGGACCCTAACCGCCAACGTTCCCATGCCCGTAAGCTATAACGCATCGCTTTGCGGTTTGGTAGGCCACAATTATGCTATTTCAGGGCAGCAGTAGCTGTGGCTCAGGTGCTCAAACTGACAAGTGAATAAGCTAGGCCTAACGCAAACCGCAAAGGCACTACCCTGCTAGCAATGAACAATAAATTATCCAAAGCCAGATTTAAACCAGGCCCGAACGACGAACGTACCTTGACAGAGTGCTCAAACTGACAAGTCAGTGAGCTCTAGGCCTTGGCGGATAATGCCGGCAGAAAAATTGGCAGAATTCGGTACTTTTTCTGGTAAGTTTCATGCATGTTTGGTATGTGGATAAAGAAATGGAGCAGAATTCGAGGAATTGCCCGCCATAAGGTTTGTATGGTTCTGCCAATTTCACTGCTTTTCGAGCAGAATCTGCCACCTTTTCGAGCATTATCCGCCAAGGCCTAGTGAGCTCTGCCTAATGCAAACAGTAAAGCCGGGCACTGTGATATTAAGAAGAAGGACATACCTCAGGCTCTTGAACAACATCCTGAAATTTGCAGGACAATATTGTTTCAAGCCTTCTCGTCAGTTGAAATACAAGCAAAAGCAAGGAACAAGAACAATAGATGTACAGTTGAGAGGTGATGAAACAGGGCAAAGAAGAAGATAGCTGTCCAACACAACAAAACGAAAATGTATGACCCACTCGTTCACATAGAAAGAATGACAAAAAGGTGCAAGTGTGAGAAAACCTAATAAGCGTGAAATGTACAACGTAGTGTGATAAGTTACTGACAACAATACGTTAAAATACACACCCAATGGACATAACTAATGAGTTGTTGATGACCTACACGTACCTATTAAACAGCCTAAGTGTGAATCTAATTTGTTTCTGTTTACATAGTTACTGTTTAGGTTTCTTTGCGTGAACTCCAATGTTCATTGTACATACACAAATAGGAGATCCCCCCGGAAGTCTTCAGCCCTTGTGTAATCCTGAAATAAAGATTTATAATTATTATAATTCGGATGGTGAGCCAATTAAACCTCCTTGTCAGTTTTGTGCCATTTTGCACTCGCTGACTGTATAAGATCTGGTTACGTTGGTGGACAGTTAGTCATAACTCGTAACATTTTGTCCTTCTCCTTTTTCACCATTTATTATTATAATTTTATGAATAGACGGCTTCTAAAACAATCAACAACTTAGCACTGCGTACACGTGACGAAATCGAAAAACAATCGTCTGAATACACAGCACGACATTCAGGATGCTGAAACAAATGACTAGCAATGGACGACTCATACTAAATCTGATCAGAACTAACATCAGGACAATTAGAATGTGCGGTAGACACCTCCCAAATCCGATGACTAGTCGAGTGGACCTTAGCCGTTGACTCTGCCGGTGCCTTGGAGGCTTCGATGCAAAACCGAACGCCTCAGCAATAGCCCTTTCCCAAAGATACCAAAATATTTCGCAACTTATGCTTTTCGCAACCATGCCAAAACAAGCGAAAGTTGCTTAAAAAGCATCCATATTTTCAGAAAAAGCTCGAAAGTTGCTGATATCGCAACTCAAAATGAGTGAGTTCTTGTGCATAATATCATAGCAGCTCAGTGCTTACTACAACCGTCCACCCACGGTTGGCAGAGCCAGTTCAAGTGGTCGAAAGACTGGGGCTCTGCCAACCGTGGATGGTTGTAGTAAGGTCACTGTTTCCAAACACAGTGGTCCTCCGCGTTGTAACATGTTGTTGTTGTTGGTGTTGTTGTTGTTGTTGTTGTTGTTGTTGCTGTTGCTGTTGCTGTTGCTGTTGCTGTTGCTGCTGCTGCTGCTGCTGCTGCTGTTGCTGTTGCTGTTGCTGTTGCTGTTGCTGTTGCTGTTGCTGTTGCTGTTGCTGTTGCTGTTGCTGTTGCTGTTGCTGTTGCTGTTGTTGTTGTTGTTGTTGTTGTTGTTGTTGTTGTTGTTGTTGTTGTTGTTGTTGTTGTTGTTGTTGTTGTTGTTGTTGTTGTTGTTGTTGTTGTTGTTGTTGTTGTTGTTGTTGCTGTTGCTGTTGCTGTTGCTGTTGCTGTTGCTGTTGCTGTTGTTGTTGACTATTATTGATTGCCTTCTCACCGTCCCATAGGTCCGGTTCTCACAGAAAGATGAAGGATGCTGTCAACCAACAATGTATGTACATGTACATGTATTATATACATGACTTTTTCTATAAAAAGTAAAAAGGACCAAGGAACTACAAGTTACACTATAATGCCCACTAACACCACCAGTTACTAAACAATCAGCTCATGCGATAACATTGCACGACACTGACCGACGGTACTGACGTTCTACAACTAACTGGCTAACAGCTCTAGCACATGTAATGACTTTTGTTACATTTTGTACATGTACATCATGTACATGTACATGTTCTTCGAGAAGTACTACACTTGTAATGATGATTTGATGCAGTTTTTCAGCGCTTCTTGTTGAAGCGGAGCATCACGGACACTTCAATGGTCTCCTCCAAGGCGCTTCTCTACATGGCGGAGGAGTATGCATGTATGTGCACGCGTCTCTTGTTTCCTCTCCTGCCCCAATGCGATGTATACCGGGAGTGGAGTGCATATTTGTACGTGTTCGCATACCGTCTTCCAAACCCAAATCCAACGAGCTGGTTGTGTGCAGCGTGTACCGTCCACCCAACGCAAAGGTCGAGTTCTGGGAACTCTTCAGCCTTCAACTCGACAACATTCTACGTCAGTTTTCGAACATTATTGTCCTCGGTGACCTGAACACGGATGTTCTGCAGCCTCGCAGTGGACACTACAAACATCTCCGGAATATGTGCTGCGAGTTTGATCTCCGGAATGGTGTCACTGCTCCCACTCGTCATGGGCAGACCTGCATCGATTTGGTACTTGTTTCCACTGGAGTCCAGCTTACACAGACAGCAGTGCACCCTGTGGACGGTATCAGCGACCATGACCTCTTTTTTTTTTTTGCAGCTACGAGTGTGGCACGCGTTTTTCAAGCTCGTAGCTTTTCGTTTTTTTGGACATCCCAGCCGGCATCAGGCCGGACTGGAGATAGCTGCGTGGGTAGTAGTAGTAGTGGAAATAGTGTAGGATAGTCTAGATAGTTAGGTAGGGCCAGGCAGGAACCCTTCGCCATGGGCGAGCTCTCTGCTGAGGCCATGACGAAGCTGCTTTGCACCCTCCCGGGGATTGAGCAGAGTCTCCTTGCAGTGATGCAAACGCTGGCAAAGTTCGCGACCGAGTCTGCTGATCGCGAAGCGCGGATGAAACGCAAAATTGGTGAGCTGGCAGCGGAAGTAAAAGATTTGAAGGAAGAGTTAGTTGTTTCAAAAAACTCCGCCATTGCCTGGATGCAGTCGAAGACGACGAGAAACAGCTCACCAGTTCAAGCAGACGTACATCGTACGCAAAGTAGTACCGGTAGTACCCGTGCCAGCAAACGCAGCGCCAAGCAAGCTGCAGCTCACATGGAACCCAGCAGCACCGTATCACGTACTGGCGTCACAAGCGCGGATCGAAAGCCCCACGGCCCCCAGGCCCAGGGAAGCGGTGGCTTGGCAAAGGCAGAGTGTTCTGAGTCACAGCCCAAGACAGATGTGACAGAGTCTAAGTCTCAGACAGATGTGACAGAGTCCAACGGCAAGCCAATCTTCCATGTTATCGAGGATGACTCATGGAAGCTTGTCTCCTCAGAACCACCCAAGAACAAGCGTGCCGTAGTGTACGTGGGCAATATCGCCACAGATAGCACTGAGAGCCACTTCAGGCAATTTATCAAAACCAGGAGTGAGTTTCTGGGCGCCTCTATTCCTGTCCACACCTGCAGTGTATGGCTGTCAGAAAGTGGGCGTGCTTCCGCCAGAGTGACCATCGATGCCACTTCATTCTCCACAGTTACAGCGCCCAACTTCTGGCCAAGACCCCTATACTGCAGGCCATGGAGGTTCTCTGAAACCAGCCCTGAGGGCAGCACCAGCAGTCACTGCCACAGTAGCAGAAACAGCACCTCTGCCAGTGTTCTGACTAAACAGCAACAGCAACAACAGCAGCAGGGCTCAACCTCCTCCCCGCCGCCGCCGCCGCCGCCGCCACCACCACCGGCAGACATCATCTCCACTCCACTGCCTGGTGGCCAAAAACGGAGAAACTCCCACCTCTCCCCACCAGAGGCTGGAGACCTGAAGAGATCAAACGGATCTGCGCCACAACATGACCTACATGGTCACCAATGAAGCGCTTCCTCAGGCTCCTACTCACCAATGCTTTTGGCCTAAAGTCAAAGCTTGGTGAACTTGCACATGTTGCAAAGTGCTCCTCACCTGATGTCATCGCTGTTACGGAGACAAAATTCTCAACCGCAAAGGTCACTGACAGTGAGGTCTGTCTGTCCGGATACGCTCCCCCAATCCGACATGACAGAAACGCTCATGGAGGCGGAGTTGCCATCTGGGTGAAATCAAACATGGCCTTCCAGCACCTGGACCGGTTCAGCACGGAACACCACGAAGTGATATGGATATCTGTATCAACAGCTAGCCGGTCCAAGATTGTTATCTGTGCACTCTACCGATCAGGCTCCACAGCCGGGACAGACACCGAGCTGATCGAATACCTTGATACCCACCTAGACGAGGCCCGCAGCCACGGTGACTATGTTATCCTCGCAGGGGACTTCAATGTCCACAATGCAGCATGGCTAGGGAGCACCAAGACTACCTCGGCAGGAGAAGCAGCCGAGGAACTCTGCTATGTTCATGGCCTGGAGCAGCATGTCAACATCCCCACACGTGGAGACAACACCCTGGACCTTGTGATGTCTGACTTCAGTGAACCGGTTCAGGTGAAATGCCATGCCCCACTGGGGTCCTCTGACCACGCTGTCCTCACCATGGACTTCCCTATCTCTGCGTTCCGTGAACCAAAAACCACACGCACTGTCTGGCGGTACAACCAAGCAGACTGGAACCGCCTCTGTCACTTTTTCCTAGCCTATGACTGGTCAACTGCCTTCACCACCAGCGCTGATGAGTCGTGCGCCAACATCACCGAAGTTATCCTCCAGGGTATGTCACGTTTCATCCCATCCCGGCAACTCACATCCCGGCCGACGGATCCAGCTTGGTGGACCCCTGAGTGCACGGATGCCATAAAAGCAAAAGAGAGGGCTTGGGCTACTGCCAGACGGCAGAAGTCAACAGCAGCGCGGCAGACAGCCTCAGCAGCCACTCTATGTTGTAATGACATCCTCCAGCATGCCAAGGTGGCCCGCCTGGCTACCCTGCGTACTAAGCTCTCCAAAGCTAGCCTGAGTGACCGCTCGTGGTGGTCTACCATCAAGCAAGCAGGTGGCAGCAGCAGAAACACGTCCATCCCAACTCTTACGCCGCAGCCTGGTTTGGAATGCGTATCGAATGCCGAAAAAGCTGAGTGTTTTGGGCAGTATTTCGCCTCAAAGTGCAGCCTGGGCGCCGACGACTTCCCCGCCAACCAACCAGCGACTGATTTCCCCCACGTTGCAAAGCGCACGGCTGAAAAGCTCTCAACGGTTCGGTTCCGCCCTGCCACTGTCAAGAGAGAACTCCGGCGCCTAAATGCATCGAAAGCTACTGGACCGGATTGCATTCCCGCGCGAGTTCTGAAGATGTGTGCCGACCCCCTAAGTAAGCCACTCTCCAAACTGTTCTCCCTTAGCTTCTACAGCATGGTTATGCCGACATCCTGGAAGACAGCTAGAGTCACACCCATTCACAAGAAGAAATCCAAGAACCTGCCTCAACACTACAGACCTGTGTCTCTGCTGTCTATCATATCCAAAGTGATGGAAACAATTGTCAATCGTCAGATAACCAGTTTCGTGGAGTCCCACAATGTCATCTCTGCGAAACAGTTCGGGTTCAGAAAGGGCCTGAGCACAGCCGACGTCTTAACCAAGCTCCACTGTGAATGGTCCCGAGCAGCCGGCCTAGGAGGAGCCGCCCATGTTTTGGCGATAGACATAGCAGGCGCCTTTGATAAAGTCAGCCATGCTGGCCTGCTGCATAAGGCTTCCGTGTACGGTATAGACGGCCCGCTTCTCGGATGGCTGGAAAGCTACCTGCACAACCGGCGCCTGCAGGCTGTTGTGGGCGGCCAAGAGTCCTCCCTGCACCATATCCAAGCAGGGGTACCACAAGGTAGCATCCTTGGACCAACGTTATTCCTCCTGTACGTGAATGACTGCGAGGACACCTTGCCTGCTGGTGCTGAGCTTGCCACGTATGCAGATGACACGACACTGTATCAGTGCATCTCTGCCACCGCCAGCATATCCGACTCTGCAGCACAACTCCAGGAAGCAGTGGACGCCGTCTCCCACTGGGGTTCCAAGTGGAAGGTCACCTTCGAGCCATCCAAATCTCAGGCCCTCATCATCGACCACCGCAAGCCTCCCCCAGCGTTCCCACCAGTGCTCTTCAATGGAGTGACTGTTCCTGAAGAGAAAGAAATTAAACTTCTGGGCATAGCATTCGACTCGCAACTGTCCTACGCAGCACACCTCCGGGCCGTGGCCTCAAAGGCTGCCCAACGCCTACACTTCCTGAGAAAGGTTGCGCCCCTGTTGGACTCCAGCGGCCGCACGGCAGTCTACAAAGGCTTCGTGCGGCCAACAATGGAATACTGCTGCCTGGTGTGGATGGGGTCAGGTACATCCAGACTGGACAAAATCCAGCACAAGGCACTGAAGGTGATTGGCCCAGGCGCCTGGCTCCCCAGCCTGAAACACCGCCGACTGGTTGCTGCGCTTTCGTTCACGTTCAAGCTGTCTTACCTTCCAACAACAAGCCCCCTGAAGCCCATCCTCCCACCTCCAGCCAATCCCCGCCCAGCGGGTGGTCGATCCACTAGGTTAGCCACGGAGACTGCCCACTGCCACCCGCTCCAGCTCAAGTCGACGCTGCCCGTGCGCATTCGTAGCAGCCTCCAGGGTTCCTACCCAGACTGCATTATTCCCTTGTGGAACAGCCTACCAGCGACCATTCTACCAGCACGGCCGCAACCCAGCCAGCTCCAATTATTCAAAGAAAAATGCAACAAGTATCTGCTGCACCTGAACTGGCAAGCAGCCACCGACGCCCTATGAAACGGTTTAGACCAGTGCCTCACTAGCATCCTCCTCCCCCCCCCCCCCCTTACCACAGTGTGACGTTATCTTTCACTCTGCTTCTCTCACGACCATCTACCCATTGTCCTTGTTTCTCACTATTATTCATTTCCCCTCTTCCTCCTCTCTACATGGTTTTACTGCATTATGGCGCGCTTTGTCTGCGTAGACGCCGAGACCTTTGAGGTCGGCAGAGCAGCCTGGCCCCGCCACCACTTCTCGCACATATTCGGGAATATAGTGGACTTTCGTATAAAAAAAAAAAATAAAAAAAAAACCTAGTTATAACCCACCTACTTCCTCCGTATACAAAAACTTCGTGACTTTTTTTCAACGGTGTTTTTGAGCAAGAACCTGCTCAACGAACCTCGCCAAAGGCTGTCATCGACCACCCACATTCATGTTGAGGTAGGTTTGGTTGATCCCGAACAGATTCTCCACGGAAGCCATGCGTGTGAGGACGTTGCCTGTCGCGAATCGCGAGAATAATCTAATCAACTCCTTATTTGCTCATCGTGCGCCTAAATCTGCTATGCGTACTGTATTGTTGTACGCTGTATTTTCTCTTCGGGGTGCTAGTGCCGAATTGGGCTAGCACCGTGCTCACCCCTTTTCTGTAGTATTCATATTTGGTTACAGTGTGCTCGTAATGGTGTTGCTGCTGTTTTCCCCCGAAACAAAGAGCTCTTTCCGGTTGGTGAAAGAGCTGCCGAATTTCTTCTTATCATCGACTTCATTACTTGAAATGATCTTACTCGTAGCCTTGACCAGAGTCAAGCTACAACAACCGAAGCTCTTGTTGTGTGTTATGGACTGACATAGATAATCGGCCAGTGATACACAACAAACTGGTGCCAAAAACCCGACCTTTAGATAACTAGAGTTTGTTACTGAAGGAAATTCAAAATGCCACCGAAGGGCAAGAAGGCGAAGACTCGAGCAGCAAAGTGCTTACTATCTGATGACGATGAGCCCTTGCCACCCCCGCAGGTCTTACACGCAAGGCAAGTGACTACTATCAGCAACGAGCAGCTCTACTCCATCTACAAGACCGCCGACGCGGTGCTGGACGACGACGATGTATCCTTGCAACAGCTTAGTTTATTTATTTCTGAACTTTCCGTTGCTATTGATTCTTTTCTGGCTGCCTGTTCTACTTTTGATAACGCTTGCATGAAGTATGGCTTTCTTGATTTAAATGAGTCGGGGTTGAAAGATCGACTGCAACTGGGGCTCGTCAGTAGGGGTAAACTTAGGTGCCTAGAATCCAAACGAGACAACATGCAGCGACCTTCACAATCCACTGCTACATCATCCACCGCAACATCACGTTCTCCCTCCAGTTCTAATGTTTCAAATCCCGCAGTACCAGACAGCGCACATGGTAGTTCGTATGCATCCATCCGGCTACCGAAGCTTACCTTACCCAAATTTGATGGCAACTTTTCGAAATTCCGTGAATTTCACGAAATATTTCAAGCCTCTGTCGGTGCCAGCAAATTGTCTGATGTGGAAAAGTTTGCATATCTCCAAGAGAATGTTGAAGGCGTCGCAAAGGAGGCAATTGCTGGGTTCGACCTGACGGGTGCCAACTATCGCATTGCGATGGATGTTTTAGAGGAAAGATTTGGTGACGTTCAAATCCATATCGACAGTCACTACACAGCCATGACGCATCTACCTCCAGCAACAGACAAACCTGCTTCGTTGCGGAAACTACTTGACGAAATCGAACGGAACCTCCGCAGTCTTGAAGCACTCAAACAAGACGTAGAACACCCGTTATTTATTCCTATGATCACAGCAAAGCTCCCACAGGCTGTCATGGTGCAGCTTGAGCTTGCACGGGGCAGCGACAGCTGGACAGTCGCATCCTTACGCAAGGCCCTTGGCATCTTGGTACGTGTCAAGGAAACTAGTGAACGCCAATGTCACGACGCGAACAAAGGACATCAACAGCATCCTGCGCCATCCCATGTCATTTCAACTGGTGTATCCCTCTTGCCACATCATGAGAAACGCAGACCTCCGAAATGTTTCTACTGTTCAGGGGCACACTTTAGCGATGAATGCGGGCAGTACCGAGATTTAGATGCACGCAAAGCTCACTCGAAACTCAATGATCGCTGCTCCATATGTTTCAGATCAGATCATATCGCACGTGACTGCAAACAGGCGAGACCGTGCTTCCACTGTAAACTGTCTACGCATCACAGAAGCTTGTGCGGTAAGAAGTTTGGCGGTGCCTCGGTAGCGCAGTCGGAGCAGAAGCCGGAGAACTCTACAACATTGAACGTCGATGCTACACCATTTCTGTCTGCAACTCAAACCTTGACATCGACTTGCGAACATGTTATCATGCAGACGGCCCTTGCTACCATCCAGGATGAGTCAGGGCAAAGCCTTCAAGCTCGCCTTTTGTTCGATACTGGTTCCAGTCGAACTTACATCAAAGAATCCACCCGAAAAGCCTTGCACATTCCGACAATTGGCACTGATGTCACAGCAATGGCCAACTTTGGTGCATCCCAACGCACCACGCAGAACCTTCCACAAGTGGAATTCAATGTCCAACTTCTCGATGGCTCTGCCCAATCCGTTCAAGCCAGCGTTGTCCCGCAGATCTGTTGTCCAATTCTGAAGACTCCGCTGGATACCCAGACACATCCGTCGCTCGAACGCCTACCTCTTGCTGAGCCCTTAACACTCACTCGCGAACATGTCGAGATTGACATTCTGGTTGGGACAGATTTCTACTATGACTTTGTGCTGACAGATCGCACCCACTTCCCAGATGGTCTGATTCTCCTAGACACCAAGTTAGGTTTTATCTGCACAGGAAAGGTTCCCCACTCCGAGATCCAACCAGACGAGTCCACAGTCATGGTCCATGATGTTCCTGACCCTCAGTGCACTCGTTCTGACTTCTTGGATAAGCCACCTAGCGAGTTGCACGGATCTCCATCTTCCTTTCTGGGGGAGGATCCTGTACGGTTGACCACACCCACTCCTGATGAGTTTGAAGAGTGTGTTGCAGAATAGGACACTCTGATCACAGATATTCAGTCAGAATGCGCATCCTTTGGCATCGATACCACAGCTGTTGTGAACACCAGGCCACCTGTTGCCCATACTGACGAGTTCTGGGGGATGGGGGATCCTCTGACACCGGCTCATTTCTTATCCCTCCATTATCTTATGTTCCCCATTTTCTTCATACTAATGTACATGATGACACAGAATGTATTGTATCTAGCTCTAATTATAATTTGCAAGCCAGGCCAGCAGTGTCTTACCAGCCTACGAGAACGCCCACATAGTGCACCAGCCAAGAGAAGCAAGAATGTGGAACCGCGTGTGAACAGTATTGTGTTGATCAAGGAGAGCAGCATGCCAAGAGGGACATGGAGGCTGGGCAGAGTGGTGGATATTCATGACAGCCAAGATGGTTGGGTGAGATCAGCAACTGTGCAGCTTGCATCTCAGAAACAGGCCACGCCGCGCTGCTGCTCAGAAATGCCAGAATATGGTTCGCAGGCTGAGGGATGATGATGCACTGTGAGTTAGTTGTGTACTTTATTTTCTTTCTTTGATCGTGTAATTATTTGGCCAAGTTATTTGGTCTTCCCAGATTTGTGACTGCGTCTGTCGTTTAATTGCTCTTCCGCTAGCTTTCTTTTCTTTGTTTGCTTCTTTCGCCCGGGAGTGTCGCGAATCGCGAGAATAATCTAATCAACTCCTTATTTGCTCATCGTGCGCCTAAATCTGCTATGCGTACTGTATTGTTGTACGCTGTATTTTCTCTTCGGGGTGCTAGTGCCGAATTGGGCTAGTAGTACAGGGGCCAATTCAAAAAATCGACCTCTAAAATACATGCCTTGACACATGTTGGCTAACAAGGATTTTTCGGTGTTATTTGATAGATAATGTCTTCAAGAGCATCTTGGCCCAGTATGGCGAGTCCAATCGCGTCCAAAGGTCCCGAAATCACCCTCGATAGGAATACAAAATTGCCGAAAAAACTAAGTTCTCATCGGCTATATTCAAGCATTTTCAAGACTTTCTCGGTACTATATTGACTGGACCTGGGAGTTTTTACCCTTTTATGTGCCAGGAGCTATAGTAACACCGTACATACACAGGATGCGAACCGACGCGTACACTGATTTTGTGCGAGAGTTGGAAAGATTGAGCATCAAGTACCGTAGTGTAGTTGTGACATACCAGAAATGTGTTACCTCGTTTGGACACTTTCTTCAAAGTTTTGCATTGACTCGCTGGTGCTTTTGCTGTGGGAACGTCCACGAATGGATCGATGCTAAATTCAGCAGAACCTTCATTACAATGTCATCTTGGCTCCCCGGAAAAGTAGGCATGATTCCAACAAGGAGCAGCACAACAATTATGTGTGGAAAGCAGGGGAAAGTCATCATAGCTTGCCAAGCCAGTTGTAACTATTCGCAGGACTAATCTACAACCGTGGAAAGTTTCAGACCTGGCTAACTTCATCGGGCTGGAATGAAGGCATTTACTTTGTAAGTACTGCTGCACAGGAGGTGTTACAGTGGACAAGCATTTGATTCGAATCTACAAGAGCGGCTAGTGTTAGTACCATGATTTGAACACACCGACCGTGGTGATCAGCTACCATTAGCACAAAGCCTATTTACCAGCTCAACAGCTCTAGGACAACTGCCTTAGGAGTGCCATGCTGCAGTGAGAGGGAGTAGCTATGTGGTGTGGAGTGTTACAAAAACGAAATCCGAGTACCTGGAGGTAACCTATCCCAATATGCAACACCAGCAGTAGAAGAATCATTTCCTTGTCGCAGAATTTGATGGCTGGGCCTAGGCAATGTGAAACTACAGTTATACTTATAAAACACTAACTGCAAGAAAGAGTCCGATGTCCAATGTCGTGGCTTGTCTCTCCTGAACTGATCACTGCACGTAGTTGATGCGATTCAAGAGCGGTGGTGAAGAGGGAAAACATGTTCATGTAATACCTCATGAACTAGTGGCTAAAGAATTGTCCCTGACTGCAGAGCCAACAGTGATGGTGTAGGTGGCGGAGTAGAGATGGGCTCAGCTGTACGGCGTAGAGTTTCCGAAGCTCAGACGGAAGAACAACTTCAGTTAAAGTGAAACACATGGATGCTAAATATGGTGGTAAAGACACACCTGGCAATATGGCGGTAAACACACACCTGCCCACACATGCTCTCTAGGCTGCAAAGTTCTGGCACAGATCTCTCCTTCTCACCACCACCATCATCAGTTCGCGCCTGGCGCCTGGTCGATGCATGGCTGGCGGTATCCGGCATAGCAGGCTGGTACATCAAGTAGCGCATGGCACATAGATGATGACACAGCAACGACATAGCTCGATTGCGACGTACGTTTCGTCCCCGCTGGACTCATCAGGCAATCTTCTTCTTGGATGTCTTCATACGGAGCTTGACTCGGGAGAATGAAGTTGAAGACACCACTGCAGCTGTACTTATGGTTGCTAAATATGGTGGTAAAGACACACCTGGCAATATGGCGGTAAACACACGCCTGCCCACACACGCTCTCTAGGCTGCAAAGTTCTGGCACAGAGCTCTCCTTCTCACCACCACCACCATCAGTTCGCGCCTGGCACCTGGTCGATGCATGGCTGGCGGTATCCGGCATAGCAGGCCGGTACATCAAGTAGCGCATGGCACATAGATGATGACACAGCAACGACATAGCTCGATTGCGACGTACGATTCTCCCAAAACACATGGAAGTGAAAGTATTCGTATCACAATGTTGGGATCGATCAGCTTTTTAAACTGCAGCTATTCACATGTGAGCGTTGTCCAACTGCAGCCTTGAATGACAAGCTAGCCAATGTTTGGACTGTTTTATGCAAAGGATTTTGGTATTTTCATTTTCATCATTTTTCGTTACAGCACTGCCATCGCATACAAGTAGTGTTGTTCTTCTTATATTGCTGCAAGATCTATCGTATTATCTACACGTACTTCGAGTAAATTAGTTCAGGTTGAAACTGTCCTATAGCACTTCGTTCCTTAGACTCTGACAGTTTCCTACCACCTTTTCCTTCTCCTGTTAGTATTTGACAATACCTATTCTCTCAGTTGAAGTGTAACGCCGAACCGTCTGACGCTTCCCTCGTGTTTGCAGTCTGATTATTATAATAATGCATGCCTGTAAATAGTCTCATGTACCTGCTAGCTGCACATACATGTACACGTACCTCAATGCTAACATTCGACGCGACATGTAAATGTACATGAACATGTCCAAAAGCCAAGTAGTTTCACTGCACTTTGGAAATTTTGTTTTGACACTGTAAAAGTACAGTACTTGTTGCCGTACTGTATCTACTGCTTATTCTGAGCAAAATGAGGTGCTACTTGGCCATATACATGTCAGTAAAAATGGATATAGGAGCAATTCTAGTTGGGTTGCTATAGTAATAACGGTCTTTTCTATTTTGATGTTTTTCACCATGTTCGGACACAATTCGGCAATCGAAACCTATGCCATCGTGTTCAGGAGGCAAAAACCATCCAAGAATGATCATAAAATCTATGTTAGCAAACATGTGTCAAGTAAAAGTGAGAAATTTCAAATGGGCCCTAGGACTATAGCACCGTGCTCACCCCTTTTCTGTAGTATTCATATTTGGTTACAGTGTGCTCGTAATGGTGTTGCTGCTGTTTTCCCCCGAAACAAAGAGCTCTTTCCGGTTGGTGAAAGAGCTGCCGAATTTCTTCTTATCATCGACTTCATTACTTGAAATGATCTTACTCGTAGCCTTGAACAGAGTCAAGCTACAACAACCGAAGCTCTTGTTGTGTGTCATGGACTGACATAGATAATCGGCCAGTGATACACAACAAACCGTGTCATGCCCCAAACGATGATAGCATCCGACGGTACGGTCGCCACGTCCCCCAAGAGCATAGCTGATGTTCTGAACACTCAGTTCACCTCATTTGGGCTACCTGATGATCCTTCGTGGCGCATTCCCCCTTTGTCCCAGTCGCCTTTCATATCTGTTCCGTTCCGTACAATCACTGTCACTACGTTTCAAGTTCGGAAATATCTGAAGCGCCTGAAATGTGGAAAGTCTCCCGGCTCAGATGGGATCCCGAATGAAGTGCTGCAGTCTCTTGCACCATCAATAGCCTATCCTCTCGCCATTATTTTTAATATGTCATTTCGAACTGGTACATTCCCACAGGATTGGAAATCCGCCATCGTGACACCGCTTTACAAGAATAAAGGCTCCCGTGCTTGCCCGGCAAACTACCGCCCCATCTCTCTGCTGCGCACAGTTTCCAAACTTTGTGAGCGTATTGTATTCGATTCCCTCTACCTGCACATCGCTCCGGCTCTCTCACCAGCTCAGTCGGGATTCTGCCGTGGTGACTCAACTCAATACCAGGTGACTCGACTTGTCCAAGACATAGCGACAAAGAGGAACTGTGGGGAGCATGTGGGAATGGTGTTTTTCGACTTGGCTAAGGCATTCGACACCGTTTGGCATCGTGGCTTACTTGCCAAGTTGGAGGTCACCTTCCGGGTGGAGGATGCTGCCTTGCGTTGGATATCCTCGTATCTGTCTGCTCGTTCTCAGGCTGTTCGCTTGTCTTATTTCTTGTCTGATCCCCTCCCTGTAACGTCTGGAGTGCCCCAAGGTTCCATTCTGGGTCCTTTGTTATTCTTGCTTTACGTTAATGACCTACCTTCAGTTGTCCCCGATGTTAGTTTGTATGCGGATGACACTGGCCTTATCTGTTCTGATTCCTCCCCTGCACAATTACTCCTTACCATGCAGCATCGCATCAACAGCACTGTCATGTGGATGCAAACGTGGAAACTCCAGCCCAATTTAGACAAGACAGAAGCCATGTATATTTCTTCATTCCCTCCTGATCAACCATTATACTTCCCTGACTCGACTATGCCTATCCGTGTTGTTACTCAGCACAAACATCTAGGTGTGATGTTTGACTGCAAACTCTCTTGGGCTGCACATGTCAACTGTGTATGCAAGCGAACCAGTTCAGCATTAGGGGTACTACAACCACATTGCACTCATTTGCCCATCCAGTGTAAACTATTATTTTATCAGTGCTATATTCTCCCTATATTCGACTATTGCGATACCGCTTGGTGTGGCCTTTCTGACACAACTCTGAACCAATTAGAAGTCCACCATAGATTTATACTTAAAATTCTTTACAACAAGGATCGATGTTTTCCTTCGGATGCCCTTTATCGACTTGCACACACTTCTCCTCTCTCCGTTCGTCATAAGCACCATCTCTGTACACTGGTTCATAAAATATATCTTCATAAAACCCCTTCACACATGATGAAGTACAATTGGTTTTCGACAAGCTCAACCCGTAACGCGCTCATCCTGCCTCTTGTTAAGTCAGCCCAGTATCTAAAGTCCCCTTTGTTTTCCGGCTACTCTCATTGGTTATCATTACCATACGGTCTGAAAACTTGTTCTTCTATTGGTCAGTTTAAAGATCTACTATCACAACTGAACTAGACGCAATAATTATCATCGAAGAACATTCTCGAATACCTGGGTGATGCACGAATTTTGATAGTGCTCACTTCCGTTAATCGTTTTTCTTTGTAATTTTCCATTCATTTTCTGCTCTAATTCATATTTGCTTTGTTTTCCTAGCTTACTATTGCCGTGGCTGGCTCAACGCCCTTGTCTCAAGGGATTCTGTCCCTGCATTAGCTATGCTTGTCACATGCTATGAGATTGTGTCTAATATAGTAATAATAATAATTGCCGACAGGAACTCACGAGTCAAATGAAGAAAAACTAACACTTACTTGCTCGAAACTGACACCGTGACGAAGTGGAGCTCGCGGCTGGAACACGGAGTCACGCAGCATTCGCTGCCCTGAAACTGGCCAGGCTTGTACTTGCGGTGCGCGGCCCCCATATGCAGCGTGAGAACATAACCAGTGGTGGCGCCAAGCCAAACAGCTCACCAATATATCTAAAACGCGTGCACCAATTCCATCCCTTGAGTCTGGAGGCGAGGTTGTAACCACAGACGCCTCCAAGGCGCACTTGCTGGCTGACGTGTTCTCCAACCAATGCTCCAACACCCACACCCAACAACTACCTAGTCCGCACCCCCCACCTACGCCAACATCCCCCTTCGATATCTCAGTTATATCTGCCTACGACGTCTTTGATACTCTCAAGAGATTGCCTGTCCATAAAGCTGCCGGTGGTGACATCCCGAACCGCATTCTGAAGGAGACCGCTGGTGTCATTGCCCACTCCCTCTGCAAAGTCTTTAATTTAAGTATAACACAAGGCCGCCTGCCACCATCGTGGAAAACGGCGCAAGTTGTACCAATATATAAGCAGAGAGGTTCCACAGCTGAACCCCAGAACTACCGCCCTATTTCTCTCTTGAACTCGGTCGCCAAAGTGCTTGATTCGATTGTCGCGCGCCGTCTTAGCAGGTTCCTTAGGAATGAAGATGTAATAGTTTCGGATCAGTTCGGGTCTGTACACGGTCGGAGCACAGTTGACCAACTGATACATTTAACGGCTAGCGCCGCCAAGAGCATGGACAGCAGCCAGGAGTATGATGTGGTCTTCTTGGATTTTGCCAAGGCATTTGATCGCGTCCCGCATTCTACCCTTCTGGCCCTTCTACAACCACTATGCAACCCAACGGCTACTACTTGGTTTGCAGGTTACCTTGCAGCTCGCAAGTTACAGGTCAAAGTTGGCGAAGACATTTCCCCCCTCGCCCCTATCTCGGCGGGAGTTCCTCAAGGTTCCCACCTTGGCCCCATCCTATTTCTCCTGTACATTAATACCCTCCCGAGATCAATCCCTGATGGCAACAGGACGGAAACATACCTCTATGCTGATGATACTGCGATGGGGTTATCCCGACCGCCAGCAGCAGCACCTCAACAGCTCCAGTCAGCAGTGAACATGGTGATGGACTGGGCTGCTACATTTGGTGGCAGGTTTAATGCCGCTAAATCCGTGCGTGTTGTATTCGGCAAACTTGACCCCGCCCAGACTCCTGCCCCAGCACTGCGTGTGGATGCTGCAGACCTATGTCCCTCGACTACCCACCGCCATCTAGGAATCACCCTGGATCCCCGCCTGTCTTTCCAGACCCACATCAATAGTGTCACCTCCAACTTTCGTCGTCGCGTTGTTCTGCTATCCTACATGTCACCCAATCTGACCCCTGCTCTCATTGCCCGCCTCTACAAAGGATACGTCCGTCCCTCCATTGAGTATGCTTCACCTCTGTGGAATAACAAACTGACCGCAGGAAATATTGACACTTTGGAACGATTGCAAGCACGCGTGGCCAGGCAGTATTTACACCGTCGGAAAGTGCCCATTCCTCATGGCATGGAGAACGTGTTTGAAGCTGCTGAATGGGAAAGTCTTGCGTGGCGGCGGCATATACATTGCCTCAAACTGTTTTACCATTTCACCCGCCAATACCCGGAAACCCTCAATAATCTCAACATAGTTCTATCCAAGAGTGCACGACGTCCCCACTTTTACCTCCTGCCCACTCACACTGGTCCCTGTTTCCGATCCACTCTACTACATTCCATGATCACCACGTGGAACTCCCTGCCTACCGAGATTAGGATATCTGAAACCCGTGGTGTATTTAGCCGGCACGTTAAGTCCCATTTCCACAGGTATAGATTCCATCCTCGAGGTTTTCTCACTTCCTGATTACCCCCCTTCTTTACCAGTACCCTTTTCGCTTGCTTCTACTCAGACTTCTTATTTAACCTCTTCACATTAATCTTTTTTTATCGTAATATTTTCTTTCTTTTAAGAATTGCACCCTATTGCACACGCATTGTACACGTATATTTATTCTCGGAGACCCCCTTGATTTAGGCTTCGGCCTTTGGGGAATCCCTCAAATAATAATAATAATAATAATAATAAATCGGTTCCACTCGCACGGCAAGATGAAACATTTCAGTCGTCGTGCAACCAGCGCTTACTCCGGCTCGGAATGTCGACGACCTGGCTTTCTTCGCCGCTCTCCAGTCAGACGTCTCCGTCGTCGTCTAGGGGAATCGCAGGGACCTCCTCAAAGACGTTGTAGAATGCTGGGAGGATTATCCTGCCGAGAAAATGCGAAGCGTGTGGGTGTGCTTGAGCGACTCGTTTCACGACACAATGGAGGTCGCGGGTTGGTACGACTGAATATAGTCGACACTGATTCGTACACAGCTCTGGAGGTGAAGAGGACGTAACCAAAGTCCCGCGTCGGATCATCACTGCAGCTGAAAAGAATCTGAGCGAGTGGGAGCGGAAGCAGTGACTGTTGGCGGTGCGGCGTCAGCGTCGTCAGGTTACAATGACAGGAGCAACGAAGACTCTGAATAAACTCAATCTCATTCGTCTGAGTTGCTTTTTTCTTTGTATATAGCTTGTAAACAGGTTAGACAATGCCACGAGTGTTATTCCAAGTCAAACGGAACAATTCCAGAGCTGTGCGCAGCCTTCAAAAAAAAGTCACGAAGTTTTTGTATACGGAGGAAGTAACATATCCAACCATGTCTACCTGTCCACTCTACACCAATATCAGGAAGCCGAGCGCCACAGAAATAGACCGGGACGCTCTATGCCGAGCCGTGGACGAACAACTGACGTCATCCCCCCTTGCAACAGATGTAAATATCTTGGCGAACAACCTAACAGCCGTCCTCACGTCAACTTACGACAAACTCTGCCCCGTCCGTCGCATCTGCGTACCATCCTTCAGCAAACCCAAACCTCAACCCTGGCTGACTCCTCACCTGCGATATCTTTTACAGCATCGTAAGCATTTGCACAGAAAGGTTCGGTCACGTCCCTCTGATCAACAACTAATGCAACGGTACTGGGCAGTGAGAAGGGAAGGGACACTACTGAACAGGCGCCTGAAGTCGGAGTTCCTAATGCAACAGTTCAGAAACATGAAGCGTGACCCCAGAGGCCAGTGGTGTCTCTTAAATAAGCTCTCTGGTCGAGCCACCACGAAATCCACCCCTGCAGCGCCACTTCCAGCACTCACTGCAACATTTGCGGCAGTTGTCCACGACCCAGCCAGGCCAGGAGTGTTGCAGATACCAGCCGACAGGGATCCGACAGCACCTAGCACCCTGACTGACTTCACCTTGGTCAACACTGAAACAGTTGAGGCTCTACTGACTACTCTAAACTCCCACAAGGCCGCGGGTTCGGATGGCATTCCTCCCTGCATCTTAAAGTCATGCAAAGCAAATATCACGGCCTCACTAACATCCATAATCAATCAGTCCCTACTTTCTGGCGTTTTTCCAGCCTCTTACAAGCATGCACACGTGTGCCCACTCTTCAAGTCTGGGGACAAACTTGCAGCCACCAACTACCGGCCAATATCTCTGCTGCCCGTTGCCTCCAAGATATTGGAGAAGGTTGTCCACCGGCAGATTACTGAATTCTTCCGTGACCACCCAGAGCTGTCCGCCTTGCCGCTGGAGCAGTTTGCGTACCGTCCAAAGCACAGTTGCGAAGATGCCCTCGCTGTTTCCATAGACAGGTGGACAAGAGCACTGGACAATGGCCAGCGATGCGCGATACTGTTCGCAGATATGAGCAAGGCTTTCGACCGTGTACAGCATCAACAACTGGTCAACGAGCTGGCTGACGTAGGGCTAGGCGGCTCGGTGCTGAAGTGGTTCGCAGACTATCTGTCCTCCAGAAGTCAACAAGTCGTGGTCAATGGGGAGCGTGGTGGGACTGTGCCCTGCACCAGGGGAGTTCCGCAAGGGTCCGTCCTTGGCCCCCTCCTCTTTTGCGTCTACATCCGCAAGGTTCCACAGATTGTTCGGAACAGTATTTCTCAGCTCTATGCCGACGACATCGCCTTTTTCGTCATTGGAACGGACCTCTCTGTCATGCTGCGAAAGCTTCAGGATGACCTTAGCGCTCTGGAGCTCTACCTTGATGACAAAGGACTTCTCATGAACCCTGACAAGACGCAGTTCCTGGTCCTTCGGCGCCCACGCCAACCTGTGCCGCATCTACCAATCCCCCTGGTTTGTAAAGGCAAGCCCCTCACCCCTGCAGCCACCGTGAAGTATCTCGGACTACTCATCGACGAGCATCTCACCTTCCAGCCGCAAGTCGAGAAGGTCTGCGGTGCGGTGTTCGGCAAGATTGTCGCCTTCAGACATGGCCGAAAAAACCTAACACCTGAAGCGAAGAGGACGTTCTATTTATCCATTGTGCAATCGACTCTCGACTATGCCAGTAACGCTTATCTGCACTGTCTCAGCGCCACCCTGTTCAATAAAATCGTGACGGTCAGTCACATAGCAATGAAGAAAGTTTTTGGGTTTGACCGTATGATGTCTACTGAAATTGTTCTCCGCAAATATCATCTCTCCTCTTTTGAACAGCGCACAAATCTTAAACTCTATGTTTTCGTGTACCGCTGCTTGACCCCACATCTTGCTAGTCCCCTTCTCCAATCCTTGTTCCAGCTTAGGGCTGCTAGCTGTGCCTGGACACCAGGCTCGCACGCGCGGCCAGGCACAGCGCGCATTAGTTCTTCCGCCTGTTTCTACGCAATATGGCATGCGTTCTATTTCTTTCCTGGCGGCAGACAGATGGAATGCTCTTCCCACTGACTGCCGTCAGGCCCCGTCTCTTACTCTGTGTGTAAACATGGTAAAAATTCACCTCGGGTTCCCAGTAAAAAGGCAACGCCTGTTGGGACTCCCCTAGTAAAATAATAAAATCTACTACTACTACTACTACTACTGCTCACGGTTGCGGAGAGTTGCGAAGTAGTTCGTGAAAATGAAGAAAGTTGCGAAAGTTGCGATCTCTTCCAAAAAAACAATAAAAACAAAAATTTCACGGTTCGTGTGAGACTCGGCTGGAAGCCGTTGCCGGCGATCCGTACCGTATGAGCCCAGATATGATTCCTGTGTTTGAGGCTATCAAGAGCATTAGCCAGCTTGTTACCAGCATCCACCTTGTCTGGGTTAGCAGTCACTGTGGCTTATTCCTCAATGACAAAGTAGATCGCCTGGCTGCGGCTGGTACCTAGGTTCCCCAGGGTCACGTCCGTCTTCCAGTGCAAGCCACCAAGACTGCAGTCCGCAAGGCGAAGGGAATGCAGGCCTTCAAGTCTCGCATTTGTCAGCACCTGATGCGCCAGGATTGGTTGTGGGCGACAGCATTCCATGGCTAAATTTGACGATGTTCCATTCTCCGGTCCCACAACGATCACCTTGTCTTCACCCCACTGAACTGTACCTTGCTCCCTAGAGCTCTCGAATCACCTCAGTGCAGAACGTTTTGCGTTAATGTTTATTTCTCCTCAGTTTCCTTTTTTGCTGCTTTTCGTGGCCCCTTTCTCGCTGATCCAGTGCCTGCACACTACTCTGCCTGGCA